>NC_079189.1:134350701-134680701 GCF_029499605.1 Hyla sarda | reverse complement strand
GATGAGTTTAGATATTGTATAGTAGAGGGGCTGGAGTGATTCGGCGGAGCTGTGGATCGCGCTCCCCGAAGTTGCGCTGTCCTCCCGGAAAGTGTCAGTGATTGTGCACACTGGCTCGCAGCGCTGACAAGCGGAACAAGCTATCCGGATGCAGATCAGGTTTTAGTTTTGTATGGGGGACCTGCGATGCGGTCTAGGGCTTTTTGCTAGTAATGAAACAACATTATTTTGCAGAACTAGTGCATGCTGTGTATATCTAGGTATACAATTGTAGACACATAATGATTTTACAGTATAAACAAGTGTATAGGGCGGATGCTATTAGCGAGGGTATAATCTAGAAAGAAGAAGCAGGGTTATGTTGAGTACATATCTCTATGGAAAACTGGTAATTGGTTCTGGGATGAACATTGTATGTTGAGTTTGTGTAGATCCATACGATTAAAACTGCATGTACTGTGAACTGACATCAACCTATTTATGAGTCTCAGTAGTAGAGGAGGCTGTCTGCTGAATCTAGCCATGTGATTAGATCACCAGGTGATGTCAGGGGAACTACAGGGATTAGACTCCACCCCCTCTCTCTGCAAAACCAGAGGATTTATAGAAGCAAGATTTGTAGGAAGCATAACAAAATTATTTCATTGTGAGTGGCTGAAAACTGATGCATGCTACATCAGGCATACACAAACCTCTGCATTATTCTCTAATAGCCATGCTGCAGTGTATAAGCCAAAGACACCTGCTTCTTTAAGTTTTGACATGTCATACAGATTGGTCAGGGTTCCAGTGTTGAGTCCCCCTATGATCGTTAGTTATAATCGGGTAAAGCACACAGCAGCACGTTTTCGCCCTGGCTGCGTGCGCAGTCCAACTGATATTCTTTATAGACTATACTGGAGTGCAACAATTGGATGGCACACTGAGCCAGAGAATGAAGCATGCTGCGGTGTGCTTCACCTGGCTATAACTAATAATTTGAGGGGTCTCAGCATTGAGACCCCAACCTATCTTAAAGGAGAACTCCAGACCATAAAAATTGTCCCCCATAGTGCCGGCAGTAAAAAAAATAAAGATGTACATACCTTCCTCCGCTCCCCCGGGGCCTCCGGTAACCGTCTCCGGTCTCCGCCGCAATCCACTTCCTGGTTGCCGGTGGTCGGATGAATCAGCCAATCGCCAGCCGCAGCGCAGTCTGACTCGGCCGGCGATAGGCTGAGCAGCAGTGTGAAGTTTTCGGCCCCAGCCGCAGGTGCCAGTGTAGTGAAGCATTTTGTGTCCTGAAGTGTTTTCACACTGCCGCTCAGCCTATCGCCGGCCGAGTCGGACTGCGCTGCAGCTGGTGATTGGCTGATTCATCCGACCACCGGCAACCAGGAAGTGGATTGTGGCAGAGACCGGAGCCAGTTACTGGAGGCCCCGGGGGAGCGGAGGAAGGTATGTGCATCTTTATTTTTTTACTGCCGGCACTATGGGGGACAATTTTTATGGTCTGGAGTTCTCCTTTAACTTTTGATAATTATAACAACAAACACTTTAATATAACAATTTCCCTTTTTTCTTTGAGTGATTTCTGTGAAGAAATAGGAATGAGAGAAAACAAACTGACTGGAAATTAGAGGCACAGGCCTTTGAAGTAAGAAACTAAAAATATTCCTGCTTAATATCGCTGCCTGGAAAATATTCAAATGGTCAATAACGATTTAGGAGGGGGTTCCTCAGTGTCTTCGTAGCCATATGATTATTAGAGACTAGTAATCACAGCTAGAACAGATATAAGAATGCCAAGGTCATAAGACATTGACAGATTCAGAGATAATATTACAGTCCTTAAAGTCACCAGTGACAGTAAAGAAATCCATTGTATACTGTTCTGCCCACCAGTACATAAGCAATAATAGGGCTGAATTGATTATATTCCCTCTGTATATAATTAAGAACATAATTATACCCTTCAAGAATAGTCAGTGTTGGATTTAACTCAAAGGTGACCTGTTGAAAAGAGCATTGTAGGAAATACCGTGAAGGTTAGTCATTAAGACTGGATTCCTGCTGTTCTATTCTCAGCACAGGAAATAGAAGGATAAGTGTAGGCTATCCACAGGCTATTTACATGGAATAAATAAAGCTTTGCTTTTATGCCACGCTCCGTATCAATAGATTCAGCAAGATACGTTCATTATGTCAGGGGTGACGAATCTGCGACAAGTCATTATAACATTGATGCCCGACTGTTATGTTATCAGATTTCAGACAGATATCTAACGGCAATAGGTACGTGACGTGTAAGGCCATTGACAGGCTATGACCTAAAAACATTGAAGGACAAAGAACTTAGTTCTCAATTATAACAAGTAAACCATGCTTGACAAATTGGTGTCTCCTCCAGTTTGGTCATGTTCTATGATAGAAGGAGGTTTCGGAATACATAACTATGTAATATCATTTAGTGAATTGGTCAAGCAGAAACTATGTAACAAGGCCATACTTCTCTCCTTGGAATGCTAGAAGATACTGTAGAGTTTTATTGGGTGTAAAGACATGTTAATCTCCATAGGGTGTAATATTACAAGCTTCACTATTGAGATCTATATAACCAGAAGCATTCCATAAGTAGAACCGGTCATAGTCTGCCTATTTGTGTGTGTGATAGAATGTGTCATTATTACTAAGCCTAAAAATATCCTTCAGTCCAATTGTGATTATTGCAGAACAGCAGATGACATAACCTTTACCCATATTAATCGGCGCCAATGAACTTTACACAGTGAGGGAGGAAGCAAAGAGCAGCAGAATAAAATGTCAAAGGAGTAAAACACTAAAACTTTCCTACCAGGTTCTATTTATATTACTAGGCCAGATATCACTGCTTATTCTGAACAACCTATAGCAGTTGTCTCCAAACTGTGCCCCTCCAGATGTTGCAAAACTACAACTCCCAGCATGCCCGGACAGCCATTGGCATAAGGAATACATCAAGCAAACATTTATAGACCCCCAATCCCCTTAGTGTGATTGTGGCTTATGTTTGAGTGGTATCTGGTGGGGTGCATTTTTGTGGTAGACGGACCTCTGTGCTATTCCATAGAGCAGAATCCTGCTGTATAAATACCACACGGCATACATATTTTTAATATAGGTGTAAATGTATGGTGTCTTCCCTTTCTAGACACTAGGGTCTATAGATAGGTTTGCTGTATATGTTGGGCAGTTTCCAGAAGCATACAGAAAACTGACACCCCAAACATGGTGTGAAAAGAGCCTATTACTGATATCACAAAGTGGCGTCCATCATAGCTGTACTGCAGAGGTGTACATCAGGGAGTCCTCTTATGTAGACACCTACCTAGCATCATAAAAATGTGGTGTGAAAAGAGCACAACTCTTATTGGCCCTTTTTGCCCACCAATTCTCTTAGACTTCTTGACCCTTATGTTGACTGCTCTGGGCCTAACCTCTTGTGACCCCTACCCAGGGCTGAGTCCTATGTTGCTGATCTGGATTGGTGGGTTCTATTGACCATTCAACCTGCTTGTCCTGGTCATCAGCCCCGTCTGGACTAACATCACCAACTTATTGTCTAAGGGAACGTTCACACGTAAAGGATCTGCTGCATATTTTCTACAGCTGATTTTTCTACCAATTAACTTCAATGAGTAGCAAAATCAGCTACACAAAATATGTAGGAAAAATATGCAGTAGATCCTGTACATGCAACAGCTGATGAGTTCACCTCTCCCCAACATGGTAGGTTATTATAGACTGGAAATAAGACAGGTCAGGGCAGGAGGTATTAGAATGAGAAGATTGGTATCATAGCTGAAGTTTAGCTTGGACAATGTGACATGTATGACATTGAATCCATGTGGTAGCCCCACCATACATACCTTGATCTGATGATTACTATATAGCTGACTTCTATTTAGGAAGCTGAATTCAGACACTCCCCAGCCCACTCCACCAACATAACAGTCTTTAGGCAGGGGGGCAGGAGTGTTTGGTGCAGCGCGACACAGATAATCCACATCACTGGTGCTTTCAGCAGATGGCATCCCCTCTCCAATGTATTTGGTGAAGTCAGGAAGTTTTGGCCTGTAATCTCTCCTATAATCCGGTCCTACCAGGGAAAGAATGATTCAAAGGATTTTAAATAACTATTCTGTAAGTTTTAACATGAACAGAGGTATATAAATGATTTATACTATGAACTGGTCATAGGCTACATAAAGTCATATAGTGCTCAATCCATTAGGGACTATTCACATGTACAATATCTTGTGCATATTTAATGCACAGGATTTGAAGCTGCAAATTTAAAGCTGTGTTCATTCAAATCTTTTACATTGAAATCTGCAGCATAAAATCCTGAGCATCAAATATGCCCTTACCTGTAAAGGTATAAATATCTCCATGAGGTAGGAGCCAAAAGTTCTTATTGTAGGGAAAAAAATCATTCCATGACCCTTCTCCAATCATCTACTAGCCATAACTTGTAATATTATACCGAAAAGTCATAAGTCATCCAGGCCCCTTTGAAACTCTTTAAATGAATCCACAATGGCCACTTCCTCTGGTGAAGATAGTTTAGTTAGATAGTCTAGTTTTTTACTCTTTAAAGGGGTACTCCGCCCCTGGCATCTTATCCCCTATCCAAAGGATAGGGGATAAGATGTCAGATCGCCGGGGTCCCGCTGCTGGGGACCCCGGGGTTCGCCGCTGCAGCACCCTGCCATCATTACTGCACAGAGCGAGTTCGCTCTGTGCGTAATGACGGGCGATACAGGGGCCAGAGCAGCGTGACATCATGGCTCCGCCCCTCATGACATCACGGCCCGTCCCCTTAATGCAAGTCTATGGCAGGGGGCGTGATGACCGCCACGCCCCCTCCCATAGACTTGTATTGACGGGGGCGGGCCGTGACGTGACGTTACGATGCTCCCGCCCCTGTATTGCCTGTCATTACGTGCAGAGCGATCTCGCTCTGTGCAGTAATGATAGCGGGGTGCTGCAACGGCGATCCCCGAGGTCCCCAGCAGCGGGACCCTGGCGATCTGACATCTTATCCCCTATCCTTTGGATAGGGGATAAGATGTCTAGGGGCGGAGTACCCCTTTAAAGGGGTTGTCTGGTAAAATATATTATTTTCCTAATGTCCCCAGCCGCCCTGAGCAGTAGACGTTACATCACCGTTCTGGTTCAGCCAATCACTGTCCGCAGCGTTGTCCCGTCCCGGCCAGTGATTGATCACCAGCACTGTCAGTTCACCCGATTTAGACATAACTAGCTCGAGGGAAGCAGGGTCATTGGCCGCAGACAGGGCACCCCAATACCAGAGCTAGAAGAGAGCAGAGGAAGGTGAGTTTAAGTGATTTTTATGTTATTAGACAGGCTGGGGGCAATAAGAAAATAATAAATTACACCAGAAAAACCCTTTAACTACATAAAGGTGTGTAGTGGGAGAACCATAAACATAGAATAGGAAAAAACAAAGGTGCACATGGGTGCATAGGCTGCAACCCTGAGGACATTGTTGGGGAAACAATTGACCAGTTGGCCATAGCAACCAATCAGATCGCTTCTTTCATTTTGAAAAAGGACCTCCTGAAAAATGAAAGAAGCAATATGATTGGTTGCTATGGGCAACTGGTCAACTTTTCCCCTGTACAAGTTTTGTTAAAGCTCCCCTATGTGGCATATACATATGATGCAGAAGAGATGCCTTCATTGAACTCCTTTGGATTAACTCAATTCAATGTGTCCACATTTGCTGAAGTATTCTGTCAAAATCTCACCTTTAGGGAAATTGTCTCACCAGGTTGATAACTTGAAATTTGGCATGCCAGATCTCCATTGAAATATTCACAGACCTATTGGACTAAGGGTAAATTCACATGTACGCAGATTTGATGCACAGGGTTTTCTACAGCAGATTTAAATGACACAGATTCTAATCTGCAGTTACAAATCCTGCGCATCAAATCTGCACAGGATCCTATATGTGTGAACGTACCCTAAAGATATATGAACTCACACAGTGTTACCAGTATGATCAAGTATCTTCTAACTAAAGTATCTTGCCTACCTATGTTTTAGAGCATGGACATGAAAAAGGTAGTTACACTGGGACTTACAATTGATGTATGCGAAGTGGCCCCTCATTGGTGGAGAGGTAAGCTAAGCCAATTAGGAAGCCATATATCCTTGATGTTCCTATCCGCTTTGGTACAATGTTAAAGGGGTACTCTGGTGAAAACCTTTTTTTTTTTTTTAAATCAACTGGTGGCAGAAAGTTAAACATATTTGTAAATTACTTCTATTAAAAAATCTTAATCCTTCCTGTACTTATTAGCTGCTGAATACTACAGAGGAAATTATTTTCTTTTTGGAATGCTCTCTGATGACATCACAACCACAGTTCTCTCTGCTGACGTTATTATAATAATAATAATGTTTTATTTATTGTTGTTCTTAGTGGGATTTGAACCCAAGTCCCCAGCACTGCAAGGCAGCAGTGCTAACCACTGAGCCACCATGCTGCCCTTAGCATACATCTGCTATGCATGGTTGCTAAAATGGACAGAGATGTCAGCAGAGAGCACTATGTTTGTGATGTCATCAGTGTTCCAAAAAGAAAGGAATTTCCTCTGTAGCATTCAGCAGCTAATAATTACTGGAAGGATTAAGATTTTTTAATAGAAGTAATTTACAAATATGTTTAACTTTCTGCCACCAGTTGATTTAAAAGAAAAAGGGTTTTCACCGGAGTACCTCTTTAACAAAAGCACTCAGCACACCATCAATGCTGGATATCATCAATGAAATATTACTAACTAGCTCTAATAAAGAAGCAGCTATGGCTGCTAAAACACTTTGAAAGTAAGAGTTCTTTAGGGATTAGGACTGTAGGTGGCGCTCAGCTGTCCATGCATGTTGCGCAATGAAACAATGTCATCATGTGCAGTGTGCAGGGTAAGCTGAGTGATGCAGAGCAGAATTCCAGGGGAGAAGGCGGAGTCCCTATTGTCAGCACTGGAGCAAAAGAAAGTTGAGTGGGATTTTTTATTTTCATAAAAAGGAGGGCTGGGTGGAGTTCCTGCCATCACTATATACCTACCTGTCCTATTTACTTACATACCTACCTACCTGCACTATATACCTACACTATATAACTAACTGCACTATATACCTACCTGCCTTCCTGCTCTATGTACTTCACTACCTACCCTCCTGCACTATGTTCCTATCTACTTGTCTGCACTAAATACTTACATACCTGCACTATCTACCTACCTGCCAGCACTACCTACATACCTACACCATCTATCTACCTATCTTTCTACCTGGGACCATTACCTACCTATCAGGGGCCATTACCTACCAGGGGGTCATTACCTACCCACCAGGGAGGATAACCTAATATCTACCATTGGGATTCCCTATCTACTTGGGGCATATACCTAGTGGGGGAGGGATTACCTCCCTACTGGGGAGGGTGAGTTATTTACCTACTTTGGGGGGATTGCCTACCTACATACTGGGGACATCTACCTAATGGGGGCAAATTATCTACCTACCATTGCCCAATCCACCTACCCTCACCCCAACTAAGGAAGGCACAACGGAAGGCATTATTTGGGGCACTGATAGAAGGAAAAAGTTGGGAAATGTGCAGAGCCTATAATGTTTTTCTGGCAAATTCTACGGTGATGAGTCATGACTGGAAGAAGTCTTCATGGTGGTCTGAGCAAGACAGAGAAGAAATGGAAAGAGTGTGTCTCCACAAAGACGTCCCTGTAAGTAACTAGATATAACTACACTTTTATATGGTCACGTTACCTACTACTTAACTGCACTGTAATCTGTTCTATGGTCTGTAGAGCCTGTGTAGAGCTAGGGTCACCCTATATGGTCTCTGTATGGGAGATATCAGTCTGTGTATAGTTGTATTTATTCAGTATCATTATGGAGGTATTATCCAGTCACTGTGTGGGTGTAATGTGTATTCATGGTTTGGCAGTATCATTTGTCCCTTGTATAGTGGTGTTATTGGTGATACTGGTCTGTGTATAGTGGTTTTATTCTGTATCAGTTTTGTAGTTTTACCCGGTCATTATATGGTGGTAAAGGTAGTGGTTATTGTGGTTAAGCAACAGGTGCGAGTGAGCACTGCTGGCTTTGCTCGAGGGTATAATGGTGAACAAGTAAAGCAAATAGGATTGGGCTCAGTCACTTGTGTGGCGTATGAATGGTCGTGCTCAGTCCCGAAGTACAAATCTAAAGCAATAAACTGGTAAATAGAATGAAAGGACGGCACCCACCATATGCTCCAAACACGCTTTATTCCGTGTTCATAGGCAGGTACAAAGACGGGTGCAGTAAGCGTACACCAAGACTGTCATCACCCTGCGCTTTAAATCTACCGCTTCCAGGTGACGTAACATGTCAGCTGAGCACAATGTGGTCATGTGGTAACTCCTGATGTCTGAGCAATACAGGGAGGGGGGAGTGGAGTGAGAGCAGACTCCTCCCCTCAAAGTCCCTAGGTTAGCTCAGATCCACACAAGAGCATGAGCAGTACCGCAGACACATGTGAATGGTGGCTGAACAAAAAAGAAAATGCAACTGGAGCGGTAGACTAAAATAGGCATACACTTCTAATAAATTATACATACAATGCAAATACATTCAATTACTTTCCTTAAATGAATATCAAAAATGTGTACAACATAATTAAAGCATTAATGTAAGATATCAATAAAAGCAAAAGAGCGAGCTCCAAATACACGCTCATGTCATTCTTGTTAATGACATTAATGCCACACAGGCCCAGAATGTCCGTTTCGAGGATCCACCTAGCTTCTCGCTGTAATAAAAGTCTATGACGATCCCCCCATTTTGGGACACTGGTTGATGTTCTAGTTCTACAAATCATAAAACACTAGGATCATTATGATGCTTCTTTTCTTTACATGTTATATAAGGAGAGGACAACCCATACCTGAAAATACTGATTTACAATGCTCACGTACACGTACATATAGGTGGCGAATGGTTTTACCAATATAATACCGTCCAAATGGACATTTTAGTGCATACACTACAGACTAAGTGATAAAATCTTTGGCATAAAGTCATGGCCGTAAACGTTGGCACTCCTGACATTTTTCAAGAAAATGAAGTATTTCTCACAGAAAAGTATTGCAGTAACACATATTTTGCTATACACATGTTTTTTTTCCCTTTGTGTGTATTGGAACTAAACCAAAAAAGGAAGGAAAAAAAGCAAATTGGACATAATGTCACACCAAACTCCAAAAATGGGTTGTACAAAATTATTGGCACCCTTTCAAAATTGTGGACAAATAAGATTGTTTCAAGCATTTGATGCTCCTTTAAACTCACCTGGGGCAAGCAACAGGTGTGGGCAATATAAAAATCACACCTGAAAGCAGATAAAAAGGAGAGAAGTTCACTTAGTCTTTGCATTGTGTGTCTGTGTGTGCCACACTAAGCGTGGACAACAGAAAGAGAAGAGAACTGTCTGAGGACTTGAGAACCAAAAATGTGGAAAAATATCAACAATCTCAAGATCTCCTGAGATCTAGAGCCTCTGTTCACAGTGCGCAACATTATCAAGAAGTTTGCAACCCATGGCACTGTAGCTAATCTCCCTGGGCGTGGACAGAAGAGAAAAATTTATGAAAGATGTCAACGCAGGATAGTCCGGATGGTTGATAACAAGTTCCAAAGATAGTCAAGCTGTCCTGCAGGCTCAGGGAGCATCAGTGTCGGCACGAACTATCCGTCAAAATTTTAATGAAATGGAACACTATGGCAGGAGACCCAGGAGGACCCCACTGCTGACACAGAGACATAAAAAAGCAAAACTACATTAAGTCAATATGAACTTGAGTAAGCCAAAATCCTCCTGGGAAAACATCTTGTGGGCAAATGAGACCAAGATAGAGCTTTTTGGTAAAGCACATCATTCTACTTTTACCCAAAACAGAATGAGGCCCACATAGAAAAGAACACAGTACCTAGAGTGAAATATGGCGGAGGTTCAATGATGTTTTGGGGTTATTTTGCTGCCTCTGGCAATGAATCCCTTAAATGTGTGCAAAACTTCATGAAATCTGAGGATTACCAACAGATTTTGGTTCGCACTGTACAGCCCAGTGTCAGAAAGCTGGGTTTGCGTCCGAGATCTTGGCTCTTCCAGCAGGACAATGACCCCAAACATACGTCAAAAAGCACCCACAAATGGATGGGAACAAAGTGCTGGAGAGTTCGGAAATGGCCAGCAATGAGTCCAGATCTAAATCCCATTGAACACCTGTGGAGAGATCTTAAAATTGCTGTTGGGAAAAAGCGCCCTTCCAATAAGACAGACCTGGAGCAGTTTGGAAAGGAAGAGTGGTCCAACATTCCAAGGTTAAGGGTGCCAATAATTTTGTCCAGCCCACATTTGGAGTTTGGTGTGACATTATGTCCAATTTGCTTTCTTCCTCCCTTTTTTGGTTTAGTTCCAATACACACAAAGGGAATAAACATGTATATAGCAAAACATGTGTTACTGCAATCCTTTTCTGTGAGAAATACTTAATTTTCTTGAAAATGTTCAGGGATGCCAACGTTTACCGCCATGACTGTACCATTCTATTCCACCCAGATGTACATATTTCACCTCCATGTTCAAACAACAATGAGAGCATTGCTTACAGCGATAATTACCGGAAGGCAAACACTGACCCAGCCAATTTTTTTTTGTAAAATAAAGATAGACAGTGCTCCGTGGTGTGATATCGTTGATGCACTATTTAGGCTTGAGGTAAAAGAGCGTTTAATGCAAATGGTTACACTCAGCCAAGTGCAACAATGGATAAAGGCATCAGTAGTAAGGCATCTGCAGCTACTCCACGTCCGAAAGAATTCAGCACAAACAAGAACTCCAATGTGGTGATGGGATTGAGAGCGCAAGACACCCATGTCAAAGGCAATGAGGTTTATTCACCCATGATGCAACGCGTTTCACAGATAGACTGCTTCATCAGGCATCAAAGCCTGCCTGATGAAGCATTCTATCTGTGAAATGCATTGCATCGTGGGTGAATAAACCTCATTTCCTTTGACCTGGGTGTCTTGCGCTCTCAATCCCGTCACCACATTGGACTTCTTGTTTCTGCTGAATTTTTTTTCAACCTACTTGCTATGGCGCGGTTTTTATGATAGGAGAATAGAGTTTTTTTGATGGCATGATCTCTTAAGTCAGGATCCCCCTCCACTATATGCCAGTGGCTGCGGATTGCAGATTGGACCACATTATTAATAGGGGAATGTGCAGATGCGAAAGTGAATTGCCTATTTTCCCGATTTCACCTTTTATTTTTCAATAAGGACAGCCGATCAATTTTACAGACTCTATCAAAAGCTTTCTGGACTTGCTCAGATGGGTATACTCTGGCTACTAGGCGATTCACTAACTCAAGTGCTTATTTGTTAAAGATGTCATCATCACTGCAAATATGTCTAATCCTGATGAATTGGGAATAGGGGATGGCCTTCTTGACGTGAGGGGGATGGAAGCTGTAGTTGTGTAATAATGTATTCGTAGCAGTAGGCTTCTTATAACTGGCAGTTTTTAATATGCTCTCTTCCACTTTAACCCTCACGTCCAAAAATTCCATCACCTCCCCTCCAAAAACTGCAGTAAAATGCATGTTAATGTTGTTATGATTAACATACACGACAAATTGGTTAAACTGTGTTTCTGACCCGGACCAAACTATGCAGATGTCCTCCATGTATCTTAGGAACGTTTTCACATGACCAGCAAAAGAATTGTCCTTGGAAAAAACAAAAACTTTTTTGTAGGCTGGCAAAAACAAGTTTGCAAAAGAACAGGCTACAGGAGTGCCCATGGCCACTCCTGAGTCCTGTCTATACCAGGTGTTATTAAAGAGGAAAGCATTGTGGGTTAAAATGATTGTTAAAGTGAATTTCGATGTGGTATTGAAGGAGGGTTGGTGGAATTTATTTGTGAATCTTTATCATTCATTTTAACCCTCAATGCTTTCTGCTTTAATAACACCTGGTACAGACAGGACTCAGGAGTGGCCATGGGCACTCCTGTAGCCTGTTCTTTTGCAAACTTGTTTTTGCCAGCCTACAAAAAAGTTTTTGTTTTTTCCAAGAATAATCCTTTTGCTGATCATGTGAAAACATTCCTAAGATACATGGATTTCCCCGCCAGATACGGCAACTTTATCAGCCAAAGGTTTTAGCTGTTGTAGAACTACAATCCTGACCATGTGCATTCTAGCAGTTGTAGTCCTGGAATACTGGGAACACATTAGAGACCACTTTAAAGCCTCTTAGCAAGCATTACTAACCTCAGCCATAGTCAGGGTGGACTGACAACTCATGGGGCTCCAGGCAATAGAGGATCATGGGGCCCTGTGCATCCTTCTATGTGTAAGCCACACCCATATAGTTTAACCCCTTAAGAATGCACGTATGCCCTATGCCAGCTCCCCTGCAAGGACGTGCACTCATGAGCTGAGTGCGGGTCATAGTTTGACCCGTGGCAAATGGCGGACATCACTGATTGCGGTGATGCCCAGCATTAACCCTTTAGACTCTGGGACCAAAGTTGATTGCGACATCTAAATTTCCAATCTAATCGGGACTGCCGCGGTGCAAGTAATAGTCCCCTGTGGAGACCAAAAAATAGTGTAAATAAAGTTAAAAAAGTTAATAAATATGAATTAACTCCTACCCTAATAAAAGTTTGAATCACTCCCCTTTTTTCATACAAAAAATATATGTAAACAAAAAAAAATTTACATTTAATTAATGTCCAAACTATAAAATTGGAAGGTTAATTCAACCGCACGGACAAGGGTGTATACGTAAAAAAAACAAAGACCAGAATTGCATATTTTTGGTATAATTTTAATCATATGGACCTACAGAATCAAGATAAGGTGTCATTTTTACTAAAAAGTGCACTGCATAAAAACGAAGCCCCCAAAAGTTATACAATAGATGGGGGTTTTTTTTGTTTGTTTTTTTACAATTTTAGCCCACAAATAATTTTTTTTTTTAATTTCACCGTAGATTTTGTGGTGAAATTATTGATGTCAATACAAAGTAAAATTGGTGGTACAAAAAACAAGCCCTCATATGGTTTTGTAGGTGGAAAATGAGAAGGCGAGGAGGAAAAATCAAAAGTGCAAGAAAAAAAAAAAAAACCTGAGTCCTTTAGGGGTTAACGTGGCAGTACCCCTTAAATAGCCATATGTCTTTCAATTTTCCACCTACAGACCTACAGAGGCTGCTTGTTTTTTTTGTTTTCTGCACCACCAATTGTACATTGTAATTACCTCATTTTACCACAATAGCAAAAAAAAACAAAACAAAAAAAACATTTGTGGAGTAAAAAAAAAAAAATCACAATTTTCTATATTTTATAGTTCCATGCATTACAATAATACCCAACTTATATCCGTTTTGCTTTCTTTTACAACTTTTAAAAAATTATAACTTTTTGTTAGGCAATTAACCCCTTAAAAACCAAGCCCATTTTGACCTTAAGGATTTTATTTTAGCGTTTTTGTTTTTTTCCTCCTTGCCTTTTAAAATCCATAACGCTTTTATATTTCCATCCACAGACCCATATGAGGGCTTGTTTTTACATGACCAAATGTACTTTGTAATGACATCTCTCATTTTACTATAAAATGTACGGCGAACCCCCAAAAATTGTGAGGAAATTTAAATGAAAACCACAATTTAGCAAATTTTGGAGGGATTCATTTTCACACTGTACGCATTTACGGTAAAATTGACATGTTTTCTTTATTCTGTGGGTCAAAACGATTAAAATGATACCCATCTTTACATACTTTTCTATTATTGTACTGCTTTTAAAAAATATCAAACTTTTTGTACAAAATCAGTATGTTTAAAAACGCCCTATTTTGACCACCTATAACGTTTTCATTTTTCCGTATCCGAGCATGTATAAGGGCTCATTTTTTACACAATGATCTGTACTTTATTGATACCACATTTGCATATATGAAACTTTTAAATCACTTTTTATAAATTATTTTTGGAATAAAATGTGACAAAAAGTCATTAGACAAAAATAATCATTAACTATTATTTATTCATTCATTAAAGGGAAATTTTTTTTTTTATATATATATCAATTGGCTCCTGAAAGTTAAACAGATTTGTAAATTACTTCTATTAAAAAAATCTTAATCCTTTCAGTACTTATGAGCTGATGAAGTTGAGTTGTTCTTTTCTGTCTAAGTGCTCTCTGATGACTGGTGTCTCTG
This sequence comes from Hyla sarda, assembly GCF_029499605.1. Classification (NCBI taxonomy): domain Eukaryota; kingdom Metazoa; phylum Chordata; class Amphibia; order Anura; family Hylidae; genus Hyla; species Hyla sarda. Next base: position 134,666,353 of record NC_079189.1, on the reverse strand, counting down.
GAACTGTCCAGAGTAGAAGCAAATCCTCATAGCAAACCTCTTCTACTCTGTGCAGTTCCCGAGACAAGCAGAGATGTCAGCAGAGAGCACTGTTGCCAGACAGAAAGAACAACTCAACTTCAGCAGCTGATAATTATTGGAAGGATTAAGATTTTTTAATAGAAGTAATTTACAAATCTGTTTAACTTTCTGGAGCCAGTTGATATAAAAAAAAAGTTTTTCCTGGAATACCCCTTTAACTATTATTTATTCTTTAATCATTAATTATATTTTAATTGTTCCGACATTTCTGCACGCGGTGATACCAAATATGTTTAATAATATATTTTTTTTACACTTTTTTGGGGGGGAAATGGGAAAAAGGGACTATTTACATTTTTATTGGAGGAGGGGATTTTTCTAATTTTTTAAACTTTTTTCTTTTACACTTTTTATGTTTCCATAGGGGACTATCTATAGCAATCATTTGATTGCTAATACTGTTTAGTGTTGTCAGTGATCTTCTGCTCTGGTCTGTTCAATCTCAGACCAGAGCAGAAGACACCTGGAGATGGACGGACGCAGGTAAGGGGACCTCCGTCAGCCATTTTAGATGATCGGATTCCTGCGGCAGCGCCGCAGGTGATCTGATCATACATTTGAAGACTTGCATTGCCACAGATGCCATGAACTGTATTGATCACGGCATCTGAGGGGTTACCATTATCAGCGGACATAAGCATCGGAGCGGAGCAGACGTGAGCATCAGAGCGGCGCTTGCGTCATGCACTGCAGGTCCCGGCTGCTATCAGCATAATGCGAGCACCGCTCTGATGCTTGTGGTCATGTACAGGATGTAAATGTATGTCCTGGTGCATGATGTACCTCCGCATCAGGACGTACATTTACATCCGTGGTCGTTAAGGGATTAATATGCTTAAAATTGTCAATTTCTGACCCTTATAACACTTCTATTTTTCCGTATATGGAGATGTGTGAGGGCTTTTTTGCGCGGTGATCTGTTGTTTTTATTGGTACCATTATTGTTTTGATGGGACTTTTTGAATTTTTTTTTTAAATGATATAAAGTGACCAAAAATCTGCAATTCTGGACTCTGATATTTTTGTACGTTTAAACCATTGACCATGCAATTTCATTAACAATATATTTTAATAGGTCAGACATTATGCACGTGGCGGCGGGGCCTCATATGTTTATTTTTGTTTACATTAAAGACTGGGGTTGAATTGGGGCTTATTCACATATATTAAAAATATTTCATTCACGGTAACTTTCAGGCCCTGGAATCCTCCATATCATGCTGTCCTTACTGCAGCAGCTTCCACTAGACTCTATTGTTGGTTCCGCCTTTAGGGGTGGAGCCAAATGTATGTGGAATTACAGCCAGTGATACCTGCCCTGACCCACCTGATTACTCATCCTGTGATCTCATGTTCACTGGAAGGAACCGGAAGTCAGAGCAAATGTGACATCACAAACAGAGCAGTCATGTGACCCAACCTGAGAACACAAGTACTAGAAAAAAAAAAGTGTATATAGAACATACAACACCCACAAAAGTCAATGTAATGCTAGTTTATAAGAAAAAGTCCTGGACATCCTCTTTACTAAAAGTTAAGCTTTAGTTTATCTCATTCCTACCTTGTGTCACACATTATTATGAGCAATCTATTACACTTTTACATAGATTATTTGCTTTGTGTTGGTATAAAACGTTAGTAAATATTAGATGCTTTGAAAATTATTTGTCAGGGAATAATGTTGCTTAGTTACCAATACCACAATAGTTTATAGGGTTTCATTGTACTCCATAAATGAATTAATACAGCATTTCTGATGACTTTACTGTATTATGTCTATATGTAATGTGTATACAATAGGAAACTCTAATTTGTAAAGGACTTTGCCTTATTACAAAACAGCCCCAACCCCTGAATGACCAAGCCAATTGGCCCAAACAGTATTCTTTATATAGTTCAGAAAGAAGGATAGGTACCAGGTATTGCTGCTCAGTCATTGTTTATTTTATTTTTTCATTACATATATTAGATAATAAAATTATAGTAAGAATTTAGTATTTATATGTTAGTCTGTAAAGATGAGATCATGATACATAATCTAACTTATAATATGCGCTATAAATTATCTGCCAAAACCACATCCCCACCTATCTGGATGTGAAAATATCTTCATAAAACCATGATACCTATTTATAATCCCTATCACTGTAGGGCAGTGGTGGGGGACCGCCAGCCCGCCAGTCGTATATGACCCACTGCCCATTTTATCCAGCACACCGGTGGTTCCCCACCGTTGTGCTGAGACATCCCACCAGGGGTTCCGCAGCAGTCAGGTGGGGAAGATGACGACCAGTTGTGCTAGGAAATCTGTGGCATATAACAGCCACACGTATCCTAGGATGAACACCTACCAGTAGCAATGCTGCCTATGGCCACTAGAGGCCGGAAGAATCTTTTCCTCTGGGACACGCAAAGAGTGATGCCATCGCCCCAAAGGGAGAGACCCTCCGTCATAGGAGCAGAAGTCAATACCTACAGGGGCAGACTAAATACAGGGGCAAAACTGACTTCAGAGGGTCCTAACTACAGGTGCAAGCAAACTACAGGGGCAATGTGACTACAGGGGGTCTTAACCACAAGGGGTCCTCCCTACAGAGGCAAGCTAACTAAAGGAGGATCCTACATACAGGGGGCAAACTACCTGCAGGGTGTCTTCTATGCAGTGGGTAAGCTGCCTACAGGGCAAGGAGGAAACTATGTACAAGAGCAATCTACCACCAGACTGACCGATGCAAACCTTTAAAAACAGTTGTGAGTAGCAACATCATAAATACCAGGTAACACCAAAGAGAAGCACCATATTGGGTGTGTTAATTAAAGTTTGACCAATAATAGCGTCTATTTTGCGGCTGAGTTAATAATTTTTTATGGCCTGTGAATGATCTCATAAATATAGAAATGACCCTTGGTAGAGAAGAGGTGCCACACCTCTGCTGCAGGGGATTGTAATTGATATACCAGCAATCCCTTCATGTCTTCATCTTGTCAAAGGCTAAGTCAAAAAGTTCCAGTGATCCCTAGAAGGCACACATGCATTTTTGTGGCAGCTGTTGATGCAGATTGTTATGCCGAGCTCCTCCCCGGAGCGCTCGCGGCTTTCTTCTTTCTGCAGCGCCCCGGTCAGACCCGCTGACCGGGAGCGCTGCACTGTCATTCACGACGGGGATGCGATTCGCATAGCGGGACGCGCCCGCTCGTGAATCGCATCCCAAGCCACTTACCCGTCCCGGTCCCCGGCTGTCATGTTCTGGCGCGCGCGGCTCCGCTCTCTAGGGCGGGTGCGCGCCAGCTCTCTAAGATTTAAAGGGCCAGTGCACCAGTGATTGGTGCCTGGCCCAATCAGTCTAATTAGCTTCCACCTGCTCCCTGTGTATGTAACCTCACTTCCCCTTTCCTTCCTTGCCGGATCTTGTTGCCTTGTGCCAGTGAAAGCGTTTAGTGTTGTCCAAAGCCTGTGTTCCAGATCTCCTGCTATCCTCATTGACTACGCACCTTGCCGCCTGCCCCGACCTTCTGCTACGTCTGACCTTGCCTCTGCCTAGTCCTTCTGTCCCACGCCTTCTCAGCAGTCAGCGAGGTTGAGCTGTTGCCGGTGGATACGACCTGGTTGCTACCGCCGCAGCAAGACCATCCCGCTTTGCGGCGGGCTCTGGTAAAAACCAGTAGCAACCCTAGAACCGGTCCACCAACACGGCTGACACAGAGGATCCACATCCAGCTAGCCGAATCCTAACACAGATTTTTGGGCCAAAACCAGAAGTGGATCCAAATGTAATGGGAAATATAAAAGAAAGACTAAAAGATATGATAGATAGATAGATAGATGGGATATTATAAAGAAAACAGTATTACTATTTGTAAACTATGCAATGACATTACATGTTACATAATTTAGAAGCAGACATGTTTCATGCACTTGTGATGTATTGATGTGCTGGTTAGTTACCTGTATAAAGCATCCTTTTTCCTGTGTCATGAGGGTAGCAGGACATGGAGGTTGAAGGACGACCTGTATGTACGGGATGCATGCTGTCCGGCCAGGCAGCCAACTAACATGAGAAGCTCAGTAACTGTAAATGAATGGGTGAAGTCTGCAGCAGTCACTGAGCAGTGTAATAGGATTCCAATAACCTTGTCCATTGACTAAACAATGTTTACCCAGCAACAAAGTCACCAGGACAACTAGAGAGATCACAATGTAAGAGGATAATACTGAAAGTGGTCCCATGGATCCTTATCCTAGGGCAAGTTACACGAGCTTCACAGCTCTTCAGCTGTGGTACAGGTATTTACTCTCTGATCGTGGACTGGTTGCTCTGACTGCAGCCAGGTTGGTACAATGGTTCACAGATGTTTCTGGAGTTGTTTGCAGCCTGCCGAGATCTAAGGCTGCTTTCACACTATATAATTCATCCGTTAAAAGATCCGTTATAAACATCCGTTATAAAAACCCGGAAAATCGTCTGTTAAACGGCTGTTACAAAATCCCATACAGCCGTTAGAAAATCCCATTATAGTCTATGGGATTTTTACATTATCCGTGAATGCATGCACTATTTCTCCCGTTACTATCTTCCGTCACAAAATAACTTCCATAATCAATAACCGGCTATAACGGGTTAAAACGGATTATGTAAAAATCCCATAGACTATAATGGGATTTTCGAACGACCGTATGGGATTTTGTAACAGCCGTTTAACAGACGATTTTCAGGGTTTTTATAACGGACTTTTTAACGGATCTTTTAATGGATGAATTTTATAGTGTGAAAGCAGCTTTACATGGTAACACTCCAACCTGTGCATGCCACCCCTAAATATGTGCATTATAGCACGTTATACATATGTCACTATACCATGTACACATTCACAAATACATTCACTATGCTACTTACCACGCACATGTCACTTTACCACGCACACGCTCACTATAATGCGTTTATCATGCATGCGTTATTATGTCATGCTTCTGTTCCTTATGACATTCAAAGATGCAAGTTACTATCCATGCTTACACTTACTAATACATTTCCATGCTAGTATCTTGCTCACCTACACATTACTGTACAATATAGGTTCTCTGTAAAACATAGCAGGTTTACATTATTATACTATGTATTAAAAATGATTTGTAGCATATTATAATGTGTATATGTTATTGTCACAGCGAGCACTCCGGTCTCCACCTCCGGATCGGAGCGCCCGCTGCCTCTGTCCTCCGCTCCGGGGTCCCGGCGTCTCCCGGTGAGACGCACTGACCGGGAGCGCGGGTCTCACTGTGGCGGGGACGCGGCTAGCGTGACGGCTGGTCCCCACTCACGTGCCGCGTCCCCGTTCATCTTACCTGCTCCCCGCGCGGCGCTCTGTTCACCTGGATCCTGGCGGCCCCGCTCTCTAGGGCGCGAACGCGCAGGCTTCAGTAAATTTAAAGGTCCAGCGCACCGGTAATTGGTGCGCTGGTTCCTCACCTCCCACTGTGTTCTCCCAATAAAAGGCACCTGCCCCTTCCTGCCCTTGCCGGATCTTTGTGCCTTGTGCCTCTGAGAAAGCGTTCCCTACTGTGTTTATTGCCTTGCCAGTTGCTGAACCCATTGCTACCGTATACTCGCCTGTGAACCCTTGCTGCCTGCCCTGACCTCTGCTACGTCCGACTACGCTCTTGCCTGCTCCCTGTGTACCATATCAGCTGCCAGAGAGGTCGAGTTGCTACTGGAGGATACGACCTGGTGGTTACCGCCGCAGCAAGTCCATCCCGCAAGTCCATTTTCTGGTGAAAACCAGTAACCACTTAGAACCGGTCCTCTGGTACGGCCCACGTCATCGCCTCTCTGGTCCAGAGGATCCACAACCAGTCCTGCCGGTACGTGACAGTTATAGCATTACTGTGTATTCATGCATAGCATTTATACTATTTATAAGTTCATAGTATATATAAGGTGTATACAGGCATAGCATATATAAGGTGTATAGAGGCATAGTATTTGTAATGTGTATACATCTTCTCGCCATTATGATGTTTATGTTCATAGCATTTATAATGTTTATATGTTCATAGCATTGATAAGGTGTATACGTTTACAAGGTTTATGATGTGTAGGTGGTCATAGCATTCATGATGTTACATGTCAGCATTACACTGTGTATACGTTTTTGCCCTTAGAAGGGTATATTTTCATAGTTTTTAGTGTATATGTTCATAGCATTTACAGTTTTTTATGTTATAGTGTTCAGTGCTTATATGTTCATAGATACGTTATAGTGTCTGCAGTGCTTATAAGTTCATAGCATTTTTAGTGTGTTTATGTTCAATGCATTTAGCAATTATATGTCTATAGCGTTTAGTGGATAGATAGATGTTCATAGAATTTATAGTGCGTAAATGTTTTATAGCATTCATAGTGTATAAACTTTGATAGCATTTTTAGTGTGTATACGTGTTAGCGGTTCATAGTGTATGTGATAGCATTTTACTGTATTATGTCATAGTTTTTATGTGCATGCACTCATGGCATTTATACTGTTCATACACTCATGACAGTTATACTGTTTATACACCAATGGAATTTATATTGCGCATACGCTCATGGCATTTATATTGTGCATGCGCTCATAGTATTTATAGTGTTCATATGCTCATAGCATTTATACTATTAATATGCTCATAGCACTTATGCTATTCCTATGCTCGTGGCCTCCTTACTGTTCACACGCTCATGGCGTTATATACTTTCATACGTTCATGACATTTATACTATTCATATGCTTATGGAATTTATACTATTCATATGCTTATGGCATTTATACTATTCATACGCTCATGGCATTCATACTTTTCATACGCTCTTAGAATTTATAATGTTTATACGCTCATGGAATTTATAATGTTCATACGCTCATGTCATTAATACAGTTCATGCGCTCATGTCATTAATACAGTTCATGCGTTCATGTCATTAATACAGTTCATGCATTCATGGCTTTTATATTGTGCATACGCCCATGACATGCGCTTCACACGCTCTTATTTATACTGTCCATAAATGTATGGCTTTTCACTATCCATACGCTCGTGACATTTACGCTGTCCTTATGCTCATGGCATTTATACTTATCATACGCTCATGGCATTTATACTGTTCATATGCTCATGGCAGTTATACGGTCATACGCTCATGGCATTTATATGATTTTTACACTCATAGCATTCATACTGGTCATACGTTCATGGCATTTATACTGTTGATACGCTCATGCCATTTATATTGCTAATACGGTCATGGCATTTATACTGTTCATACGCTCACCGTAGTCATACTGTCATACATTGATGACATTTATACTGTTTCTTACACTCATAGCATTCATACTGTTCATACGATCATGGTATTCACACTGTTCATACGCTCTCGTTGTTCATACATTCATAGCATTTATGCTGCATGTGGACTCTTGGTGTTTGTGCTATTTGTGTTTCATGCACTCATGGCATTTGTGCTGCCTCAGACACTCGTGGCGTTTGTGCTATACGTGCGCTTGTGGTGCGTGAGCTGTGCTTACGCTCATAGCATTTACTGTACACAGTGATCAGCATCTATGCTGTGTATATATCCATATCTTTTCTACTATACATGCGCTCAAAGCATTTATACGGTGGATTCGCTTATAGTTTTATACTGTGCATGCTCTTATAGTATTTATTTGTACATGTTCATAGCTTACACGGTACTTTTGCTGTATCGTTATACTTCGGTTATGGTACTTTCACGCTTTTATCAGTACATACGCACATAGCTTCATACGGTACATATGTTCATAGCATTTATTCTGTGCATAGATACATCATAATATTTATACTACAGGGTCGGCCATTTATATGGATACACTTTAATAAAATGGGAATTGTTGGTGATATTAACTTCCTGCATGTGGCACATCAGTATATGTGAGGGGGGAAACTTTTCAAGATGGGTTGTGACCATGGCGGCCATTTTGAAGTTGGCCATTTTGAATCCAACTTTTGTTTTTTCAATAGGAAGAGGGTCATGTCACACATCAAACTTATTGGGAATTTCACAAAAAAAACTGTGATGTGCTTGGTTTTAACATAACTTTATTCCTTCATGAGTTATTTACAAGTTTCTGACCACTTATAAAATGTGTTCAATGTGCTGCCCATTGTGTTGGATTGTCAATGCAACCCTCTTCTCCCACTCTACACACTGATAGGAGAAATGCTAGCACAGGCTTCCAGTATCAGTAGTTTCAGGTGCTGCACATCTCGTATCTTCACAGCATAGACAATTTCCTTCAGATGACCCCAAAGATAAAAGTCTAAGGGGGTCAGATCGGGAGACCTTGGGGCCATTCAACTGGCCCACGATGATCAATCCACTTTCCAAGAAACTGTTCATCTAGGAATACTCGGACCTGGCACGTTCCCTGAGTTTTTCCAGCAAGATGGTGCACCACCACACAATGGGTGTCAGGTCCGAGCATTCCTAGATGAACAGTTTCCTGGAAAGTGGATTGGTCATCGTGGGCCAGTTGAATGGCCCCCAAGGTCTCCCGATCTGACCCCTTTAGACTTTTATCTTTGGGGTCATCTGAAGGCAATTGTCTATGCTGTGAAGGTACGAGATGTGCAGCACCAAAAACTACAGATACTGGAAGCCTGTGCTAGCATTTCTCCTGTGGTGTTGCTATCAGTGTGTGAAGAGTGGGAGAAGAGGGTTGCATTGACAATCCAACACAATGGCAGGATCTGCTCCCCCAGTTTGAATGCACAACCGCATTTGGGGTTGAGCACCTCCAGCCATTTTAGACCACGTTTTTTGTTGTTGTTTACATTTTATACATGGAGGTGTGTAAACTCCATATGTAATGCGCTTTGAACATTTTCCTGGCAGCATTAAGGTAGCACCTGTGAGGCCATGCACCTATATTAGTTTGCCTCCCTCCTCCCATTGTATGTGTGCTTAGCCATGCTGGAGGGTACCTGGGAGGACTCTGTGAGTCGACCTAATGCTGCCGTAATTGCCCACTGGCTCCTGTTTTGCTAATCACGCACAGGTAGGTTTAGCGCTAGGTCCCGTGCCATTTGAGAAACCTTGGCGTTTGTGTGCGGGCTCTGGTATGTCCTTCATATAAGGATATACTGGCGAATGTCTCCATTTTAACATCAGTGTTGAGGGATAGCCAATGTCACTGTATACATCTACCACAGTAGTGCACCTAAATTCCTGTATTGTATTGCCACAAGGTTATTACCACCAAAGGTCTGTCATGTAGTTTTGTTATCATGTCATTTTGCTAACAGTTTATTTTTGCCTCTTAATAGCCTGACAGGTATCAGTTTTACTCTTGCCATGGTGTCATAGGTAAGTATGTGAAAGATGCATGTATCAGCTATATAGTGTTTAGTATAGCTATATAGTATATCAGCCTGGTCCTGTTCCAGTGCCAGCTTGTTTCTTCCAGAGTGGGCATGACTACCATAGCTTCTCGGTACTAGGCATCGCTTACTATAATCGCAAGTTCGCAGATATTACTTCTGCCTCTCAAGTAAGTCTAAATATGGGTTTTGTGTTAGTTGTTGTGGTATTGGTTTATGGTTATGATCTCTATTATTTATCTGTGGTGGACCACCAGTGTATGGCGGGACCACGGGTGTAGCGGTGTAGGTGGTGGCGTCAGATGGTATTATCCCCTGGGGTAAGATGTTTTTAACCCCTAGTGTTCATGACGCCGGTTTTTGGTACCGGAACCACACAAACGGTATATCCGCTATTCCAATGGCTAATTATGGAAAGGAGAGTCCCCAACCAGATATGGTTTAACAGAGGCTCATCACCACTGCCCTGGATGTCGCCCCCTCCATCGCTGTTGCCGCGTCCGGTGTCCCCAACGCTCTGGACGTCTCCCCGGGATCCTCGCTCTCTGTCGTCGCCGTCACTACGCATGCCGCTCCTATTGGATGATGGGATGGCGTGCACAGCGATGTGATGACAACAAAGGAGAGCGCCGGGGATCCCGAAGAGGATGCTCCGGAGCCCTGAGGACATGTAAGTAATCGTCACTGGACCACAGGGGTCACCTTAAATGGCTATAATCCAACACAACTGGCCATGGATGTTGGACCAATCACAAAGGCCCCTATATACTGACCCTGCTTAGTCCGTATAGACCTCCTGCCTATTACTGCAGAGAGCCCTTCCTAGAGAATGCCACCTGCATCCGGAACCCTCCTACCTCTCCCTATATAGAAGGATAAGGGAAGGTGCCAGATACAATACAGGTAAAGAGACCATGACTGGTAGTCGCTGGTTGGTATATCCTCCAATTGCATATACAGTGAGTTATAGATTATGCCAACACATGTATACAATCTGTACATTGATTACAAGACAATGCTAGTCAATAAAGCAAAATCCAACGCGTTTCATTGTCTCAAATAATCAAGCGGCACAACTCCTCAGGAACTAGTGAAGGAGAGAGCAGGAGAATACTGTGGACTCCCGTCACTCAACTCACAGAACAAAGATGTCAAGTTATAAGACAAGGAGGGTCTGGTAAGTGTCAGGTAAGTGTCAGATGAAGAAACCCTAGGTGCATGTTCATGTACTTGGTGGTCCTCACATAATCCAATAGTAGACAGGCTGTGTACTGTATTCCTCTAACAATGAGCTCTGATTCAGCGGACCATTAAACGAGTAGGTAGCATCTGCTGCAGGGAGGATACCGAAGTTAGACCTCTATCTTAGAGGAGATATTATTTAGGGTATGTTCTATCAGGGTCCCCAGGAGGAAGATAACCTTATTGCCCGTCCAGGTAGGGTAAGGGAGCCCTCTGTTGGTGTAGCTGGAGTGGCTACTATTTTTATGTCCTGCTCGGTGGCAAAGATGGCTCCCGACTCATCTAAGATAGAGGTCTAACTTCGGTATCCTCCCTGCAGCAGACGCTTGTTAGAGGAATACAGTACACAGCCTGTCTACTATTGGATTATGTGAGGACCTCCAAGTACATGAACATGCACCTAGGGTCTCTTCATCTGAATACACCTGACACTTACCAGAACCTCCTTGTCTTATAACTTGACATCTTTGTTCTGTGAGTTGAGTGACGGGAGTCCACAGTATACTCACGCTCTCTCTGCACTAGTCCCTGAGGAGTTGTGCTGCTTGATTATTTGATACAACGAAATGCGTTGGATTTTGCTTTATTGACTAGCATTGTCTTGTAATCACTGTACAGATTGTATACGTGTGTTTGCATAATCTATAACTCACTGTATGTGCAACTGGAGTTTATACCAACCAGCGACTACCACTCACGGTCTCTATACCTGTATTGTATCTGGCACCTTCCCTTATCCTTCCATATAGGGAGAGGTAGGAGGTTCCGGATGCAGGTGGCATTCTCTAGGAAGGCCTCTCTGCAGTAACAGGCAGGGGGTCTATATGGACCAAGCAGGGATATAGGGGCCTTTGTGATTGGTCCAACATCCAGGGCCAGTTGGATTATAACAGAATTATGTGTTATCTTTATCTTTTACCTTATTTTGGTCATGTTCCTATTCTAATGTATATCAATAAAAGCCTATTCAAGTCTTGCTGACATATAGGTCTACACATTACAGATTACTCACCTATTAGTCTTTATTGAGTTTAAGACAGATAGTATTATCTACACAGCTAGGCCAAATTCCCAGAGAGATGGCCAGGAACTCAGAAGACCTTGTAGCTTGCTGGGACTAATTATACTTGTAATAGACTTGAGACAATTATCTTGAGGCTTGACTATGTGCAGGACTTGACTACTTGTACTGACAGCAGACATAGGCTTTTGACTTACTGGAATGACTGTAGCTTTGTGGCCTTCCAGGTAGCTGATCACTAGCACTGAGATCTCTGGTGTTTGCTGTGCTTAGTAGCAGGTGGTAAGAGAGAAGAGAATTGTAATAGCCACCCCTTTATATAGTGGGGGCTGGACTAAAGCCAATTGGTTACGCTGTGGGTCATAGGTTAAGCTGGTGCTCTCTGGGAGAACATGTGACAACAAATCATTTGACTGCATAACATAACATGTGACAGACTTACAGGTCCTTGAGACAATCTCTCACAGGTCCTCTGCTCTAGCTATACATTAGGATCCTGTCTATACATTAAAGCAGTGTACACAAAATTCTGGAAAAACAGGGGAGACCCTGCAGTGGAGCCCGCAGGTCACTGAGGGTCTCAACCTGACAGGGCCTAATGGTAGTATAGGACAATGTCCTGTACTGAGACATTACATATCCTACCAGGTGACTTTTTACCCTCTAAAGGAGTGCCCTCCGTTCGCGGTTATGGGCACTAATCTGACTGCTTTAAATGTAATGTTTTTTCATACAGGTATGTATGTATTGTTGTAATCACGAGCACGAATGTGAAGCCCTGAGCACAAGTATTAAGGGTGTGGATATCTTCTGCCCCCCTGCACTTCTAAGCGGGGCATTAAGGAGTCGTGTGTAGGGGCGGGGTCATATAACGCCTCTGCACCTACTGGTGGGGCGTACATGCCATTTTGCGGACCCCTCCCATCTCTCTGTTTTTCAATTCATCCATTACAGGGTATTCCCTCTAAAGGAGTGCCCTCTGTTCGCGGTTATGGGCACAAATCTGACCGTTTTAAGTTTTTATTTTTTATTTTTTATACAGGTATGTGTGTATCGTTGCAATCATGAGCACGAATGTGAAGCCCTGAGCACAAGCAACGTGTATAATTTCCCAAGCACCATGATCATGCTTTGACATCTCATCCTGGCCTATAATTGAACGCTCCAAAGGTTTTTCAATGACTGCTCACTAGGACATAATTATTGTGGTTATGGTTAATATGTCCAATGAGAAAGCTACTATTTAAAATATCTTGGTTATATCCTGCAACATCTGATGACACAGAGTCAGAAGGCCAGCAACACATTAGATAGTCTTATAATACTGCCTAAATCAGTGGGGTTGTGTGATCTAATGTGTGTGGCCAATATATGGCTTATGGGTAAGGCCAGCTTTAATGTATGAATGATATGGGTTAAGATAACCATACACCTGTAATAGCTGTTGTTGGAACGTTCTCTTGACTGATAGATATCTCTTCTGATCCACCCATATATATCTGAACACTGTCAGACTCTTCTGATAGTAGGTTATACAGCTGCACAGTTCTCTCTATCCCCTCCCTACACTCATCACTATCATTATTGCACAGTGAAAACAGGAAAGTACAGTATGGACAATGCTGGAACCTGCATATTTAAAGGGGTACTCCCCTTTATCACCTAGCCAAAAAATAGGGGTTAAGATGTCTGTTTGTGGGGTGGGGGGGGGGGGGGGCAGGCAGACCAAGATGCCCTTTTGACAGACATCGGGGATACAGGCAGGTGGGGCGAGCTGATGCTATATATGATATTAGTGCAGCAACATAATCTGATTAAGCAGAGAAGACTTGGTGTTATAGCTGAGCTGGAGCTGAACAGCAAAGCTGATTAGCTTATATTCAGCCAGATTGAGCAAACTTGATCAACAGATAGAGGTGTGGTCATCAAACCAGGTCATACACTGGAAAATCAGAAAGATACAAGCAGGATCAGACAGAGGCAGAGTCGTGCAACATGCTTAGGTTTAATACTGGTACTCAGGACAGGTACAGATCAGATACCTTTGCTGTCGACAAACTACACTATTTGCATAGACCCTTAAAGAGACAGCTAGTGTATAAGTGTGACCCCCCACAGGGTACACCAAAAATTATGTCAATGATGCCCTGGCCACTTACTACTGTAATGTCCCAGTACAGGACATGGTCCTGCACTACACTTAGGCCCTGTCAGATTGAGTCTCTCAGTGACCTGGGGCTCTCCTGCAGTGTCTCCCCTGCTGTTACTATACTGTCATTTATTGTCATAAAATTGTAGTCAGTGTATTAATGTAAAGTTAGTCTAAAGGACCTGTGAGAGGTCATCTAAAGGACCTGTGAGATCTCACATGTTATGTTGTCACATGTTACCTAGAGTGCGCCAGCTTAACACATGACCAGCAGCTTGACCAATGGGCTTTGGCACAGCCCCCCTCTATATAAGGGGGTGGCCATTACAAGTCTCTCTCTTCTCTCTTCCATCACTGTACTGAGACCAGCAAACACCAAAGATCTCAGTGCTAGGGTCCAGCACCTGGAAGACCTCCAATCTACAGTCATTCCAGTAAGTCATGTCTATGTCTGCTGTCACTACTACCTATAGTCAAGTTCAACCTAAAGTCAAGATTATAAAGTCTATTACAAGTCTAATTGGTCCCAGCAAGCTGTGAGGTCCTTCTGTGTTCCTGGCCACCTGTCTGGGATTCTGGCCTACCTGTGATGATAATAACACCTGTCTTAACTCAGTAAAGCCTCCATTAAACCATAACTCTATTGTGGACTCTCCTTTCACTGCCTAGCCCTTGGAATAGCGGAGTTACCGTTTGTGTGGTTCCGGTACCCAAAAACCACTCTGGCGTCATGAACATTAGAGGTTAATAAAACTTGAGGAAGTCCGCACCTGGCCTGCCTCCGAGAAGGTGACGGTAGAGCAGATCTTCGAGGGGCTATACCAAGATATTTGAGTCACCTTCTCAGTCAGAGGTATGCCTCCAGTTGTATGAAAGACGGCAGAAGCCAGGTGAGACTCTGAGAGCTTATGCAGTAGCTTTACAAAATGCCCTAGAGTCTGTTCAAAAGCTAGATGGTATCACTCCCGATCAGGGTAACAAAGTTTTGCTGGACAGGTTTATTGATTGGGCTCATAATACATGGGACAAAGCTCAGTTGAGGATGTTAGCAGTACAAAATCCCAATTTGTCTTTCGCTGCTTTTAAGAAACTGGCTATTCAGGTTATAGAGCCCAGGACTGAGTCTGAAGAGAGTTGTGCCCCTATGCCAGAACCCCTGGGTGCGGCAGCCAGCCCCATACCACCACCACCGGCTCCCACCCCAGTGTCCAATACCCTACCAGCCTCAACAGCCTCAAAATGTCAGTGTTAAACAGGACCTTGAACAATTGACTCAGGCTGTGAAGGAACTTGTCGGTCAGGCTGCTCAGGCCAACCGTGAGCGTCCCCTACCTAAGAGACCTGTATCTGCTCCTGCCCCTCGTCAAGTTAACCCCTGCCATAAAGGTACAAAAGGGACTCAAAGGCCCTTTTGTACCTATTGCAACAAATCTGGACATTGGAAGGTACAATGTTTGGATTTAAATGGATTTCCCCTGAAGTCGCGGACTGGCCCTCAGGGAAGCAGACATCAGGTCCGAACCCAGAACAATCTAAGTCAGGACTCTCACTATATGTCGCCCCCTGTCCCTATGTAAAAGTCATTGTAGAAGGTATCCCTTTGGAGGCGCTAATAGATACAGGGTCACAAGTGTCCACTATATCTAAAGACATGTTTTACAAGTACTGGAATGTTAATTTGTTGTGTGAACCTGACAATGTTGATTTCAAGGTAGTGGCAGGTAATGGGAAACCAATACACGGACATGGATATTGGGAGCCCACCATTCAATTGGGAAAACGTGCTTAAGGGACAGGGAGTGATTGTAACTGATGTGTCTGATAGGGGGTCTGCAGAAATCATATTGGGGAGGAATATCATGAAACATTGCCTTACTGACATAGTAGATTATTTGCATGCCTCTCTCCTCTACATGTCCCCCTCAGGCCAGCGGGCTGCGCAGCACCACTTAAAGGTTCTCCAAGCGGAGCAGAAGTTTGCCAATCGACGGGGAGAAGTTTGCAAAATGCGGATTCAAGACATCAGGTCGGGGACCTTACAACCTAACACAGAGACAATCCTGTGGTTCCGTGCACGTCCTGGAGTGAGAAACAAGGACTATCAAGCCCTGTTAGAGCCTATACAGTTGGAAGATCATCCACTAGTTCAAGCAGCAAGGAGTCTAGTCATGTATAAAATGTCTAGTATAAAGTTTTTGTCAGAATCCGGAGTGGTATGCGGCGAGGACACTGGAGGTGGATCCTTTGTGTCAGTGAGGTGATGGCGTGGGCCGTACCAGGGGAACGGTGTCTAAGGGGTTACTGGTTTTCACCAGAGCCCGCCGCAAAGTGGGATGGACTTGCAGCGGCAGGTAACCCCCAGGTCGTTCCACCAGATAGCGACTCAACCCCACTGACAGCTAAAACAGGCGCGGTACCCAGGGACAAGGCAAGAGCAAGGTCGGACGTAGCAGGCAGCAAGAGTCGTAGTCAGGGGCAACAGCAGAAGGTCTGGGTACACAGGCTTGGGAACACACTAAAACGCTTTCTCAGGGCACTAAGGCAACAAGATCTGTCAGGGACAGGAAGGGGAAGTGGGTTTTTATAACACTGGAAGATTGACACTGATTGGGCCAGGCACCAATTAGTGGTGTACTGGCCCTTTAAATCTCAGAGAGCCGGCGCGCCCGTCCTGGAGAGCGGGGCCGCGCGCGCCAGGAAGTGAAAGCCGGGGAACGGGACAGGTGAGTGGATTGGGATGCGACCCGAGGGCGGGCGCGTCCCGCTACGCGGATCGCATCCCCGCCGGCAGAGACGTCTGACCGGGGCGCTGCAGAGAGGAGAACGCCGCGAGCGCTCCGGGGAGGAGCAGGGACCCGGAGCGCTCGGCGTAACAGTTTTAAGTCTAGTCATGAGTATTATGATACATGCATAGTCTTTAATCATGTTCTCAATTGAACACCAAAAATCAGAGCATGTATGGACAATATTACAGAGATTCTTATGTTATCAGTTTTTACCAAAGGAAATTTAACAGGCTGGAATGGACATGTTTGCAGAAAATGCCAAAGGACTGCATCCGGCCCCAGGGCCACCTCGACCCTCAACTCTAACAGAACCTGCATCGTGGGCGACTTGTATTAAGTAGTGGGGTTTGTGATGTCCCAGTACAGGACATGATCCTGCACTACACTTGGGCCCTGTCAGGTTTAGTCCCTCAGTGACCTGGGGCTCTCCTGCAGTGTCTCCCCTGCTGTTACTATACTGTCATTTATTGTCATAGAATTGTAGTCAGTGTATTAATGTAAAGATAGTCTAAAGGACCTGTGAGAGGTCATCTAAAGGACCTGTGAGATGTCACATGTTATGTTTATGTGTTCACATGTTACCTAGTGGGCACCAGCTTAACACATGGGCTTTGGCTCAGCCCCCCTCTATATAAGGGGGTGGCCATTACAAGTCTCTCTCTTCTCTCTTCCATCACTTTACTGAGACCAGCAAACCCCAAAGATCTTAGTGCTAGTGTCCAGTACCTGGAAGGCCTCCAATCTACAGTCATTCCAGTAAGTCAAGTCTATGTCTTCTGTCATTACTACCTATAGGCAAGTCCAGCCTAAAGTCAGGATTCTAAAGTCCATTACAAGTGTAATTGATCCCAGCAAGCTGTGAGGTCCTTCTGTGTTCCTGGCCACCACTCTGGGATTCGGGCCTAGCTGTGAAGATAATAACACCTTTCTTAACTCAGTAAAGCCTCCATTAAACCATAACTTGGTTGCGGACTCTCCTTTCACTGCCTAGCCATTGGAATTACAGAGTTACCATTCGTGTGGTTCCAGTACCCAAAAAAACACTCCGGCGTCATGAACATTAGGGGTTAATAACACCTCGCCCCTGGATTTAATACTTCTTGCCCCTTCCACCGACGCCGCCATCACCATGGGTCACCATACTACAATAATACAACAGCAATATATTTTTTAATCAGATTTTTTTATTTATATAAATTTCTAAATTTAGTGGTGTAGACAGTGGATACGCTATAGAGGGGTACACATTGGAGGGGACATTATGGGGGTGAACACTAGAGGGGACACACACTATAGGGGGATTCACAGAGGAGGGGACATGCACTATATAGGGGGTTCACACTTCACAATAGAGGGGACATACTATAGGGGGTTCACACTTCACAGTGATAGGGACACTATAGGGGGTGGTTCACACTTCACTGTGATGGGGACACTGCGGGGTGATTACATCTCAAAGTGCTGAGGACAGTATAGGAGGAGTTCACACCTCCCAGTGATGAGGACACTATAGGGGGTTCACACTTCACAATGGAGGGTAGACACCATACTATAGTACTCAGCTACAGCACCGGGAGTATGGCCGCCTCCCCTACAGACAAGAAAGCTCGGAGTCTGCAGCGAAGAGGAGGAGCCGAGTGTGCGAATTGGCTGAGGTGAGCAGCAGGATGCACTGCACGCTGGCAGCTGCCAACCGCCAACATTACATCATGGGATCCTTGTTTGGCTCTGTTATGGAGCACACAGCTGCTTATGGACATTATGTATAATGTATTACATAATATTGTCCCTTCTCCAGAATCAGGGAGCCATAGATCAGTTAAACTGCAGGCATTGTCATGTGTTAAGAGAATTCTAGCTTGCTTCCTCTAAACTGATTCCATATGGGTGATATCTGCACAAAGAGAGAAAGGCGCATATTGTCTAAGATAAGCTAGGAAATCATTTTACTGCAAAACCACAATTTACAGAGTTGAAGTTCATTGTGAGTTGAAATGTTTTGGGTGTTTTCAAGCATTCCTCTGTGGGTTGAGAAATGTTATTGGGTGAACTGGCTGTGAGAAGTGATGTTCCACTTCAGTGCAGTTCTTCTACCTACTAGAATTTTTAATGAGAGTCTTTAGAGATTTGTTCACATTTGCTGCTAGGTGGATCCCATTCATTTTATTTCGAGGCTTATTCCACATGTCTGTATATTTATGTATTAACTGCTACAGAACCATTTATAAAATAACATATACTTATGAAAGTCAAGTTTTATTCTGTTGTGATTTATTTGTATGTACTGATCAGAATTGCTGCTAAATAATCAAATGTTTAAGAGTCTTGGTATTGAAATGCATAGGATTAATATCTGGCCCATTCGTAAGCACTTCAGGCAAATGATCACCAATGATCCATAACAGCCTCTGCATGTGGATATTCTCGAACTGCACTGATGGGCACCAGTGATGCTGAAACTAATCCCGCTGCTCCATGGGGGGGGGGATGAATATCCAGATGTCATCCAGTGTTGCTATTTGTGTGGGTAAAATAGACGTTAAGTTGGATCATCCTATAAGAAAACCGTTTAACAAGCACCCGTCACACCTGTCACTTTGCAGAAACTCTGCATTTCATAAATTTAGTAATTTATAGGTAAACCTTTCTATATTTGTATGCAAACATGTAAATATAACATGTATATATTGTCAAGTTTTTACAACAGGATTTTGACTATCCATTGTTCTTTTACTCTCTATAATATTTAGGAGGGTACTAGAGAAGAAGCGAGGTAGGACAAGTGCTGCTCCTATATAGCCTGTCAGGTGCTGATGTACCTAAAATGGAGGAACCTATTACATCATTTTGAAACAATAATAACTCAATAAAAAATAAAGGGTAAGATGACTAATAGGAGATGTAAGCAAATGTATTATATAATATGGACAGTGACTGGTTCTGTTCATAAAAAAATGGCTTCTACTACACTGTTCCAAGTGAATGACTAGCAAATCTGTCCCAATTCACTAATGTAGTAATGCAGTCAGAATTAAACATTTATTTTCCTGCCCATCCCCCTCAGACTTCTATCTAATAGAAACAAGTACTGCACTTACTGTACAGTGTCCTTCCATAAAGGTAGATAACATGCCTGTAACTGCGCTCACTGACAATACAAAAAGTCTGGTGCCCGTTCTCCTTCATTTAAACATGTCAATTATTGCCAGGGGTTTACGAATGGTCATTCCTTCAATCGGTCATTTAAACCCGTCGGCTCGTTAACATTTGTTTGTTCACAGCAAATGAACTGTTTACACAGCGAGATGTGCTGCTGATGATTAGGATGACATAAGAGGGGTACTCTGTTTGTAATGTTTAGACCAATAATCAGGAACAAACTTAAGTAGGCACGTTCGCTCACCTGATCATTGTCCCATTTCAAAGTGTCTTTAGTGAAGCTCTGACTATAAATGGCTGTGCATTCGGACATCTAAGCAGACAGTAAGTTGTAGGAATTTGTTAAGCTTAAAGGGGTACTCCAGGGAACTAAACCCATATCCCATTCTTTCCCTCTCATCATTCTATTTAATTGTCTAAATATAATTTGTTAGCTGTATAGAGCAGTTTCCCTTCTTTGGTTGTCTCTTACATGCATGAAGTGAGGGACATCATCCAGCCATCCACTCTGTCTCTGTCCAAATCCCTCTCTGAAAGCAGCCCAACCCTCTTGAGAGATATAAAAGAAAAAATAAGGTGCATTCCTAGTTCAGGCAGTTTAGGGTAATAACAATGTGCGCCAAAAAAATGAGAGGCTTACCAGATTGTGTTGTGCTCAGGGCACAACACCTCAAAAGACGTGTAGACTCGCAGTGGTAGTTGGAGGTCAGAAGCCATAGTGTCCTTTCCAGATGCCTCAAGGTCAGCTGGATGCAGTGTAATAGAGTTTATTTGTTAGAGTGATCTATTTGTTAGATTGTACCTGTGGATTACAATATGTGGGATGGACCATCCAGCCACTGCGGAACCGCCTGAATAAGCACAGGCAAAACATAAGGAATAATTTTATGCTTCACAGCATATCCAGGCACTATGCCATTTTACATCCAGGGGGGGGGGGGGGGGGGGAATCTCATTTCAGTCATGCCAATCGACCACATACCCAGCGATATGGCTAATCGTTTTGAAATACCAAAAAAAGAAGGAAGTCTTCTGGATGTACAAACTGTCTACTATCTCCCCGAAGGGACTCAAGGAAGTGGTGGAGACTATTATATGAGTCCACCTGGGTGGTGGGCCTCTCTCCATATTACATTATATAGCTACCCCCCCTTGGGTAATATTTTAATTATTTTGTGTGCCATATAGATTATACTATGGATTTGCATTTATGTACTCTTTCATCTAATCCAATTGATTTTACATGTTTTATTATTGTATGGTGACCTTTTAACTCAGTTGAAGTTCTCTCCCCAAGCTTTTTAAATGTTGCTTTTTAAGTGTTGTGTTTTGGATAATCTGACAGTATGCCTGACGAAGAGCCCAGTACGGGCTCGAAACTATTGTTGCAAATAAAGGTCTTCATTTTACACTGAGGACGGCTGCCTTGCATCTTTCCTGGGAAGAGAAGCGCTGTATGGAAAGTCCTTCTTTTTGGAATTGATCCACGTACTCTATTACAACCCTTTTGAGAGACACAGACCAGCAGTGGTTGCTGCCCTTAGGAGTCATGCTCTTTATAGTGCTGAGAACTCAGAGGTATGTGCAGCCTCAGCCAATCAGACACTGAATCTCTCCCTGCTGCACAGAGCAGGTGGGTGGGAGCTGGCAGAGCTGCAATGATTGCTGGGAGATGTAGGTAAGGGAAAGAAAGGCAAAGGTTATCAAGCAGCCAGAAAAGACAACAGAGGCCACAGGAGCCATGCATATCAGGCAGGATGGTTTACAGGGAACATATCCAGGAATTGTAGTGGCTTTGGAGCTCATATATATATATATATATATACACACATACATACATAATGTACTTCCCTGGAGTACCCCTTTAAGCACAGAAAAACAGCTATTTGTTCAAACATCCAGACATAAAACACCACCACCCTATTGCAAGAAAGCACCACATGTATGTAAAATTAGCTTCTATTTAGCCGACAAACCAAACAGGACCATGTTGCTGTAGATGTGGCTATATGGCCCTATGTGTAATGGTTCAACTTATCTAGAAAGCCTGCTTTCTTTTTGTGCTTTAAATTGAAGTTTAGGGGTCCTTTTACCACAGCCGATACATTTTAAGTTAAATGGTGCTGCTATTTATTTTCCTTGGTGCTTGTGCTTTTAGGGTAGAGCCGTGATATGTGACTACAATCTAGCTGCAAAACCTACAGGGAGTCTGGGGTAGTCTAAAATACCCCTTTTTGCCTCATCATTGGTTCAGACCGTTATCCACCAACAACCCCCCCCCCCCAAAAAAAAACTAAAAAATAAAAAACACCCCACCACATCGCTGTTCTGCCTATTTAGATTGGCTGCTGTGTATATACATAAGTCTATCATATAATCACCAGGAAGTCAAAAATCCGACACATTTGGATAGATTGATAAATTTGGGCCTAGATCTCCAAACTGTGGGACTCCAGCTGTTTTAAAACTAGAACTCCCAGGAGGCTGGAGGTTCACACTTTGGAGAAGACTGGTCTAGGGAGTCAATTTAGATTTCTGTTCACATTTGCAACAGAGGCCGCTGAAGTCCTCCATTGCAAATTTTGTCAGATTTGATGCATGACAAATTTCCATGTTGTGTACTGGTGGTATCCATTGTATGATGGATACAATAGCTAAATGGAATGGAAGCCATGACACTAGTGTGAACATAGACTACATCAGTGGTCTCAAACTGTGGCCCTCCAGATGTTGCAAAACTTCAACTCCCAGCATGGCCGGGCAGCCGTTGGCTAAAGCCAATGGCTGTCCGGGCATGCTGGGAGTTGGAGCTTTGCAACATCTGGAGGGCCACAGTTTGAGACCACTGGCCACATCAAACTATAATCTTATTTTATTTTCATGAAATGTGGTTAGAACAACACAAATATGATTCTTATAGGGGAAGATTTATCAAAACCTGTGCAGAAGAAAAAGTTGCCCAGTTGTCCATGGCAACCAATCAGATTTCTTCTTTCATTTTTAACAAGGTCTCTGCAAAATGAAAGAAGCGATCTGATTGGTTGCTATGGGCAACTAGGCAACTTTTCCTCTGCACAGATTTTGATAAATCTCCCCCAGAGTTTTTTGAATTGTAACGTGTAAGTGGCCATCCCCTCATCCCTGCTGTACAGGGAATATGATCGAATATGAACACTATTATTTTTAGGAAGTACAATTTGTGTAAAGGTCATCCATTGTATAACTGCCGGCTCTGTAGGAAAACTGTACTATACACTTACCTTACATTATAAATGGACCGATTCTGTATAGCAATTAAAGGGGTACTCCGGTTGAAAACAAAAATTTGTAAATTACTTCTATTTAAAAAAATCTTAATCCTTCCAGTACTTATCAGCTGCTGTATACTACAGAGGAAGTTGTATTTCTTTCTGGAGTTCTTTTTATTCTGACCACAGTGCTCTGTGCTGACACCTCAGTCCATTTTAAGAACTGCCCAGAGCAGGAGAGGTTTGCTCTGGGGATTTTCTTGTACTCTGGATAGTTCTTGACGTGGACAAAGGTGTCAGCAGAGAGCACTGTGGTCAGATTAGAATGATGACTGGAGCATACAGCAGCTGATAAGTACTGGAAGGATTAAGATTTTTAAACTAAAGTAATTTACAAATCTGTATAACTTTCTGGCACCAGTTGATTTAAAACATTTGTTTTCCACCAGAGTACCCCTTTAAGTAATAATTAGGAAAACTGGTTTCTCTGCATACAAAATACTATAATAAACAGACATTTAGGCTTGGCTAATACTGTTTCAATCCCTGTTTTGCAATGATATACAGGGAAAAATACATTTAATACATTTACATGTTATGGTTGAAGACGTTCTGGGTGACGTGTTGTTTGTTTTATGGAAAAAATGGTTGTCTGTTCCTTCCACATTGCTCGTAAAAGTGCCTACATGTCCCAATTAGAACTGGTGCAGGAATTGAATACTTCCAAGTGAATGGAGACATCAGGCTCTGACAGTTCATAAATCATAGAGGAGCTTTCACACTGCGCTTGTTGTACAGGCCTGGCATCAGTTTACCTACGGCCTGGAATCCCTTGCTGCTGTAGTATTGTCAGTGTCATGCTGATCTGCTGCCTGAGGCAATAAGCACAGTGTCTCCTCTTGTACTATGCCATACAAACCAGTGCAATATAAACAATTTTATTAGTTTGGAGAAGGAACAATATTGTTTCTACAGGAGTAGAGGAGAATGATAACCTAATCCCAGCTCTGCCCTACTAGACAACTAGATTCTGCTCTGCAGAAAATGTCTTCATTTTGACAACTTTGATAAGAAAAATTGGTAGGAATTTTATATCGGTTTTACACAGTTTTTGGTGGTAAAAAGTCACAAAATTTTGCTCACTGGGTCAAAAGTCGCAAAATTCTGCGCAATGTACACTGCTCAAAAAAATAAAGGGAACACTAAGATAACACATCCTAGATATGAATGAATGAACTAATCGTATGAAATACTTTTGTCTTTACATAGTTGAATATGTTGGCAACAAAATCACACAAAAATTATCAATGGAAATCAAATTTATCAACCCATGGGGGTCTGGATATGGAGTCACACTCAAAATCAAAGTGGAAAAACACACTACAGGCTGATCCAACTTTGATTTAATGTCCTTAAAACAATTCACAATGAGGCTCAGTAGTGTGTGTGGCCTCCACATGCCCGTACAAGACCTCCCTACAACGCCTGGGCATGCTCCTGATGAGGTGGCGAATGGTCTCCTGAGGGATGTCCTCCCAGACCTGGACTAAAGCATCTGCCAACTCCTGGACAGTCTGTGGTGCAACGTGGCATTGGTGGATGGAGCGAGACATGATGTCCCATATGTGCTCAATCGAATTCAGGTCTGGGCAACGGGCGGGCCAGTCCATAGCATCAATGTCTTCCTCTTGCAGGTACTGCTGACACACTCCAGCCACATGAGATATAGCATTGTCTTGCATTAGGAGGAACCCAGGGCCAACCGCCCCAGCATATGGTCTCACAAGGGGTCTGAGGATCTCATCTTGGTACCTAATGGCAGTCAGGCTACCTCTGGCAAGCATATGAAGGGCTGTGCGCCCCCCCCCCCCCCCCCAAGAAATGCCACCCTACACCATTACTGACCCACCGCCAAACCGGTCATGCTGGAGGATGTTGCAGACAGCAGAATGTTCTCCACAGCGTCTCCAGACTCTGTCACGTCTGTCACATGTGCTCAGTGTGAACCTGCTTTCATCTGTAAAGAGCTCAAGGCGCCAGTGGCAAATTTGCCAATCTTGGTGTTCTCTGGCAAATGCTAAAACGTCCTGCACGGTGTTGGGCTGTGAGCACAACCCCCACCTGTGGATGTCAAGCCCTCATAGAGTCTGCTTCTGACCGTTTGAGTGGACACATGCACATTTGTGGCCTGCTGGAGGTCATTTTGCAGAGCTCTGGCAGCGCTCCTCCTGCTCCTCCTTGCACAAAGGCAGAAGTAGCAGTCCTGCTGCTGGGTTGTTGCCCTCCTACGGCCTCCTCCATGTCTCCTGATGTGCTGGCCTGTCTCCTGGTGGTGCGTCCATGCTCTGGACACTACACTGACAGACACAGCAAACCTTCTTGCCAAAGCTCGCATTGATGTGCCATCCTGGATGAGCTGTACTGCCTAAGCCACTTGTGTGGGTTGTAGACTCTTTCTCATGCTACCACTAGAATGAAAGCACCGCCAGCATTCAAAAGTGACCAAAACATCAGCCAGGAAACATAGGAACTGAGAAGTGGTCTGTGGTCACCACCTGCAGAACCACTCCTTTATTGAGGGTGTCTTGCTAATCGCCTATAATTTCCACTTGTTGTCTGTTCCATTTGCACAACAGCATGTGAAATTGATTGTCAGTCAGTGTTGCTTCCTGAGTGGACAGTGCGATTTCACAGAAGTGTGATTGACTTGGAGTTACATTGTGTTGTTTAAGTGTTCCCTTTATTTTTTTGAGCAGTGTATTAAGACTCATTAAAGAAAACAACTTTGATGTAGTGTGGCATGGTTAGATTTGTGCAGTGGTCAGCCATATAGTAGCCAGTGGCTTATGGCCTCAGAAAATCTCTTTTACACTATTGATTTTGGACTTATGATTTAAAGTCTATTATTTTTAAAGGCTGTTGAATAATGCCTGTACAAAGATACAAGGGAAATCATTGATGACTGACAGAACCTTGCTCTTTACTGTAACCCATTGGGTGGTATAGTATTCTAAAAACTGTTATATTCTTAACCTCTGATAATGGTAGATTATAATAGGGACAATCACAGTGGTTGCCGGAAGCAGTAGAGGGTCATGATGTTACGGCCACGCTCGTGACATCGCAAAGTACAATTAGTGATGCAAAAAACAAGCCCTTCTATGGGTCTGTAGGTGCAAAATTGAACGCATTATTATTTTTAGAAGTTGAGGAAAAAAAGAAAGTGCAAAAACAAAGATTGTTTTGAGTCCTTAAGGTGAAAATGGTCTGAGTCCTTAACCCCTTAAGGACCCGGGCTTTTTCCGTTTTTTCATTTTCAATTTTTCCTCCTTAACTTTAAAAAATCATAACTCTTAAAAATTTTCACCTAAAATTATATATAATGGCTTAATTTTTGCGTCACTAATTCTACTTTGTAATGACATTAGTCATTTTACCCAAAAATCTACGGTGAAACGGGAAAAAAAATCAATGTGCGACAAAATTGATGAAAAAACACTATTTTGTAAGTTTTGGGGGCTTCTATTTTTACGCAGTACATTTTTTTATCAAAAATGATACCTTATCTTTATTCTGTAGGTCCATACGGTTAAAATGATACCCTACATGTATAGGTTGGAATTTGTATCACTTCCGAAAAAAATCATGAATACATGCAGGAAAATTTATACGTTTAAAATGGTCATCTTTTGACCCCTATAACTTTTTTATTTTTCTGTGTTCAGGGCGGTTTGAGGACTCATTTTTTGCGCCGTCATCTGAAGTTTTTAGCGATACCATTTTTGTTCTGATCAGACTTTTTGATCACTTTTTATTCACTTTTTTGTGGTATAAAAAGTGATCAAAAATGTGCTATTTTGGACTTTGGAATTTTTTTGCGCGTACGCCATTGAACGAGCGGTTTAAAAAGCAGTATATTTTTATAAATCGGACATTTCCTCACGCGGCGATACCACATATGTTTATTTTTATTATTATTTACATAATGTTTTTTTTATTTTTGGAAATGCCGGGTGATTCAAACTTTTATTAGGGGAAGGGATAATTGAAAGGGTTAATGATTTTTTTACACTTTTCTTATGCAATATTATAGCTCCCATAAGGGGCTATAACATTGCATTTACTGATCTTTTACACTGATTGATCCATCTCCATAGGAATGGATCAATCAGTGTTTTCGGCGATTGAATGCTCAAGCCTGGATCTCAGGCTTGAAGCATTCATTCGGCTATCGGACAGCACAGGAGAAGGTAAGAAGACCTCCTCCTGTGCTACAGCTGTTCGGGATGCCGCGATTATACCGCGGCGATCCCGAACAGCTCCCTGAGCTAGCCGGGCACTTTTACTTTCGTTTTTAGCCGCGCGGCTCAGCTTTGAGCGCGCGGCTAAAGGGTTAATAGCGCGCGGCACAGCGATCAGTGCCGCGCGCTATTAGAGGCGGGTCCCGGCTTCACTATGACGCCGGGCCCGCCGCGATATGATGCGGGGTCACCGTGTAACCCCGCGTTATATCGCAGGACCGGGACTCATGACGTATGCATACGTCATGGGTCCTTAAGAGGTTAAGGGGTTAAAAAAAAAAGTATTTTATCTGTTCCAGAATCCAATGCCTTCAAGCATTTACCGTATTTTTCACCGTATAAGACGCACTTTTTCTTCCCCAAAACTGGGGGGGGGGGGGGAGTTGGTGCATCTTATACGGCAAATACACATTAAAACCCTGTCCTATCGCGGCGGTCCCTGCGGCCATCAACGGCTGGGACCCGCAGCTAATACAGGACATCACCGATTGCGGTGATGCCCTGTATTAACCCTTCAGACGCGGTGATCAAAGCTGACCGCCACGTCTAAAGCGAAAGTGACACTAACCCGGCTGCTCAGTCGGGCTGTTCGGGACCACCGCGGTGAAATTGCGGCGTCCCGGACAGCTTACAGGACACCGGGAGGGACCTTACCTGCCTCCTCTGTGTCTGCTCCGTGCCGGGATCCCCTGCATGGCCGGCGCTCTCCTTCGTCGTCATCACATCGTCGCGAACGCCGTCCCGTCATCCAATAGGAGCGGTGTGCGTAGCGACGTGATGGCGGCGACGGAGAGCGAGGATACCAGGCAGATGCTCCGGAGTGACGGGGACACCCCGTGGACGCGGCTACAGTCATGGAGGGCGACATCCAGGGCAGCGGTGACGGGTCCAGAGCGGCGGGGACACGTGAGTATTACCTCCTATACCAGTGGTCTTCAACCTGTGGACCTCCAGATGTTGCAAAACTACAACATCTGGAGGTCCGCAGGTTGAAGATCACTGTCCTATACTTTACATTGTATTTGGTTCAGAATCTTTGTTTTCTAGATTTTCCTCCTTTAAAATTGGGTGTGTCTTATATGCCGGAGCGTCCTATATGGCAAAAAATACGATAGATCAATTTTGAGGTGTCTTTTACTGGGGCTAGGGGACCTCAATTACCCAAAAAAAAAATTTTTACTGTTTACTTTAAAAAATTTTGCATGCAATTTTGGCACGATCTTTGATACCCAAAAACTGTTTTTTTTTTACATGCCATATTGAGATGTGATAATCCAAAGAAATCTTTGCAGTTGAATGAAAAAAAGACACTACAAAAATATCAACGTTAAAGTTACATGTATTGGATATGTAGTAATGCCGTGAAATATTGTAAATATGTCATTAAGAATAAGAATTATGCTCATTGTGGCACCAGCTAAATATTGCACAATAAAAGCATAAACTGTATGTGTAAACCATATACTGAATACATTATCTTACGGAAACAGCTTCATATCTATTTCACCCTTTAACCAGTAAATTAGCAAATCCAGACAACTGCTCACTTGCTCTACATGTCAGCCCCATATTATGTTTTATCTAAAAAGCGTCTCTTCTTTTCCAATTACTGAAGAATAGAGGATTTGATAGACAGAACAACTCATTTCATTGTTCCCTTGTGAAGGTTGCTAGGCAACACACAACTGATCAGTGGATCCTGGGTTAGCGCGGGCTCTGTGGTGCTGCGGAGATCACAAATAATATACAGAAGGGGCTGCTCAGCGCCCAGGCACAAAGCATCCGACACTTCATTTCACTAAAATGTAGTGAATAAAAAGGATCTGTGTTATGTTTGGTCATAGAAACCTTTTAACTAATACATTTACTGGCACATTTATCATTTCTGCTTTTAAATATTTTACTACCATTTGTATTAATATACTTCTACCTGATCTACCACTAGGTACACACCAAATTTGGCTTTGTGTGTTTGGAGGTTCTGTCACGATCACACCCTATCGGTCCAGCCAAGACGCTAGAGAGAGGGTGATGGTGCAAGGGTTAAAGCCACCTGACCTCTGGATATCCACTACTAGTCCCAGCAAGTCACCAAATTAACCCTTTGATAAACGTGTTTCCCCAGAGCTGCCTTCAGAAAGGTGAGCTCCTATATTTAGAGATCAAAGACCAGAGCTGATTAATTAAACATTTAATCTGAAAAAAGGTATCACAGTGCTATGTCTGAAGTGTCTGAAGCAAAAATAACACTAACCCGGATGTTCAGTCGGGCTGTTCGGGACCGCCGCGGTGAAATTGCGGCGTCCTGAACAGCTGACAGGACAACGGGAGAGACCTTACCTGCCTCCTCGATGTCTGCTCCGTGCCAGGATCCCCTGCATGGCCGGCGCTCTCCTTCGACGTCATCACATCATCACGCACGCCGTCCCGTCATCCAATAGGAGCGGCGTGCGTAGCGACGTGATGACGGCGACGGAAAGTGTGGATCCCGGGGAAGAAGACGTCCGGAGCGTCGGGGACACCACGGGGACGCAGCGACAGCGATGGAGCGACATCCAGGGCAGCGGTGACGAGTGGTGACGGGTTCGGAGCGGCGGGGACACGTGAGTATTACGTCCTATACCAGTGGTCTTCAACCTGCGGACCTCCAGATGTTGCAAAACTACAACTCCCAGCATGCTGGGAGTTGTAGATTTGCAACATCTGGAGGTCCACAGGTTGAAGATCACTGTTGGGTTCAGAATCTTTTTTTTCTAGATTTTGCACCTTTAAAATTGGGTGCGTCTTATATGCCGGTGCGTCCTATAGGGCGAAAAATACGGTAAGTGTTTTATTGTGAACAGTAGTCTATTATGCACTCAAAAAATGTATTCACTTATTCTCTCAACACTTAGAACACTGGTATGTATATATATATATATATATATATATATATATATATATAGGTAGGGGAATATGCAAAGCAGCTCATTACATCACCTTCTCAGGCGATGTTCCCTGGTATCAGCTTAGCTCCAGTTACGGAATATAAAAAACTGATCGGGATTAATGCCAAGCCAGACTGGCTTGGCATTAATCCCGATCAGTTTTTTATATTCCGTAACTGGAGCTAAGCTGATACCAGGGAACATCGCCTGAGAAGGTGATGTAATGAGCTGCTTTGCATATTCCCCTACCCAGAATTCCCGTGGAGTGCTTAGTGGCCCTTGAAAGCTCCGTCACACCAGGAGTGGTGAACTCGCCCTGAGTTAAATACTCATCCCCTTTATATATATATATATATATATATATATATATATATATATACACATATATACACACACTACACACTACACACTACACACACACACTACACACACACTTTTACCATTTGCCTAGCTAATGATTTTCATGGCATACACTTAGGACATTCACCCTGAAGTTGATGTGAACTTACCTAAAATATGACTCATGTAAAAATAATAAAAAAACATAGACAGTAAGAAAACAAGATACTTTTACCATGATCCTTCATAAAGGCCATCTTTTTGGATAGTGGCAGATAGCACAAAACCTAGGCCCCAAAAAACACATCCTGACATTACCATGGTGGGTAAGGACCTCCCTAGCCTAAATGATGTCAGCTTGTTACTGCCCAGAACCAGGAGTGTCAATTTAGATGCACTGGGCCTATTGATATTGGCTCTTCATATTGTGATGTGATAATCCAAAGAAGCAGTTAAAAAAAGTTCAAAACATACATGCTAGTTTGCTAATTACGTCAGATATCCTCAAGAAACCTAATGGGCGAAATTCTCAACGAATTTTGTGGCCAAAAAAAAATCAATTTCACGCCAAAATTTTGGCCACAATTTTGACCACGTTTTCAAAGAGCTTTGTTCCGCAGTTTACACTGTTCAGGTCAGTTTTTTTTTAAAGTGGGCGTGTCCACGTATATTGTCTGCTTTACATGATTTTACATGAGTCCATTTTATATAAAAAGTTTCACACCAGCTTTTTGATCACAGAAATGGTTGTAGTTTTATTGTTTTTGTTTTCTTAGATTTTTTGGCCAAAGGTGTTATTTGAGTAATTATGAAAAAAAAAGAAAGAAATAATTATTATTGAAAAATGTTATTAAAAATATATATATTTTTTTTTATTTTTTCTTGGTCACTGCATCTGCACTCACATTTAAGCTCACAAATGTTTTATTTATACAGTTATCACTTGTCTGGTCACTAGTTACCATGGAATTTCCTGGGATGTAAAATTTGGTGCAAAAATCTGCAATTTTGATGCAAAAAAATCCAATATGGCTGCAACAGAAACAAAATGCGCAAAAAAACAAAAGTGGCGCAATAATGAATTTTCACATATTTTCAAAGCAGCACAAAAGACCTTTGAAAATGTGAGAAGAAAAAAAATAAGGTGTGAATAGTATCACTGGAACAGAAATTACAGCAGTTTTTGAGAATCTCCCCCATTGCGTCAAAACAGTCTTAAAAATACATTCTTCTTCATATCATCTACTATACTAGTACTGCTTTTCAGAGGTATAAAAAAAAGACACTACAAAAATATAAAACCCTAATATTTGGTACCTAAATCTTGATAAATGCTGACTTTGTGCATGGCAGAAGTAAATAATATTTGCAGTTGCAGGCGTTAGTACATGACCCACTAGGTGTTTTTCAAAACATCTATGTAGATAAGTCTATTGTATAAGTAAAATTACTTATGGTACATAGAACATAGTTACATTATTACAGAGAATAAAACAGTATATAAAAGGTGCAAGTTTGTGGTTACACTGCAAAAGCTAAGTTTAGAAGTTACATAGTTCATAAGGTTGAATCCATCAAGTTCAACCTATATTCTTAATGAGTCTTTACTGAGTTGAGTTGATCCAGAGGAAGGCAAAAAAAAAACTAATTCTAGAGGTAAAAATTCCTTCCCGACTCCAAATATGACAGTCAGAATAAATCCCTGGATCAACGTTCTGTCCCTATAAATCTAGTATTAATAACCAGCGATGTTATTATTCTCCAAGAATGCATCCAGACCCTTTTTCCCCATGACCACCTCCTCAGGCAGAGAATTCCACAGTATCACTGCTCTTACAGTAAAGAACCCCCATCTATGCTTGTGTAGAAACCTTCTTTCCTCTAGACGTAGAGGATGCCCCCTTGTTATAGATACAGTCCTGGGTATAAATAGATCATGGGAGAGATTTCTGTATGGTCCCCTGATATGTGTATACATAGTTATTAGGTCGCCCCTATGCCTTCTTTAATCTAAACTAAATAACCCCAATTCTGATAATATTTCTGGGTACTGTAGTCCTCCCATTCCCTGTATTACCCTGGTTGCCCGTCTTTGAACCCTCTCCAGCTCCACTATATCTTTCTTATACACTGGTGCCCAGTACTGTACACAGTATTCTATGTGTGGTCTGACTAGTGATTTGTACAGCGGTAGAATTATTTCCTTGTCGTGGGCATCTATGCCCCTATTGATGCACACCATGATTTTATTTGCCTTGGCAGCAGCTGCCCGACACTGGTCACTACAGCTAAATTTACTATTAACTAAGACTTTTCTACATCAGTCATCCCTAGTGTGCTCCCAATGAATACATTGTTACGCCTAGCGCTCCGGGTCCCCGCTCCTCCCCGGAGCGCTCACGGCGTCTTTCTCCCTGCAGCTCCCCGGTCGGTCCCGCTGACCGGGAGCGCTGCACTGTCATGGCCGTTGGGGATGCGATTCGCACAGCGGGACGCGCCCGCTCGCGAATCGCATCCCAGGTCACTTACCCGTTCCCGTCCCCTGCTGTCATGTGCTGGCGCGCGCGGCTCCGCTCTCTAGGGCGCGCGCGCGCCAGCTCCCTGAGACTTAAAGGGCCAGTGCACCAATGATTGGTGCCTGGCCCAATTAGCTTAATTGGCTTCCATCTGCTCCCTGCCTTTATCTGACCTCCTCCCATGCACTCCCTTGCCGGATCTTGTTGCCTTGTGCCAGTGAAAGCGTTTTGTGTGTCCAAAAGCCTGTGTACCAGTACTTCTGCTATCCACCCTGACTACGAACCTTGCCGCCTGCCCCCGACCTTCTGCTACGTCCGACCTTGCTTCTGTCTACTCCCTTGTACCGCGCCTATCTTCAGCAGCCAGAGAGGTTGAGCCGTTGCTAGTGGATACGACCTGGTCACTACCGCCGCAGCAAGTCCATCCCGCTTTGCGGCGGGCTCTGGTGAAAACCAGTAGTGACTTAGAACCGGTCCACTAGCACGGTCCACGCCAATCCCTCTCTGGCACAGAGGATCCACCTCCTGCCAGCCGGCATCGAGACAGTAGATCCGGCCATGGATCCCGCTGAAGTTCCTCTGCCTGTTGTCGCCGACCTCCCCACACTGGTCGCCCAGCAAGCCCGACAGATTGCCCAACAAGATCACCAGCTGTCGTACTTGACCACCATGACTCAGCAACTCCAGTCGCAGCTACAGCAGATTCAGTCTCAGCTACAGCAGCAGCAACCATCTCCTCCGCCAGCTCCTGCACCTCTTCCGCAGCGAGTGGCCACTCCTAGCCTCCGCCTGTCCTTGCCGGACAAATTTAATGGGGACTCTAAGTTTTGCCGTGGCTTTCTTTCGCAATGTTCCCTGCATTTGGAGATGATGTCGGATCAGTTTCCTACTGAAAGGTCTAAGGTGGCTTTCGTAGTCAGCCTTCTGTCTGGAAAAGCCCTGTCATGGGCCACACCGCTCTGGGACCGCAATGACCCCGTCACTGCCTCTGTACACTCCTTCTTCTCGGAAATTCGAAGTGTCTTTGAGGAACCTGCCCGAGCCTCTTCTGCTGAGACTGCCCTGCTGAACCTGGTCCAGGGTAATTCTTCCGTTGGCGAGTACGCCATACAATTCCGTACTCTTGCTTCTGAACTATCCTGGAATAATGAGGCCCTCTGCGCGACCTTTAAAAAAGGCCTATCCAGCAACATTAAAGATGTTCTGGCCGCACGAGAAACTCCTGCTAACCTGCATGAACTCATTCATCTAGCCACTCGCATTGACATGCGTTTTTCTGAGAGACATCAAGAGCTCCGCCAGGAAAAAGACTTAGATCTCTGGACACCTCTCCCACAGTCTCCACTGCAATCTGCGCCTAGGCCTCCCGCCGAGGAAGCCATGCAAGTGGATCGGTCTCGCCTGACCCTGGAAGAGAGGAATCGCCGTGAGGAAGAGAATCTTTGTCTGTACTGTGCCAGTACCGAACATTTTTTGGTGGATTGCCCTATCCGTCCTCCACGTCTGGGAAACGCACGCTCGCACCCAGCTCTCGTGGGTGTGGCGTCTCTTGATGCTAAGTCGGCTTCTCCACGTCTCACGGTGCCTGTACGGATTTCTACTTCAGCCAGCTCTTCCCTCTCAGCCGTGGCCTGCCTGGATTCTGGTGCCTCTGGGAATTTTATTCGGGAGTCCTTGGTGAATAAATTCCGCATTCCGGTGACCCGTCTTGTCAAGCCACTCCACATTTCCGCGGTCAACGGAGCCAGGTTGGATTGCACCGTGCGTTACCGCACGGAGCCCCTCCTAATGTGCATCGGACCTCATCACGAGAAAATTGAATTTTTGGTCCTTCCCAATTGCACTTCCGAAATTCTCCTTGGACTACCCTGGCTTCTACACCATTCCCCAACCCTGGACTGGTCCACTGGGGAGATCAAGAGTTGGGGTCCCTCTTGTTCCAAGGACTGCCTTAAACCGGTTCCCAGTACTCCCTGCCGTGACCCTGTGGTTCCTCCTGTATCCGGCCCCCCTAAGGTCGTGAGGGACTCTGCCTGCCACAGAAAATGCCTCTCCCCCCCTCCCAGTCCACTCAGGCAAGCCTCGGTGCCTCCTCATGGCCCTCGTCCTGGTGTCACACTGCCCCGTGCCAGGCCTCGCCCTCTGCCCTCCCTCCCCATTCCCACTCCTGCTGTACTGCCTGCCATTGAGGAAACCATCCATTCCTTCCCGGTGTCCTCATCCCAGGGGAGGCAGTCACCGGACAAAAAAAAGGGGAGACCTAAGGGGGGGGGGTACTGTTACGCCTAGCGCTCCGGGTCCCCGCTCCTCCCCGGAGCGCTCACGGCGTCTTTCTCCCTGCAGCTCCCCGGTCGGTCCCGCTGACCGGGAGCGCTGCACTGTCATGGCCGTTGGGGATGCGATTCGCACAGCGGGACGCGCCCGCTCGCGAATCGCATCCCAGGTCACTTACCTGTTCCCGTCCCCTGCTGTCATGTGCTGGCGCGCGCGGCTCCGCTCTCTAGGGCGCGCGCGCGCCAGCTCCCTGAGACTTAAAGGGCCAGTGCACCAATGATTGGTGCCTGGCCCAATTAGCTTAATTGGCTTCCATCTGCTCCCTGCCTTTATCTGACCTCCTCCCATGCACTCCCTTGCCGGATCTTGTTGCCTTGTGCCAGTGAAAGCGTTTTGTGTGTCCAAAAGCCTGTGTACCAGTACTTCTGCTATCCACCCTGACTACGAACCTTGCCGCCTGCCCCCGACCTTCTGCTACGTCCGACCTTGCTTCTGTCTACTCCCTTGTACCGCGCCTATCTTCAGCAGCCAGAGAGGTTGAGCCGTTGCTAGTGGATACGACCTGGTCACTACCGCCGCAGCAAGTCCATCCCGCTTTGCGGCGGGCTCTGGTGAAAACCAGTAGTGACTTAGAACCGGTCCACTAGCACGGTCCACGCCAATCCCTCTCTGGCACAGAGGATCCACCTCCTGCCAGCCGGCATCGAGACATACATAATGCCAGCCCGGATTTTTCTTCCCCATGTGCATTACCTTACATTTATCAGTGTTGAACCTCATCTGCCACTTCCCAGCCCAAACCTCAAACCTATCCAGATCCATTTGTAACAGTGCACTGTCCTCTATAGTGTTTATCGCTTTACAGAGTTTAGTATCATCTTTAAAGATTGCTACTTTATTATTCAACCCCTCTACAAGGTCATTAAAGGACATGTCCGGTGCTCACTTTTCTTATTGTATCCGTTCCGGACTGCAAAATAAAAGAAAACAAACTTTCTCTTACTTGCCTACGCTCCCCCGATGCTCCGGCACAGGTGTTCGGTCCCCGGGCTGTATTCTTATTACTTCCTGTTAGCCCGGCATGTCACATGGAGCGAAGTCCCGCCTCGGCCAGTGATAGGCTGAAGCTCTATGTGATGTGCCGGGCTAACAGGAAATAAGAAGAATACAGCCCGGGGACCGAACGCCTGTACCGGAGCACCAGGGGAGCGTAGGCAGGCAAGAGAAAGCTTATTTTCTTTCTTTTTTTTTTTGCAACTCGGAACGAATACAATAAGAAAAGTGAGCACCAGACATGTCCTTTAATGAATATATTAAATAGAACAGGACCCAAGACTGACCCCTGTGGTACAACACTAGTAACAGTCACCCAATCAGAATAAGTACCATTAATAACCACCTTCTGTTTCCTATCACTGAGCCAGTTACTTACCCACTTACACACATTCTCCCCCAGCCCAATCCTTCTCATTTTATGCACCAACCTGTTATGTGGAACCGTATCAAATGCTTTGTAAAAATCCAGATATACGACATCCAGCGATTCCCCCTGGTCCAGTCTGGAGCTCACCTCCTCATAAAAGCTGATCAGGTTAGTTTGACAGGACCGATCCTCATAAAGCCATGCTGATATGGGGTTATACATTTATATTTAGTGTCAGCCCTGTTTATCTGGCAGCTGAAAACATTTTATTTTTTTCTTATGCAAGCAGACTTTTGTTTTGGTTGTTAGGCCAGATTCACAAGGGTGCAGAATTCTATATGCAAAATACAGATCTGAAATACCTAACTATGAATCATACAGTATGTTATCAGTATTATGTCAGAATAACAAATCTGTAGTAAAGATGGACGGTCTTCTATGGAGGAACAGGAAACTGTATGTCCCTGCCCTTTTTACACCTTTATGTATATCTGTTTCAGACAGGTGATAATTGTTGATGGGTGCCCCGCTGTATCCAAGAATAGGCTTCTTATTCCCCTCTGTCCTCCTCACTGCACAATCTCAGTGAGGAGGAACAGGAGACATGAGAGGCTGTCTCTGACAGTCTAATAGACTTTGAATAGAGCAGCAGCACACACTCGACCACTGCCTGTAGATTAGTGATATATGTAATTTCTAGGAAACCACTTTAATTCATGTTTTAGCGGACAGGCACCACCTTCTTATTTTATATATACAGAGGTAAAGACTTTATTCAGTGGTCCTACCTTTTCTTCATACCCAGTGACCAACTTTTTTTTACCCATTATGTAGGGGAAATACCTTATGCTTTATGTGCCTCTATTTTTCCCACTGTCTTATATTAAAGTGGGTACACTGGGGCCTTGCTCTTCACCACACAACAGCATGCACCCCAGGTACTCCATGTGGTGACTCTGTGCACATTAGTCTTCAGTGCCTCATCTTTGCTCTCTCGGCATTGCAGGCCAATGCTTTGTGCCACAATACTGGCCAAATCTTCTGATTTGGTCTCTGAGAGGGCCTGCGTTGAAGCTTGGCACTTCTCTAAATTTTGTAGCCAGGAAACAAATTTCAGTGTCAAGTGCAGTCACCCAAACACCCTTTACATAAAAGGGCAGCAGTTGCATGTACAAATATGAGGCACAGCAATAGGATATCTACAATGGATTTCAGATCATCAGTCACCTAAATATATGTAGTGTCCTATAAAGAGCAATGATGCTGTACTGATGATTCAGAAAGATGTGTCAAGTGGTTAACCTTATTCAGATGTTCATAAAACCTATTGAGTAAACAAATGTAAACGATGGTCATTCTTAAAGTATTCGGTATAAACAAATTTATCCAGTTCACAGTAGTCATGGGACCCAATGACTCCCACAAAATGGCTTCTATAATTATGGAACTACACCTATGTTTACTAGATTGTAATACACATTTTGGCTCCCCCCCCCCTCCCCCGAACACCATGACCTAATGTAGAAAAAAAGATTAAGGCCATGTTCATACACCGTAAATTGGCTGTTTGTTTAGCCATAAAGTGTCCATAAACAGCAATGTTCGAAAATCATGTGTAATAATTTGTTCTATTCTATTAGTGCATAGAAGAGGAAAATTTGCAGACATTTTAGGTAAAAACAGTCAAACATAAAAATAAAAAAATAAAAATTGGCAGATTTTCTAATTTGTATAAAATAGTTTTTCAGATCATCTGAAAACAACAGTGGCAACAGTTGACTCATGAAGCTTATGTAAGTGTTTTCACTTGTGGGTTAATACACATTTAAGGCTTATCGTTATAAATTTCTCAAAATATGTCCGTAACATTTAGTTTTGCAAACAAGTAATGTGAAGTATATTTATCCACAGAATGGGGGAGATTTATCAAAACCTGTGCAGAGGAAGAGTGGTGCAGTTGCCCATAGCAACCAATCAGATTGCTTCTTTCATTTTCCACAGGCCTCTAAAGAGGCCTGTGGAAAATGAAAGAAGCAATCTGATTGGTTGCTATGGGCAACTACACCACTCTTCCTCTGCACAGGTTTTGATAAATCTCCCCAAATATCTTTTACTGTCTCTAATATTTGTGTATGCATCTTTCTTTATTTAAATATTTTATAGAGTTGCAGAAAGAGTTGAGCACAGCCATCTCTCCCTTCTGTCTCGTCTGTAGCTGAAAGTAAGGTGTTGCCTGTTGAAAAGGGGTCCAGGGATCTCTGTTCTCTAGAAAAGTGGGGGTCTCGTTGGTGGATATACTATAAATTTTTCAGCTGAGTCGAACATGTATAGAAAACAACTGTCATAAAAAAAAATTGCACCTACTTTCTATTCTCCAGAGTCCAGGAAGGCATAAGATGTTCACCTTTAATGTACAATCACCAGAACACGTGAACCAGATACTGAAACTGATATGCACTCTTTACAGGCACATTTATTGGGAGCTGTAGAACGGGGATAAGTATAATCACAATGACTTGCTCAAGTACCTCCAGCCAGACTCTTTTTTTATGGACTGTCCCCGGAATCTATAGATGGTTGGTAACTCTGGCCCATATACCCTAATAGATCATATGGGCATGGGTTTATTCTTTTACTTAAAAACTGCCCTCCTCCTGGAAATATATATTTTTTAAATATTAACCAAAGTTTTCATTTAGGGATCCCCTTGGGCTAACTAGAAATTCAATTCAAAGGTTAAAAGCCGCTCAAAAAAAAACAAAAAAAATTTGTAGTAATATAAAAATATCATGTGAAATGCATGTGTGCCTGTGGGCCATTTACACAGTGAAGTGTATCCTCCAGAGTATTTCCTTTTAATATATACTTTCCATTATTTGTTATGAAGGTGTAACAGCTTCCAGTTTGCTCAGTTATTATGCTCACGTGTCTAGTGTTTACAGCTTTATTCTCTAAGTGGGTAAATACACCACAAATACCTGTGCACCAGATTCATGGGATGAGTCTGTATTAGTCCTCATATAACTGAATTTATCAGTACTTTAGGTACGGCAACTTATCTCGACTTTAGTTAAACAAACATTGTTTCTTATTGGCTACAGGAGACATTAAAGTAGAAAAATGTTTAAAAAAATGTATCTGAGCACTGGGACCCCCCGTGATCTCCTGTTTGGAGCCCCAGCTCTCCTTCCCAGCGGCACGTCATGACCCCCGCCTGAAGCAGGAGCCGCCACACCCCTTTATATAGCTCTATGGGAGAGCTGAAGATTGCCCGAACAGCTCTCCCATAGAGCTATATGGAGGGGGTGTGGTGGCCTCCGCTTTGGTCAGGGGTCGTGACGTGCCGCTGTGAAGGAGAGCCGGGGCTCCAAACAGGAGATTGTGGGGGGCCCCAGTGCTCAGACCCCCCATGATCTAAAACTTCTCCCCCTATTCCGCCTATTATATTTAAAGGAGAAGTATCATGTAAAAAATCTTATCCCCCTATCCAAAGGATAGGGGATACATTTTTTTTTTTTTACATGATACTTCTCCTTTAAATAAAACATAGCTGGAAATAATGTATCAGAGAAAAATAGCATACTGATCTGGATTTAGTGAGAAAAAGGAAGATCTGGCTCCAGGTGTAGTAAAATAGAAATAAGCATAAACTCAGACTGCAGATTTTGAGGGGGGGACTAATTATCATCATAAAAACGACTGAGCTCAAAGACATGTGTTGATGCAATACAAAGTGTTACGTTATGCGCTCCGGCCGCACACACTGGCTGTGAGCGCATGGTCCCGTTACCTGCTGCTGCCGGCGGGGCTGGGACTCGCATCTCGGGACGCGCTCGCATGCGAGCCCCAGTACCTCACTCATCTGGTGCTTCTCCTGCCCCAGCCTCTGCCTCACTGCTCCAGTGCACGTGTTCCCATCCCCTAGGGCACGCACCGGAGCTTTAAGATTTAAAGGGCCAGTGCGTTCATTAGCGTAATTCACCAGTGGCTCATTTATATATTCCTCCACCCTCCTCACTTCCCTGCCGGATCTTTGTTGCCTTGTGCCTGAGAGAAAGCATTCCTGTTTCTGCCTTGCCGTGTATCTGATCCTTCGCTTTGTGACCCGACCTTGCTTCTCTGCCGCCTGCCTATTGACCTCCTGCCATGTCCTGACTATGCAACCGTGCCACCTGCCCTGACCTTCTGTTATCCAGACTACAAGCTGCCTTATCCCTCCTGTGCCTCGCATCTCCTCAGCCGCCTGTGTGGTCGAGCCGTGCCAGGGGTAGCGACCTGGGTGCCGCCTGCCACAGCAAGTCCATCCCGCTTTGTGGCTGGCTCTGGTGAAAACCAGTGGCACCTTAGACTCCGCTCCCTGGTATGGTCCAAGTCATCTGACACACTGGTCCAACGGATCCACATCCACCGGGGTTCCTGTCTTCAGAAACATGAGTGTTACACAAAGCTACTCACTAACACAACACAAAAATGTGACCTCAAAGGTTATTTCCTTTTTACATGACATAGATAAATTCTGCCTATAAAGTCACCCTAATACTCCAGTTCTGTGTTGAAGTCCTGAATCTGATCTCACTGGTGTATGAGCACTGTTAGTGAGCAGCAGAAAGAAGTTATGGGCCTCATGCAAAAAAGCCAGCGATCAGTTGACAAACAAGCAGACGTGGGATTGTGAGGCTAGCATACACTGTAGGTTTTCTGCAGCAGAATGTGTGCCAAAGGCAGTCTTTAAATTTGTTAGTCATGTATTATTATTATTTATTTATTTGCAGATTCTGCTGATTTTGATGAAATAAAAAAAAATCAATCTTGGCTAAAGACTACTATTATGGGTAAAAAGGATTAAACTGATGACTGCAGAATGTCAAGTCCAAAACAAGACAATATGAGCAAAATTTTTATGTTTATGATATGAAACTCATTTTATTGCACATCATACCCTATAGTTGTAAGATTTATTAATAATTTATATAAACAGTGAGAAACTGACCCCATAAAATGAGTACGTCCCCTCCCCTCATCATAGGTTGCAAGGAGTTAATGCTGATCAAATAAAGAATGTGAGTGGATGCGCTAAGGGGGTGAGATGGTACAATCAGCCTCCTAATCTTCCACAAACACCATCTCTAGATATAATGTGTGGATGGATCACTTCCAAACAGCTTGGAACATAATTTTTTTGTTAAAGAATAATATTTGCTTGCTGTCTTAAGGAATGATTTACTGCAACTAAAGAAGGCAAATATTTAATGTAAGTCTTGTATGTTTAGCAGGTCAGTGTATGGTGGCTAAAACAACTGTTCAAATGTGTTTTATATGATGATAATGCTACTTCCAAAACAGTAATAATGAGCTAGATAAGCTTAACAAGTACATAGCACGAAAAAAATAAATTGCACCTGCTGCAATGCCCAGTCACTGCTGCGTACTCATTCATGCTCTCTTCTTGACTCCAGGATGTAATGTTACTTACTTACCCAGGGCTGGTGCAAGGATTTTTGCCACCCTAGGCAAAAGCTAATTTTGCTGCTCCTTGACTCCACCCATTGGTCTGCCCTACATGCCCCACCTAACTACTGGGGAAACACACTGTAACAAACCTCCTTCCCATCAGGCGGGGAGTGGGGGTTATGGTGGTGCTGCTGACTGAGCTGGTTGAGCGAGTGGTTCAGATGCTGGATGTCTAACTTTCTTCTGGCAGGCAGAGCGGCGCCCCCATCAAGAGGGTGCTCTAGGCGGCTGCCTATTTTGCCTATAGGCAGAGCCGGCCCTGCACTTACAAAGTCCTGGTTCCGATCCCCCTCTGGTCCGCCTTTGGCTTGGCCACAGGTTTGCTCATTGCCCTGACACTGAATAACCTAGCCAGACCAGCCAATGAGGAAGTGTGGACTGTCAATCAATTCTGGCGCCAGCATTCATGCTTCATGCTTCCCTAACGTGGGATATTTAAACTTTCTAGTGTCTAACACCTATGCGCATGAGAGAGGTTTTTCCTTACACCAGCTTTTCTGTTCTCGTGGTGCCTGTTTACCTGATGTCACCTCCTGTGACTGGCCG
This sequence comes from Hyla sarda, assembly GCF_029499605.1. Taxonomy (NCBI): domain Eukaryota; kingdom Metazoa; phylum Chordata; class Amphibia; order Anura; family Hylidae; genus Hyla; species Hyla sarda. The sequence continues at coordinate 134,623,439 of NC_079189.1, read as the reverse complement.
TTTCATGCTGGATTAGCGCATCATTGAGTCCATACCTGATGAAGCACCAATCAAGCATAAAAAGGCCCATCGTCCGGGTAATTCCCCCCACTGCTCCCACCACCCTGTTGTGTTTGTTGCTGCATGTTACATCAACTACGATGAAATAAAAGTTACTTCAGCCAAGTGTTTTTGTGGTGAGTGCCCTGTACACTTTCTCTATTGTTGAATTGCGTTCTGAGAACATTCTTTGGTGAAAGATCATTTGTGGACAAGTTATATTTCATCTGACTATTGTCCGAAAATTTCAAACATGGCCGACTTATTTTCAAATGATAACAATCTTCCTTTAATCGACTAAAATGATTGTACGTTATTGAATTTAACGCAACAAATGATCATTTTATTCCATTCCATATATTCCATTTTCATTAACTTTATTCTAATGTGCATGGTCACCTCAAGTCTACTGTTAGAAGCCCTCGAATATATAACTCTAGATATGCAGTTTTGAATGGGAGAGTATGAGATTTTACATATTTTTTATTACAGTAGCTACATAATTAGGGTGGGTTCACACTACGTTTTCTCCCATACGGGAGCGCATACGGCAGGGGGGAGCTAAAACCTCGCGCTCCCGTATGTCACCGTATGCGCTCCCGTATGTCATTCATTTCAATGAGCCGGCCGGAGTGAAACGTTCGGTCAGCTCATTTTTGCGCCGTATGCGCTTTTACAACCGGACCTAAAACCGTGGTTGACCACAGTTTTAGGTCCGGTTGTAAAAGCGCATACGGCGCTAACGTTTCACTCCGGCCGGCTCATTGAAATGAATGACATACGGGAGCGCATACGGTGACATACGGGAGCGCGAGGTTTTAGCTCCCCCCTGCCGTATGCGCTCCCGTATGGGGGAAAACGTAGTGTGAACCCAGCCTTACATAGTAAGGATAAAAAAAATGACAACTTGGTCTAGCTCAAGGATAGGCAATAGAGATGAGCGAAGTTACAGTGATTTGATTCGTCACAAACTTCTCAGCTCGGCAGTTGCTGACTTTAGCCTGCATAAATTAGTTCAGCTTTCAGGTGCTCCGGTGGGCTGGAAAAGGTGGATACGGTCCAAGGAGAGAGTCTCCTAGGACTGTATCCACCTATTCCAGCTCACCGTAGCACCGTAGCCGAATCGAATCACTGTAACTTCGCTCATCTCTAATAGGCAATCTCATTTTGAAAAGAGCCTCTGAAAAATTAAAGAAGCGACCTGATTGGTTGCTGTGGAGCAACTGGTCTACTTTTTCCTCTACACAAGTTTTGATAAATCTCCCCGATAGTTTTTACTGTATGCCATAGAATAGCATCAAACTGGTGACAGGAAAAAAAAGCAGACAATATGAGTGGCCATTATGCAGACTCCATATGTACAACCAGATGCTGTAGAACAGGATTTTTCAAACAACATCCAAGTGCTTCAGACAATGATCCGAGAGTATGACATCCAACATTCTTACTCTCATAAATAAATATACGCTTTGAAGCTCCTCAGCAGGATTTCTCAAATGACTTCAATGCATAAATGTATTAATAATACACATTCTCAAATATCCAAAGTACCAATGCATTTAACATAAGTCGGTTGATCTAACATTTTCCACTGTCCATTTCTATACAATTGAATTACAGCATTTCTTTGTAGGCTGCAGGATGCCTAATTGATGAAGTCATTGCAATGTACATCTGTAGTCCGTGGCGGGTGATCAATATGCATATCTGGATATTTTATTGCTATATTATATTACTAAATAATAAGTTATTGTTTTCATAAATTGTAAATGTTTTTGTTGATAAATTGTTAATTCTAGTAAAGTAAGAAAAGATTTCATAGTAGGTACAATAATGTTGTTGATGGAAGATGTTGAACATGCTTGGCTGTTTTTTTGGCATATGTCACAGATCCAATTTCTTCAATCTGTCATATTAAGGCACCAAATGTTTCCTTGTGCAGCAGATGGGCAGTGTATATGAGAGGACCTTTCAGTGTTGGATTACCTGTAACAAGGCTTACATGACCCAATCAGCCCGCTGCCTCTCCACTACAGACAAGAGAAAAGGGCAATTCAACTACTAATCCAGTTTTCTGCTTAGGACTGAAGCGTGCAGGTTGTTGCTTTTTAACCCTTCAATATGAAACACACTCTAGCACAAGCTTAAAAAGTCATTTATTTTTACCAAGTAATATTTAAAAATGTGATATGAAAAATTTTATGATTGATAGTAATATCCAAACATCGGTACAAAAAGTTTTTATCACAATAATTTTAGAAAATGAATTGTTATCCCATATTTTGTAATTTACAAGACCTTAGCTTTATAGTATTGTAATACTTAGTAATGTTATATTCTCTCTGTCAACCAAAACCAAAATGATTTAGTAACCCCACCTAGAATCCAATCTAATAGTAAATACAACTATATCCACCAACATCCATTCTTCATTTAGTTATATAGTAAAAATACCACAAAATAACACTTGTTTTAAGTGTTGATAAGTAAAAACGTAATAATAAAACACATTACAATGAAAAATAATAATAATAATGATAAAAGTGTTTTTTAATTACATTTTTACTTATCAACACTTAAAACAAGTGTTATTTTGTGGTGTTTTTAAGGTCTTATAGAAAAGGGAAACATGCAGAAAAACAGCCATACAACACTAAAAACACACTTCTCAGCTATCTCTTTCCATCACATAGAGCGTGAATAAAGCAGCAGCGCACATTCTTAAAGGGGTACTTCGGCACTAAACATATTATCCCCTATATAAAGGATAGGGGATAAGATGATAGATCGCTGGGATCCCGCCGATGGGGACCCACACAATCTCTTCTGCAGCACCCCCGTTTTTCAGCTGCACAGAGCGAGGATCGCTCTGTGGCTGATGACGGGCGGTGCAGGGGACAGAGTATCGTGACGTCACAGATCCACCCCCTCGTGACGTCACTCCCCATCCCCTCAATGCAAGTCTATGGGAGGGAGCGTGACACAGATCTTCAATGCAAGTCTATGAGAGGGGGCGTGACACAGCTGCACAGATCCTCCCTCTGTGCAGCTGATAAAAACGGGGGGTGCTGAAGGAGAGATCGCGGGTTCCCTAGTGGTGGAATCCCTGCGATCGAACATCTTATCCCCTATCCTTTTGATAAGGGATAAGATGTTTAGAGCCGAGTACCCCTTTAAGTTTGGATAGGTGATAAGTGTTTAAGCTTGGAAAATACTTTTTCTCTGATCACAATATTATTGATGGCTAAAGTTAATGTCTTTTTTGTGTGTCTAACTTCTTTATTTGGCTCACAAATGCCTCTGTTTTGCTGCTCACTTATTTTAACATCTGCTGCTCAGCAAGGGTGTTTCTGAGGTAAGCACTGAGCCTGCCCTCACTCACCATACATTCACTTCCTCAAGTCTGCTGTTCTGTGCTGGGTCTCTTCATCTAATCACTGCAGGCTGCTCTGTACCTTTCCCCTCTCTGTTTTCTTATAGGATTCTGATAGATATGACAGAAGTGAGCATAGAGGAATGCTCTCACTTCCTGGATTTTGTCCCAGCCTGTGCTTCAGCTGAGACAACGATGATGCTGCAGCTGGACAGGATTATGTTCCTGGTGGTATTAGGCCCCCTAGTGGTCCTTTTTTTATAAGCTATGATTTCTTTGTTTTCTTAAAAAAAAAAAGGAGCTAAAACTTTTAAAAAGCTAACAGTGCCCATTTGAGTGTACCTTTCAATAAAAAAAAAACCTTTAGTTGGCGACAAGGTAATTTTAGTGGTTGTATCGCTGTTATTGAACGCCTAAGAGTCCCCTTTATAGCATACAGCTATTTATCATTCCTTCCATATTAGGGGGTGGGACCAGAGCTGAGTTGTTTGCCAGTAGTATACACACATGGCTTCCTCCCATAGTTGTCTGTCTAGTCACAGCACAGCATCTACTCCTCTCTTCTATACCATGACACAGTGCTTTTGAAAGTGCAGTGAACAAGCTGCATTATGTTGGGGGTTGATTAACACAACACCCTATTATAGATGGCATGAGTGTGGGGTATAGGGTTACTGATTCCCTGCTTTGCACATTGCTGTAGGAGCGGAACTGAAAGAAGCAGCAGAAGAACTAAGGGGTTACACTAAGCACTAAAACTGTTGTCAAAGACAATCAAAAACAACTGTGATAATTTAAGGTCCTTTTTGGGCCTTTATATTAGAGTGACCTCTTTCAGCTATTCTATGTAGATAATAGTGCATCCGTAGGTCGGGTGCTCAGGTGTCATTACATATTTATATGTGCATAATATATTTTGACATATGTGACCTATTTATTATTTATTTGAAGTATTCTCTATGTTTTCTCTCCATCTATTCAGTGAAAAGGTTAATGAAACTAATGACATTAGAGGTCTTTATAAGGGGCTCTAAACCACTGAAGCGTCGACCTTTCTCAGAGGTAATCTTCCTCTGTATGAATATTGATGTATGGATTCCAGTGTGAAATTCAAGGCAAACCAAGGAAACCCTGCAAGATACAACAGTTGTTCACTTAGTCTACTCTACATTAACCCTTTGTCGCAAATGGACGTTCATTAACGTCCATCTGCGGCTCCCCAGGTATGACGTGCGCTCAGCAGCACGTGCGCTCAGGTGCTATAGGCAACCAGGACCCACAGCTAATGCCGGACATTGCCGATCGGGTTGATGTCTGGCATTAACCCTAAAACGAAAGTAAACATTGCCGGTTAGCTCAGTGGTGCTGTTCGAGACCGCCGCGGTGAAATTGCGGCATCCCGAAAAGCATGCAGGACGCAAGGAGGATCCCTACCTGCATCCTTGCTGTCCGATTGCCGAATGACTGCTCCGTGCCTAAGATCCAGGCAGGAGCAGTCAGGCGGCAGAAACCCTGATCAATGCTGTGCTATGGCATAGCATTGAACAGTATGAGAGATCAATGTAATGCATGTTATAGTCCCCTATAGGGGCTATAACATTGCAAAAAAAAAGTGAAAAAAAAGGAAATAAAGATCATTTAACCCCTCCCCTAATAAAAGTTTGAATCACCCCCCTTTTCCCATAAAAAAAAACCCAGTGTAAATAAAAATAAACATATGTGGTATCGCCACATACGTAAATATCCGAACTATAAAGATATATAGTTAATTTAAACTGCACGGTCAATGGCGTACGTGCAAAAAAATTCCAAAGTCCAAAATAGTGTATTTTTGGTCACTTTTTTATATCATGAAAAAATTAACAAAAAGCTATCAAAAAGTAAGATCAATACAAAAATGGTACCGCTAAAAACTTCAGATCACGGCGCAAAAAATTAGCCCTCATATCACCCCATACGTGGAAAAATGTAAACGTTATAGGGGTCAGAAGATGACAATTTTAAACATATTAATTTTCATGCATGTAGTTATGATTTTTTTCCAGAAGTATAAGAAAATCAAACCTATATAAGGATGGTATCATTTTAATTGTATGGACCTACAGAATAAACATAAGGTGTCATTTTTACCGAAAAATGAACTGTGTAGAAACAGAAGCCCCAAAATAATTACAAAATGGCGTCTTTTCTTAAATTTTTTTTGCACAATTATTATTTTTTGCTTTTGCCGTAGATTTTTGGGTAAAATGACAGATGTCATTACAAAGTAGAATTGGTGGCACAAAAAATAAGCCATCATATGGATTTTTAGGTGCAAAATTGAAAGGGTTATGATTTTTAAAAGGTAAAGAGGAAAAAAAAGTGCAAAAACAGAAAAACCCTCGGTCCTTAAGGGGTTAAAGGGGTATTCCAGGAAAAAACTTTCCAGAAAGTTAAACAGATTTGTAAAATACTTCCAATAATTATCAGCTGCTGAAGTTGAGTTGTTCTTTTCTGTCTGGCAACAGTGCTCTCTGCTGACATCTCTGTTTGTCTCGGGAACTGCACAGAGTAGAAGAGGTTTGCTATGTGAATTTGCTTCTACTCTGGACAGGGGTCATCAGAAAGCAATTAGACAGAAAAGAACAACTCAACTTCAGCAGCTCATAAGTACTGAACGTATTAAGATTCTTTTATAGAACTAATTTACAAATCTATTTAACTTTCTGGAGCCAGTTGATATATAAAAAAAAAAAGTTTTTTCCTGGATAACCCCTTTTAAGCCCAACATTGGGGCGCTAATACCAGACCAAGATACTTGTAGAACAACCTTAGGGTGTATTCACACTCACAGGATCTGAAGCAGATTTCAAGTGTTGAAGTCCACAATTGCAGATCAGCAACTGTGTATTTTACAACTGTGGATCTGCAGCTTCAAATTCACAGCATATCCGGTGTGTGTGTGAATACACCCATACTGATTACTTTGTCTTTTTTGATTATGACATGAAAGTATATAGTTTGCCCAAGTCAGTGTGTGCTTAAACAACATAATACTCATCTATTGTACTTAAGTATTTATGGGAAATTGGGGATTTTCCTAGCCTAGGTGCAGGAAAATATAGATTTTATTAAAGACAAGAGGCGAATATTATGCTTAAAACCTTTCTTTTACTACTCCAGCAGTAACCAATAGAAATACAGAAAAAAGAAAAAAGTTCAATATGCAAATGAGGAATAGGATGTATCCAATCAGCAGTTAGAGTAGTCCATAAAACCGCTGCTTCCAACTGTAACTTCCTCTTTCTTTATGCCAATGATGAACTTGAACCATAACGAACAACTGAAACTTCTTGTAACCAGTGACATGAAGAGAATTATGCCAGCAGAATTGTACTATTAAACTGAAAAACAATAAAATAAAATTTATAAAATCTATATTTTCCTGCACCTAGGCTAGGAAAATCCCCAATTTTATTACAAGAGCAAGAGGCTCATATTATGCTAGTTCAAAGCTAAGATAATAATTAACCATAATAATAACAATTTAATTTAAAACAACCATAGACACATGAGATTCTTATTCTGAAATAAAAATTACGGAAAGTGGCTTGAGAGGACCAGTCTGCAGCTTTTAAGATATCAGATAGAGCTCCACCAGATTGGAAAACTGAAGTTGACATATCACCTCTAGTGGAATGAGCACCAAATGTGGAAGAGTCAATACCGGCCAAAGACATGGCCAATTTGACCCATCTGGCAAGAGTAGGAGAAGAAACCGGAAGGTAAGGATTGCAATAAGACAGAAGAAGTTGAGTAGAAGAAGAAGACCTGAATTTAGCAGTCTTTTGTTCGTATGTTTTAAGACAACGAACGACACATAAGAGACTGTTATGAGGAAAATATGGATAAAATATTTTACGTAAGTCTGTTTTTGTGCGTCTAAAAATGGAAAAAATAACTCCTTGTGGAGAAAAAGTCCTACGGGAGATGTCAACAGCTCTAACATCGGAAACCCTTTTAAAAGATATGAGACATAAAAGTACTGTAAGTTTGATAGAGAGAAATTTAAGAGATAAAAGATCATTATCTGGCCAGGAGGATAAAAGGTTAAGAAGGATCCGTACGTCCCAAGTGGATTGATATCTAGGGACAGGAGGTCTTTTGAAGCGAATTCCGCGTAGTAATTTGCATATAAGAGGATGTTGTCCGACAGGTAAAGAGTTAATGGGAACGTGGTAGAAAGATATAGCCGAACGATAAACGTTTAATGTACGATAAGCTTTCCCTGAATCAAAAGCAAAGGAGAGAAAATTTATGATATTATTTATAGAAGTGTGTACGGAATCCAGATTCCGTTCCAAGCACCAATTATTCCAGAGTTTCCAGGCGGAACGATAAGCTGTTCTCGTTCCAGGTGCCCAAGCTTCTGATAGAATGTTCTGAGCCAATTGTGAAAGTCCTTTGATAGACCTGTCTGGCCTGATATTAGCCAAGCTACCAGATGAAGATGCCCTGATAGGATGAGAGGATGAGGGATCCCTGATGGATTGAGGAGGATGGTTTGAAAAGATGGAAGAATTCTGGGGAAATCTATGGTCATGCTCAGAATGTGTGGAAACCATGTCTGAGTCGGCCACCATGGTGTGATTAACACTACAATCGATTTCTGTGCCTTGGTATGAAGGAGTACTCTCGGAATGAGGTTGAATGGAGGGAAAGCGTAAAGGTTGACCATTGGCCATGTTTGGAGAAGAGCATCTGTGCCCAGAGCTTCTGGGTCTGGACGCCAACTGAAGAATTGATGAACCTTGATGATTTAATCGTGATGCGAAGAGATCTAATTTTATTGGTCCCCATATGAGATCTATCTGATGGAAGACATCTCGGTCTAACATCCAATCGCTGGAATCCTGAAGATAGCGGGAGTTCCAATCCGCAATGGAATTGGAAATTCCAGGAAGATATTCCGCTTTCAGGATTATATCTTTGTCTAAGCAAAAGTGTCAAAATTGCTTTGCAATATCTGCCAATAATTTTGATTTGGTTCCACCAAGTCTGTTGATATACTGAACCGCCAGGATATTGTCCATTCGTAATAGAATGCAACAATGAGATTTGCTCCTCGCAAAGCTTTTGAGTGCGAAGGAAGCCGCTAATAACTCCAAACACTTGATATGGAGGAGAATTCCTCTTGGGACCATTTTCCCCCTGTGGTAGAGGAGCCACATCGAGCGCCCCATCCTGATAGACTCGCATCTGATTCTATGATGAGGTCTGGTAGAGAGTTGAAGATTGCTTTCCCATTCCAAGCCTGAACATGTTCCAGCCACCATAGAAGTTCTTCCCTGGTTTCTGGAGTTAGAGAAATCTCGTCTGAATAACCCAGACCGTTTCTTAAGTGCAAAGTTTTCAGACGTTGTAATGCTCGATAATGTAAAGGTGATGGAAATATGGCTTGGATAGAACCCGAAAGAAGTCCTACAATACGAGCAATGGTTCTCAAGGATGTTAGAGATTTGTTTAGAACAGAGCGAATTTTCTCGGCGAATAGTTTTTAGCTTTCTTGATGGAAGGCTTAGAATGGCCGATTGAGTATTGACCATGAAACCTAAGAATTCGATCTCTTGAGATGGGATCAGGACAGACTTTTGGTAATTGATGATGAACCCTAAATTCGTTAAAAGGGAAATGGTCCATTGCATGTGTATATGAATCTGAGGAAGGGATTCTGCCATGATAAGTACCGTATATACTCGAGTATAAGCCGAGTTTTTCAGCACGATTTTTCGTGCTGGAAACACCCCCCTCGGCTTATACTCGAGTGAACTCTCCACCCGCAGTGGTCTTCAACCTGCGTACCTCCAGAGGTTTCAAAACTACAACTCCCAGCAAGCCCGGGCAGCCATCGGCTGTCCGGGCTTGCTGGGAGTTGTAGTTTTGAAACCTTCCGGAGGTCCGCAGGTTGAAGACCACTGCGGCCTTCGACATCATCCAGCCCCCTCTCACCCCCCTTTAGTTCTGTACAATACTCACCTCCGCTCGGCGCTGGTCCGGTGCTGCAGGACTGTCCGGAGAGGAGGTCGTCCGGTGGGATAGTGGTTCCGGGCTGCTATCTTCACCGGGGAGGCCTCTTCTAAGCGCTTCGGGCCCGGCCCCAGAATAGTCACGTTGCCTTGACAACGACGCAGAGGTACGTTCATTGCCAACGTACTTCTGCGTCATTGTCAAGGCAACGCCTCTATTCCGGGCCGGAAGCGCGGAGAAGAGGCGCCCCCGGTGAAGATAGCAGCCCGGAACCACTATCCCACCGGACGACCTCCTCTCCGGACAGCCCTGCAGCACCGGACCAGCGCCGAGCGGAGGTGAGTACTGTACAGAACTAAAGGGGGGCGAGAAGGGGGCTGGATGATGTCAAAGGCTGCAGTGGTCTTCAACCTGCGGACCTCCGGAGGTTTCAAAACTACAACTCCCAGCAAGCCCGGACAGCCGATGGCTGCCCGGGCTTGCTGGGAGTTGTAGTTTTGAAACCTCTGGAGGTCCACAGGTTGAAGACCACTGAGGGCGGATGATGAGAAGAGAATGATGAAGGGGGGGGTGTGGGATGATGAAGGGGGGTGGGGATGATGACAAGGGGATGATGAAGGGGGGTGTGTGGGATGATGACAAGGGGATGATGAAGGGGGGTGTGTGGGATGATGACAAGGGGATGATGAAGGGGGTGGGGATGATGACAAGGGGATGATGAAGGGGGGTGGGGATGATGACAAGGGGATGATGAAGGGAGGTGGGGATGATGACAAGGGGATGATGAAGGGGGGGGTGTGGGATGATGACAAGGGGATGATGACAGGTGATGATGATGAGGGTCTGGATGATGACAGGTGGTGATGATGATGAGGATGTTAATGACGGGTCTGGATGATGACAGGGGGGGATGATGTATTTCCCACCCTAGGCTTATACTCGAGTCAATAACTTTTCCTGGGATTTTGGGTTGAAATTAGGGGTCTCGGCTTATACTCGGGTCGGCTTATACTCGAGTATATACGGTAGATCGTCCAGATAAATGATAAGTCGAACTCCTCGACTCCAAAGATGTGAGAAAACTGGTTTCAGAAGTTTGGTGAAAGACCAAGTGGCTGAAGATAGGCTGAATGGGAGACTGGAAAATTGCCATTTTTGGTTTTTCCAAATGAATTGGAGATAGATTTGAGATGCAGGATGCATTGGGACCGTGAGGTATGCATCCTTCAAATCTATCTTCACTAACCAGTCGTTTTGCCATAGTAGATCTAATAGAAGATGAATACCTTCCATCTTGAAGTGTTGGTAGGTAACAAATTCGTTTAGATATTTTAAGTTGATCACCGGAAGATAGCCCCCGTCCTTTTTCTTTACTAAAAACAGGTTGCTCACGAAACCTGTAGAATGAAGAGGAACTGGGATTATAGCATTTTTGGAACACAATTCCTTGATCTCTGAATCGATCAGACTTTTGTCTGTTTTTGAAAAGGTCATGGGATATGGAAGTTCCCATTGAATAGGAGGGGCATAGAATTCTATCTGATATCCCATAATTGTGTGAAGAATCCATGCGTCTGAGGTTATAATAGACCAATTTTGGAAAAAAATGGTTCAGTCTGCCCCCCCCAGTGGAATGTGAGGAAAAAGAGGGGATAGATGACTTACCTGAATGAGGACGAGACCTAGTGAATCCTCTCTGACCCCTAGCCCTCCAAGGGCGACCTCTGGGGGGGAAAAAAGGTGATGGTTGTTGGTATACTGGTGGCTGGGTAAATCGTTCTGCAGAAGAAGAGAAGCCTTTATAGAACTTTCGCTCTGAAAATTGACGGCCGGGCAAGCGGCTCTTGCCTTTCCCGGCCCTACGGAAAACCTTTTGGCTGAAAACCTTTTTCATTGAGGTGTTTGCTTTTTCTAGAGAAGAAAATAAGCCTACATACTTATTTAATTCCTTAATAAAGGAATCTCCAAATAAAAATCCCTCCATTGGAGTAGGAGGTTCAGTTTGGGCCAATTTGACCAGTTGGGGGTCCAATCTGAGAAGTACAGAACGTCTCCTCTCACAACTGACTGCAGCATTAGCGTTGCCAATCAGACAAGCTGTCCTTTGTGCCCAGCCCCGCAGAACTTTGATATCAAGTGTGTTGTCAGAGGAGATAGCCTCTTCGGTCATGTCTAAAATCTTTGTGACAGGACCCACTATATCAAGAATCTTGTCTTGTATAGAACGGAATGATCTGTCAACACCCTTTTTTGGGTTGGAACCAGATTTTGCAAGAAAATTGACCAAAGGAAGGTAAATTTCAGGCGTAGCGGCCATTCTATTTTTTAAACTGGGTCTTGGGCATTCCGCCTGTAGTTTAATTCTGGAGTGTTTATCCAGAGATTTATTCAACCAGTGTTCTAAAAACTTTTCCACATGGGGATGAGGGAGCCATTCACCCGAACGTGGGTGAGAAATATCTTCCGGGTGGAAAAAAGGTTCCCCGGTACTATCCAAAATAGTAGAGGCTACATTAGAAACGGAAGAAGAGGATTCACCTCTCTCCGCTTCTTCCTCATACATTTCTTCTTCATTTGATGAATCAGCAGATTCATCATCTGAAGAATCTTCAGAATCGGTGATATAAGAGTCTGGCTTACTCCTTGCGGAGGATTTCTTAACCCACATAATTTTGTCTTCCTCACGGGTGGAGGGTTTGGGATGCGCCTTTAAAGCATCTGTATGGGTGTGAGGTGAGTTCACATTTTCAGTATGAGATTTCTTCCCCATTTTCAAAGGAATAAAAGTGGGGGTCTCCACTGTATCAGTATCCAAATAGTTACGTTTATGGGTAACTTTACCCGCTTTCTTTATCATTTGAGTACCTCTTGTATCTGATTCCTCAGTAGACCATGGACGGTCAGAGGTAGAAGGTACATTTTGATTGTGACCCATAGCGAGTGCAATAGACCTAGAAATGGAGTCTTGTATAGTCCCCATAGCAGCTTGTAAAGCTGAGTGGACTGAAAAATCAACCACAAACTGAATGTGAGGGTCATTGTACAATCCATGCTCATCTTGAGCAGGAGCTTGTGGGTTATCTTGATCAATGGACATTTTAAGATATCTGAATATGCATAGTGAAGGAAAAGTTAGTATCTATAAATATAAAAAATAAATATCATGTCTGTCTCAATAAATTATTATACCAAATAATTTTATTATAATTCTCCTATAGGTATACATGCATCCACATAAATATGCCTATATGTATCCATACACATAGGAGCGTCCTACATTAATACAATAAACTATAAGTAATTATAACCATAAGGTACTTATTTCAAAATACACCATAAAACATAGAATCAATCTTATTACGGATTAAATATATATATAGAATATATATATATAAGTTCTTCTTTATATCCTTGAAGCGTAGAGAATGAGTGTAGTACGTCCTCACAGTGATCCTGTCAGCGTACGAGTGACAGGGAATCGCTGTGAGGAGAAAAGGGGAGGGAAATAAGGGGCGGGAACAAAGCTCCGTCAGCTGAGTACCAGCTGACAGGCGCGCGCATCATCAAAAGCGGGACTCGAGATACGTGAACCCGGATGCGATGACGCAGAAGAAAAATGGCCAGCGCAAGGATGCAGCGCGTGGAAGAGCGCGAGCAGAGTCGGGATACAGGTAAAATAGAAAAATAATAGAAAATAATAGAGATATTATCGGTGAAAGTACAAAATAGAATATGTTTAATTGAAATAAATTGTAATAGAGAAAAAACGGTTGATGAAGAAAATAATGAGTATAAGAATAGCGTGAATGACTATGGCTATAGCCATAAGAGAAAATACAGAGGGAAAATAATGGAAAAAAGAGAGTAAGGAGAAAAAGAATATCATCTATTAAATAAAGAGGGATAAAATCGCAAAGAATATTGCCTAAAAAGAACAATATTAAAGGGAGAAATAAATATACTCATCTGTTGCCACTGGCAGCAGCAAGAAAGAGGAAGTTACAGTTGGAAGCAGCGGTTTTATGGACTACTCTAACTGCTGATTGGATACTTCCTATTCCTCATTTGCATATTGAACTTTTTTCTTTTTTCTGTATTTCTATTGGTTGCTGCTGGAGTAGTAAAAGAAAGGTTTTAAGCATAATATGAGCCTCTTGCTCTTGTAATAAAATTAGTGTTGTACATATATAAGTGCTCATGTAGTATATGACAGAGATTGTAAAACCAACATGGTTTGTTGTTATAAGATTGGATGGCTGTGGATATATGGGAAGATGTATCAAAACCTCTGCATGGGAAAAGTTGCCCATAGCAACCAATCAGCTTGCTTCTTTTCTTTTTAAAAAGTCCTCTGAAAAAATAAAAGAAGCAATCTGATCAATCTGGTCAAATTTTCCTCTTTCAGGTTTTGATAGATATCCCCAATAGTGGTTCTGGACTTGGCAAACTTAAAAAGTCCTCAACGACTGATTTCCAGAGAGTTCTTGGAACTGATTACTATTTTTAACAGCACTTTGTTATCAGAGGTATACCCCACAGTTTTAGTGCTGGGTCACTTTAATTAAATTTCAGAGGGTTTTCTGGTAAAAAAAAAAAAAAAAATCTTATCCCCTATCCACTGGGGATTCACTTTTATAGGAGCGTTGAAGATACCAGAGTACAGCAATAAGGCATCTTCGGTGGTCCCTCACAAATTAATGGACCGCATGTCGTCTACAGCCTTTCTAAAAGTCAGGGCCAGTCGGTCCCAGGGGTTGGACTTCCCACAATCAGATACATATTCCCTATGCTATGGATAGGTGGATAAGACAATTTTTGCTGGACAACCACTTTAAGAGTGATTTAACATACACAATTTTTAAATTAGCATTCCCCTAAACATGTGGTGTAAGTAAAAAAAATACCCACCAATTTGCAGTGTGTTATGCCCCTACCTGTTTCCGGAATGAAGGATTTTACTTTGATCTAAGTGAATGCCGCAATTCTTTTCTACTTTCCCAGTGCATTTGAACTCTTTGCTGTTTTGTTGAACACTGTTGGTTTACCTGTGTGCAGGCTCCTGCTGTTGTGCTCCTGCTGTTGTGCTAGACGCCGTGGTCAAAGTGGTATTCTACCAAGGTTCGGTGGTGCCAGTTTTGTTTCTTCTATGGGACTAAATAAAAAAAGCTATCCTAAAAAAGGAGTATGAAACTTATGTTTTTGTTTTTTAATATCCACAAAAAAGTAAAGACAAAATTAACAGTACTGTTTATATTTTTCAAGCTATGTAACATAAATTTATTCAGTTTATGTTAAGTTGGAAGCAGATTGGACATACTTAGGGAATTTATCAATGCTTGATACCAGAAAACTGGAGTAAAAAAGTTTAAAAAATTTTTAATTGAAAACTGTAAAAAGTCACAAATTTTCCAGCGAAAATAGGACTTGTGCAAAAATATACAACCTTTTTTTTAAGCCACGATTTGTTTTCAGGTGTAGGGCTAACTTTCCACTTGTTTTTTTTTTTTTTTTTTTTTCTGGCAGTTTTTGGAATACTGCCACTACAGTTTTTGAGCCAAAGCCAGAAGTAGATTCAAAAGGAATAGGACATATAAAGGAAGGACTTACACTTCTCCTCCCTTGTGGATCCACTTCTGACTTTGGCTCAAAAACTGCAGTGGCAGATATCCAAAGACTGCCAGAAAAAAACCAAGTGGAAACTTAGCCTAAAGCCCAGAGTGTTTGGGCATCCCACAGGGGATTCACTTTTATCTTCATCTGAAAATACAAACATGACCAACTAAACTGGAGGATTTCAGAGCGTTACTAGTTAACATAAGACCCCTTCCGATTACTAGTTATAGATGGGTAAAGCTTACAGCAGCACACATGGTAGATGCCTTTACTTTAATAGACTAAATGTAGTCAACTAAAGACTTCCTATGTCCCAGATGTGTCGATCTGTTCTAGACAAAAACTGAAGTGATTTTCTCAAAGACACCAATCCAAGCTCAACTTTAATTTTACCAGAGCTTGATAAGATATGAAAGCTGATATGTGATTGGTTGTTATGGGCAAATCTCTACAGACCATATAAGTGATTACATACAGTTACATCTGGTGACTGACAACAACCACCATCATTACCACTACAGACCATATAAGTGACTACATACAGTCATATCAGGTGACTGACAACAACCCCCATCATTACCACTACTACAGACCATATAAGTGATTACATTCAGTTACATCTGGTGACTGAGAACAACCCCCATCATTACCACTGCAGACCATGTAAGTGATTACATACAGTCATATCAGGTGAGTGACCACAACCCCTATCATTACCTCTACAGAACATATAAGTGATTACATACAGTTACATCTGGTGACTGACAACAACCCCCATCATTACCACTGCAGACCATATAATAGATTACATACAGTAACATCTGGTGACTGACAACAACCCCCATCATTACCACTGCAGACCATATAATAGATTACATACAGTAACATTTGGTGACTCACAGCTGACGTCTTCTCTTATCGCGGTTGTTTTCTTTCTTTTTTCTTCTCCATCCATGCTCAGCTGCCATGGTGATTTCTTCTGGCTACGACTTGTCTCTGCAGAACCTTCCGAAAAAACATTTAAATTGTGCGGGACTATCCTGGTACAGTTCTAATTAAAAGCGGGACAGCAGAACTGCCCAAAGTATGAGCAAATCTCCATAGCAAACCTCTCCTGCTCCAGACAGTTCCTGACAGGTACAGAGGTGTCAGCAGAGAGCACTGTGCTCAGACTGGAAAAAACTACACAACTTCCTCTGGAGAATGCAGCAACTGATAAGTACAGGAAGGATTAAGATTTTTAAATAGAAGTAATTTGCAATCTGTATAATTTTTGGGCACCAGTTGATTTAAAATTATTTTTCCCCCTGGAGTACCCCTTGTAAAGGAAAAAGCCTGTGAAAATTCTTGCCGATTAGCAAGATTGGTGCTAGTTAGGAGAGCCTGTAGAAGGCTCAATGAATTGCTCAGCCAATTTATATTCATTGTTAGAGTCTGCACATAAACAGGGAGAACTGTGGCCGATAACAAGGACTTATTGGCCGCACAAAAGATTCAGTCAGCTGACGGACAGTTGTTTGCTCATTCTTCGGCAAATCGCTGGCCCTTTTACACGGGCCGATTATCAGGAACGAGCGATCCTACGAATGCTCATTTGCCCTGTAATCAGCCTATGTAAAAGGGCCTTAGCTGAGGGGGATATGAACTTGTAAAGGTAAATACAAGTCAGGTCTGTTGAGATGAGCTGTGGAGCTTAGAGGCTTTATAAACTCAACCCTTATGTTACGCCTAGCGCTCCGGGTCCCCGCTCCTCCCCGGAGCGCTCACGGCGCCTCTTTCCCTGCAGCTCCCCGGTCAGTCCCGCTGACCGGGAGCGCTGCTCTGTCATGGCCGTTGGGGATGCGATTCGCACAGCGGGACGCGCCCGCTCGCGAATCGCATCCCAGGTCACTTACCCGTTCCCGTCCCCTGCTGTCATGTGCTGGCGCGCGCGGCTCCGCTCTCTAGGGCGCGCGCGCGCCAGCTCCCTGAGACTTAAAGGGCCAGTGCACCAATGATTGGTGCCTGGCCCAATTAGCTTAATTTGTTCCCACCTGTTCCCTGGCTATATCTAGTCCCCTCCCTTGCACTCCCTTGCCGGATCTTGTTGCCTTAGTGCCAGTGAAAGCGTTCTTTGTGTGTTTATAACCTGTGTACCAGTACCTTTGCTATCTCCCTTGACTACGAACCTTGCCGCCTGCCCCCGACCTTCTGCTACGTCCGACCTTGCTACTGCCTACTCCCTTGTACCTCGCCTATCTTCTGTATCTTCAGCAGCCAGAGAGGTGAGCCGTTGCTAGTGGATACGACCTGGTCACTACCGCCGCAGCAAGACCATCCCGCTTTGCGGCGGGCTCTGGTGAAAACCTGTAGTGTCTTAGAACCGGTCCACTAGCACGGTCCTCGCTATCCCTCTCTGGCACAGAAGATCCACCTCCTGCCAGCCGGCATCGTGACAGTAGATCCGGCCATGGATCCCGCTGAGGTTCCCCTGCCAGTTGCCTCTGATATCACCACGGTGGTCGCCCAGCAAGCCCGACAGATCGCCCATCTAACCCACCAGATGTCAGAAATGTCCACCATTGTGCACCAACTTCAGTCGCAACTTCATCAGCAATCATCTCCTCCGCCAGCTCCTGCACCCCTTCCGCAGCGAGTGGCCACTCCTAGCCTCCGCCTGTCTTTGCCGGACAAATTTAATGGGGACTCTAAGTTTTGCCGTGGCTTCCTTTCGCAATGTTCTCTGCACTTGGAGATGATGTCGGACCTGTTTCCTACTGAAAGGTCTAAGGTGGCTTTCGTAGTCAGCCTTCTGTCTGGAAAAGCCCTGTCATGGGCCACACCGCTCTGGGACCGCAATGACCCCGTCACTGCCTCTGTTCACTCCTTCTTCTCGGAAATTCGAAGTGTCTTTGAGGAACCTGCCCGAGCCTCTTCTGCTGAGACTGCCCTGCTGAACCTGGTCCAGGGTAATTCCTCCGTTGGCGAGTACGCCATACAATTCCGTACTCTTGCTTCTGAACTTTCCTGGAATAATGAGGCTCTCTGCGCGACCTTTAAAAAAGGCCTATCCAGCAACATTAAAGATGTTCTGGCCGCACGAGAGACTCCTGCTAGCCTGCATGAACTCATTCATCTAGCCACTCGCATTGACATGCGTTTTTCTGAGAGGCATCAAGAGCTCCGCCAGGAAAAAGACTTAGATCTCTGGCCACCTCTCCCACAGTCTCCACTGCAATCTGCGCCTAGGCCTCCCGCCGAGGAGGCCATGCAAGTGGATCGGTCTCGCCTGACCCTGGAAGAGAGGAATCGCCGTAAGGAAGAGAATCTTTGTTTGTACTGTGCCAGTACTGAACATTTTCTGGTGGATTGCCCAATCCGTCCTCCACGTCTGGGAAACGCACGCTCGCACTCAGCTCTCGTGGGTGTGGCGTCTCTTGATGCCAAGTCGGCTTCTCCACGTCTCACGGTACCTGTTCGGATTTCCACTTCAGCCAGCTCTCCCCTCTCAGCCGTGGCCTGCCTGGACTCTGGAGCTTCTGGGAATTTTATTCGGGACTCCTTTGTGAATAAATTCCGTATCCCGGTGACCCGTCTTGTCAAGCCACTCCACATTTCCGCGGTCAACGGAGCCAGGTTGGACTGTACCATACGTTTCCGCACGGAGCCCCTTCTTATGAGCATCGGATCTCACCACGAGAGGATTGAACTTTTGGTCCTCCCCAATTGCACCTCGGAAATTCTCCTTGGACTTCCCTGGCTTCAACTTCATTCCCCAACCCTGGATTGGTCCACTGGGGAGATCAAGAGTTGGGGGTCCTCTTGTTCCAAGAACTGTCTAAAACCGGTTCCCAGTAACCCTTGCCGTAACTCTGTGGTTCCTCCTGTATCTGGTCCCCCTAAGGTCATTAAGGACTCTGCCTGCCACAGGAAATGCCCCTCCCCCCCTCCCAGTTCCATCAGGCAAGCTTCTGTGTCCCCTCATGGCCCTCGTCCTGGTGTCACACTGCCCCGTGCCAGGTCCCGCCCTCTGCCCTCTCTCCCCATTCCTACTCCTGCGGTTCTGCCTGCCGTTGAGGAATCCCTCCATCCTTTCCCGGTGTCCTCATCCCAGGGGAGGCAGTTACCCGATAAAGAGAAGGGGAGACCTAAGGGGGGGGGTACTGTTACGCCTAGCGCTCCGGGTCCCCGCTCCTCCCCGGAGCGCTCACGGCGCCTCTTTCCCTGCAGCTCCCCGGTCAGTCCCGCTGACCGGGAGCGCTGCTCTGTCATGGCCGTTGGGGATGCGATTCGCACAGCGGGACGCGCCCGCTCGCGAATCGCATCCCAGGTCACTTACCCGTTCCCGTCCCCTGCTGTCATGTGCTGGCGCGCGCGGCTCCGCTCTCTAGGGCGCGCGCGCGCCAGCTCCCTGAGACTTAAAGGGCCAGTGCACCAATGATTGGTGCCTGGCCCAATTAGCTTAATTTGTTCCCACCTGTTCCCTGGCTATATCTAGTCCCCTCCCTTGCACTCCCTTGCCGGATCTTGTTGCCTTAGTGCCAGTGAAAGCGTTCTTTGTGTGTTTATAACCTGTGTACCAGTACCTTTGCTATCTCCCTTGACTACGAACCTTGCCGCCTGCCCCCGACCTTCTGCTACGTCCGACCTTGCTACTGCCTACTCCCTTGTACCTCGCCTATCTTCTGTATCTTCAGCAGCCAGAGAGGTGAGCCGTTGCTAGTGGATACGACCTGGTCACTACCGCCGCAGCAAGACCATCCCGCTTTGCGGCGGGCTCTGGTGAAAACCTGTAGTGTCTTAGAACCGGTCCACTAGCACGGTCCTCGCTATCCCTCTCTGGCACAGAGGATCCACCTCCTGCCAGCCGGCATCGTGACACCTTATCTCCCAGGGGACAGCTGAACAGCCAACACACACTATTCATACTCACAGCAGGGATTTCTAAGTGACTCAGCTTTTTCCTAATCACATCATACTAAAAGATTCATGATTTGACCTCAAGCCTTCTTGTAGCCACTAAGGGTACACACTCACGCAGTTCACAGGAGTGGCTGCACATAAGAGATGTTTTAGTTTCTCTAAACTTCTCCATTCACAATTTGTATTGTACATTTGTAATGTAACTTGTACTTTGTCAGGCAAACCTGAATTCAACTGTACCTTTGTGTAAGCAAATTCAAACATTACATCCAAGCAAAATATATCGGTGTGTAGCCCACACCAAAACCCAGTAACAGGACTGAAGTGTTTTTATTATCTATTTTACCTCCAGTAGACACAGCCAAATTTGCACCTCTAACTTACTACACTGCTCAAAAAAAAAAAAAGGCACACTAAGATAACATATCCTAGATCTGAATGAATGAACTAATCGTATGAAATACTTTCGTCTTTACATAGTTGAATGTGCTGACAACAAAATCACACAAAAATTATCAATGAAAATCTAATTTATCAACCCATGGAGTTCTGGATATGGAGTCACATTCAAAATCAAAGTGGAAAACCATACTACAGGCTGATCCAACTTTAATGTAATGTCCTTAAAACAAGTCAAAATGAGGCTTAGTAGTGAGTGTGGCCTCCACGTGCCCGTATGACCTCCCTACAACACCTGGGCATGCTCCTGATGAGGTAGCAGATGGTCTCCTGAGGGATGTCCTCCCAGACCTGGACTAAAGCATCTGCCAACTCCTGGACAGTCTGTGGTGCAAGGTGGCATTGGTGGATGGAGTGAGACATGATGTCCCAGATATGCTCAATCAGATTCAGGTCTGGGGAACGGACGGGCCAGTCCATAGCATTAATGCCTTCCTCTTGCAGGAACTGCTGACACACTCCAGCCACATGAGGTCTAGCATTGTCTGGCATTAGAAGGAACCCAGGGCCAACCGCACCAGCATATAGTCTCACAAGGGGTCTGAGGATATCATCTCGGTAGCTAATGGCAGTCAGGCTACCCCTGGCAAGCACATGAAGGGCTATGCAGCCCCCCAAAGAAATGCCACCCCACACCATTACTGACCCACCGCCAAACCGGTCATGCTGGAGGATGTTGCAGGCAGCAGAACGTTCTCCACGGCATCTCCAGACTCTGTCACGTGCTCAGTGTGAACCTGCTTTCATCTGTGAAGAGGCAAATTTGCCAATCTTAGTATCATCTGGCAAATGCCAAGCGTTCTGCACAGTGTTGGGCTGTAAGCACAACACCCACCTGTGGACGTCGGGCCCTCTTACCACCCTCATGGAGTCTGTTTCTGACCGTTTGAGTGGACACCTGCACATTTGTGGCCTGCAGGAAGTAATTTTGCAGGGCTCTGGCAGTGCTCCTCCTGCTCTTCCTTGCACAAAGGCAGAGGTAGCAGTCTTGCTGCTGGGTTGCCTCCTACGGCCTCCTCCACATCTCCAGATGTACTGGCCTGTCTCCTGGTAGCACCTCCATGCTCTGGACTTGCATTGATGTGCCATCCTGGATGAGCTGCACTACTTGAGACACTTGTGTGGGTTGTAGACTCGGTCTCATGCTACCACTAGAGTGAAAGCACCACCAGCATTCAAAAGTGACCAAAACATCAGCCAGGAAGCATAGGAACTGAGAAGTGGTCTGGGGTCACCACCTGCAGAACCACTCCTTTATTTTTGGGTGTGTTGCTAATTGCCTATAATTTCCACCTGTTATCTGTACCATTTGCACAACACCATGTGAAATTGATTGTTAATCAGTGTTCCCTCGTGAGTGGACAGTGTGATTTCACAGAAGTGTGATTGACTTGGAGTTACATTGTGTTGTTTTTTTTGGAGCAGTGTAGTTACAGTAGGGCCCTTCAAAAGTGGTCAATTCACTGCCCACCCAACAGTCATGACAGCTTTGTCTTACATGTCCCAAACAATAAGTATAGCAGTGTCTTCCCTTTCTTTCCTCTGTATTAACAGCAATGAATCCCAGTTCTAGCAGTACTCACAGAGTTGCCTTTCTACAGCAGACAGTATGGCCTCTCCCCATTTTCACAATCACATCAGTTCCTTGCGATCATTACAGGCTGCCTCTGCTACAAAGGGACCTGAAAACTTCTTAGGTTATGGGAAGCTATTCCTATATTTACCAAATTTTTTCCAATTTCAAAACGATAAAAAAAATGCACCGATACCCTCTACCACCTTGTACTACTATGTGGTTAATCCAGCCATGAAAACATAATAGCTTAACAAACTAGCTCCCCAAGCCCCTATAAATATGTTGACATAAGTAAGGAGGATAAGCATTTATCTCCTGGGTAAAAATTATCAAACATGTTGAAATTCAACATGTTCAACCCTTATTTCAACCTCTACCTTTCAGTCTTTTAAAGGGGTACTCCCTTGGAAAACTTTTTTTTTTAAATCAACTGGTGCCAGAAAGTTAAACAGATTTGTAAGTCAGAAGAAAGCAGGTAGATGCCAGCGATTAAGAAACTTCACCTTTTATTCGATTCACGTTAAAAACATCGACATGGAGAGACTTCAATAAGACTAACGATTAAAATACCAGGAATCAGCGCAAAGCATGACGCATTTCAGGTCATCTGACCTTTCATCAGATGCATGGTGGGAAGCAGAGGGGAGAGGGAATATATCCCAACCTCCTAATGGAACAGGTGAGTAAAAGTTACAAACCAGGGATTAACCCTATAAGCTCCAAATATAGAGGCTCCCGTCTGCTAGACATTACAGGTCCAAATTCATGAATCATTAAACAAATGTAAACATAGTTACAACATATATACAAACAATGTATATGAGACCTGCATGTTTTAAAGAGACACAAACTGTATATCTAGAGGAAAAAAGGTTATCAACCTACTAGTAGTTATTAATTAAATTACAAAGAGTAATATATCTCAAACACCAGAGGTAACATGAAATATTAGTAATGTAGAATGACGTCCGATTTTAGATTTAACCCATGTGGTTGGAAAGTACGCAAAGAGTAAATCCAAAAGATTTCCCTATTACGTAATAATTTGATGCGGTTGCCACCTCTTTCGTGTGAACAAACAATCTCAATGCCTGAGAATGAAAAATGGGCTACACTGCCATCGTGAACATTTTTGAAATGTTTTGAAACATTTGATGCATTAGTGTATGAACTGCTGCCAATAGCTCTAAGATGTTCCTGGATCCGTTTTTTCAAAATTCTCTTAGTGCTGCCAATGTAAGATACATTGCAGCTTTTGCAATCTATTTTATATATTACATAAGTGGATTCACAATTGATAAATTGTTTAATCGGCACAGAATTCGAATCCGGAACTAAAATCGTAGAGGTCTTAGCAGCATGTTCACACTCGTCACATCTGGGTAAACCGCATTTAAAAAATCCATGTAATTTTAACCATGGACGGGAACAGGCAGTAGAGGGGGGAGGCAAAGCACTAGGAGATAGAAGATTGCCTAAATTAGGAGCCCGTCTACTCGAGAAATTAATGCCATTTTTTAAGTATTTATTAAGAATGGTATCCTGGCACAAGATAGGTAAGAATTTGTTAATAATAGATTTGATACTATTAAATTCTAAACTATAAGTAGTAATAAAAGTGGGCTTCAATAAAGTTTTCGAGGATGTCTGATTGGGTTTAGAAATAAGAAGGCTGTCTCTAGATTTTTGCAAAACTTTCCGTTTGGCTCTGTTCAGACACCAGGGCTGGTAACCCCTCTGACCCAAACGTTGAAAAATATTGTCCGATTCTATTTAAAAAGATTCATCTGAGGAACAGTTTCTGCACGCGCGAGTCAGTTCCCCAACCGGAACAGCCAGTGCCGTATGTTTGGGGTGACATGAGTCTGCACACAGAATAGTGTTACCTGCAGTAGATTTTCTATATGTAGAAGTGTGAACACGTCCCTGTCTGCTGTCAAGTAAGATATCTAAAAATGGAGTGGTGGATTTGTGCCAGGTTGATGTAAAAAACATATTATGAGGGTTATTGTTAACATAATCAACGAAACAGGATGCACTATGTTCAGAGGACGACCATACTATGATGACATCATTGACATATCTTCCATACCAAACAATGTTGGAAAAGAAGGGGTTAATGTCACAAAATATATACTGCATCTCCCACCAGTGGACAAAAATATTGGCCACCGAAGGGGAGGATTTAACCCCCATTGAGGAACCCGTCCTCTGAACATAGTATTGATCCTGGAACTTGAAAAAAGATTTGTATGTCACTTCTATTAAAAAATCTTAATCCTTCCAGTACTTTTTAAGGGCTGTATACTACAGAGAAATCCAAAAAAGAAATGCATTTCCTTCTGATGTCATGAACACCGTGCTCTCTGCTGACCTCTGCTGTCCACTTTAGGAACTGTCCAGAGCAGCATATGTTTGCTATGGGGATTTTCTCCTGCTCTGGAGAGTTCCTAAAATGGACAGCAGAGGTCAGCAGAGAGCACTGTGGTCATGACATCAGAAGAAATGCATTTCTTTTTTGGATTTCTCTTTAGTATACAGCCCCTAAAAGTACTGGAAGGATTAAGATTTTTTTAATAGACATGATTTACAAATCTGTTTAACTTTCTGGCACCAGTTGATTTAAAAAAAAAAAAAAAAAGTTTTCCACGGGAGTACCCCTTTAAGGGTAAGGTCACAAGTAGCGCATCTGCAGCGTATTTGATGCAGCACATGAGCTACTGACTGCTCCTAGAGTCAGCCTCCTACTTTGCTCATGTGTCTTGGTTTGTGCATGGCAGCAATACGCCGCTATGAGCAGACACAGACTGAGCTGGGAGTTGTGAGCGTGCATGCGCAGTGTACTCAGACGTTGCGGTCACTCCCTCTGCTAGGCCGAGCGGCTCTGATGTCTGTGAGTACGCTGCACACTCGTGACTCGCAGCTCAGTCTGTGTCTGCTTATAGCAGCATATGGCTGCAATGAGCAGACAAACCAGGACACACGGGTAAAGTAGGAGGCTGACTCTAGGGGTTGTCAGTAGCTCATCTGCAGAGTCGTGTACGCTGTGGATACGCTACGTGTGAACTTACCCTAAAGTAGCTAAACCTTGACCCGCAAGGATGCTGCCATGAATGGGTGGCACCATGGCCTATATGTCTCCATGTTTGGCATGTGCTATCATCCTAGAACTCCACACAGTAATATTCAGCAATCTTAGATTATCTAGTCTTAGTAAAGCTAAGCACATTTTTGAATAGGTTCCCATACTACAAGCCTAGTTGTTGTCACAGTGTCATATGTTGCAGTAACTATAAAACTACCTCTTAGATACAGTGACAATATAGGGCAGTGTTTCCCACCATGTGTCTCTTCAGGTTTTAAAAAACTACCATTTCCATCCTACCCAGACATCCAAAGACATGATGGGAATCGTAGCTTTGCAACAGCTGGAGAGCCACAGATTGGGGAACACTGAAATAGGGGAAGCAGAAATCTCAGAATAAGTACACATGAAAATACGGATCTGAGATACGGATCTCGGCACAATGGTGCAGATTCACAGATTTTACCCCTGCTCCATTGAAAGTGATAAAACCCACTGTAAAAATCTGCACAAGCTTATATTTATTGGTAGATTCTTCAGCATGCAGATGAGATAGGTAGAATCCCAACTACTTGCCTTCTTCTGTAATCCACTGTGTATTCTACCTGGGCAAATGCACTGGTAATATCTGTACAGAAATGTAAGATATGGTTGTGGATAAGGTAAAGTATGACTGTTTATTCCGATGTAGTGTCCTGGCTTGGCTTGTCTTAGCTCAGTATGTCTTGTGGTTACAGAACTATTTTTACTTCTGTACAGGCAGTGCATCGTCCGCTGTAGAGTTAATGACTTTAATCATTTAACAAGCACAGGACACTGTGTACTAGATGGGGCTTGTTTTGCTCAGTGTGAACAGCACACAGTTAACCCCAGGAGAGCGAGTCTTGTAGTACTGTATGGCCTAAAATTCCTAAGACTGATTAACTAAGGCCTGATAAGTCACCCAGCCACAAGCAGCTTTGTCAACTATTCAGCGCTGACAGATAACAAATAAATGAATGCGCAGGAATGGCCATACTTGTCCTCGATAACTTCAAAAAGAAGATAGCTGCCAAAGGAACCTGGAGATTCTATGGCTTTTATGTTTTTCAAAGCTGTAGCTGCTTAGTACAGTGGTCCCTCAAGTTACAATATTAATTGGTTCCAGTACGACCATTGTATGTTGAAGCCATTGTATGTTGAGACCAGAACTCTATGGAAACCTGGTAATTGGTTCTAAAGGCACCAAAATGTCATCCAAAAATAGGAAAAAGGGAGGATTAAAGAAAAATAAGTAGATAACTAATATAGATAAAGCAAATCCTTACATATAAAAGTAAGAAAGATCTTCTGGGAGCTGTAAATCACTGTTTATGTCAGTGTTTCCCAAGCAGGGAGCCTCCAGCTGTTGCAAAACGACAACTCCCAGCATGCCCGGACAGCCAAAGGCTGTCCGGGCATGCTGGGAGTTGTTGTTTTGCAACAGCTGGGGGCACCCTGCTTGGGAAACATTGGTCTATGTAGAGGACAGGAGCTTCTTCAGGGTCCTGTACAGTACAGGCAATGTCCTAAAAAAGTAACATTGAGCCGCCCTCACCTGGTGTCCAAAGGAGCAGGTAACCCTGGAACAGGTATAGAGTAGTTCAGAACATGTAATACCTCCCTGTACTGTAGGGGGTGCTACCAGACACTAGACAGTGCATACACTTCAGTAATACAGGGGTTTTACCAGTGAATGCCCATTCTGATTGGTCTGTTCTTCCGGCCATTGACGCATTTCACAGATCTGGACTGTTCGTAGCATTGTATGTTGAGTCTGGTTTCAACTTACAATGGTCCAGAAAAGAACATTGTATGTTGAAGCTATTGTATGTTGAGGCCATTGTAAGTTGAGGGATCACTGTATTCCAAATCATGTCTTAATAAGAGAATGTATCTATGCCATTATCTGCTCCATGGATATGGCTACATAGTTAGCGACTTTCTCTATCCTTATCACTGCTGTGGAATGGAAAAATGACAACTATGGGGGGCATTTACTAAGGGGTTTAGTCATTTTTTTCTGACTATTTTTGGAGCAAAATTGTCGCAATTGCGCCTACCCTATAAATTGTGCGACTTTCCCTAGCAAGAGCTAGAAAGTCAAAAAAAAATTTCCCGCTTAATTTACGCAAGTTTTCAGTTTTTACTTGCAGTGGTCAGGAATTTATTAACTGAGACAGTCGCAGTTGCGCAATAAACTGTCGCAACGGCCATAAAAATTGACTAAATTTACTCCAGCTCCAACATGGAGCAGGAAAAGCTGCTGCCGCCCGGGCTCCGACATACTTTCTCCCCGCTACCCTCACTGCGCTACCGGGACACTGCAGTGATTTACATCCCCCCCCTCTCACCTGCCAGCGCCACACAACTTCCATCTGTCTGCTGTTGCAAGACTACAAGTCCCAGCATGCCCTTACAGTGAGGACATGCTGGGAGTTGTTGTTTTGCAACAGCTGGGGGCACCCTGCTTGGGAAACACTGGTCTATGTAGAGGACAGGAGCTTCTTCAGGGTCCTGTACAGTACAGGCAATGTCCTAAAAAAGTAACGCCCTCACCTGGTGTCCAAAGGGACAGGTAACCCTGGAACATGTATAGAGTAGTAAAGAACATGTAATACCTCTCTGTACTGTATGGGGCGCTACCAGACACTAGTCAGTGCATACACTTCAGTAATACAGGGGTTTTACCAGTGAATGCCCATTCTGATTGGTCTGTTCTTCCGGCCATTGATGCATTTCACAGATCTGGACTGTCCGTAGCATTGTATGTTGAGTCTGGTTTCAACTTACAATGGTCCAGAAAAGAACATTGTATGTTGAAGCTATTGTATGTTGAGGCCATTGTAAGTTGAAGGATCACTGTATTCCAAATCATGTCTTAATAAGAGAATGTATCTATGCCATTATCTGCTCCATGGATATGGCTACATAGTTAGCGACTTGCTCTATCCTTATCACTGCTGTGGAATGGAAAAATGACAACTATGTGCTTTGCAAAGCTATTTGTGTAGTTGTAAGGGTGCCTCTAAGGAGCACTGGATTAAATGCTCATTGCATTAGTAAAATAACTTTATTTTATACTATACATTATGCTCAAGACTTCAAACTTTTCATAAGATGGTATTTCTGAATTTATACAGTAGCATAGACATAAACCCTATGATGAACTACTATTGTATCTTAGCCGTATAACTCAAGTCAGCTATGAAGTTGATTCTATTTCCAACTAGTAATGTTTCTGGGACAAATAGTAAAAAAAAAGCTCTATTTATCAGACTACTCTGATACAGGTGCAGCAAATTCCTTTGTAGATTATCATCGTGAAATAAACAAATTGAAGTAATATTGTAGATTGTATTTGCTGTAAAAAAAAAAAAAAAGACATCAAGGAAAATTGTTCAAATGATTAACTAAATAAAATATGTTAAAGGGGTTTTCCCAGACTACAATATTTACGGTCTATCCTTAAAGGGTACCTCTCATCAAATAAACTTTTGATATATTTTAGATTAATGAATGTTGAATAACTTTCCAATAGCATGTTAATGAAAAATATGCTTCTTTCTATTGTATTTTTCCCGATCAGTCCTGTCAGCAAGCATTTCTGACTCATGCTGGAGTCCTAAACACTCAGAGCAGCCAGCCTGCTTTGTTCACAGCCAAACAGGCTGTGAACAAAGCAGGCTGGCAGCTCTGAGTGTTCTCCTTTGTGAACAAAGCAGACTGGCAGCTCGTAGTGTTTAGGACTCCAGCATGAGTCTGAAATGCTTGCTACCAGGACTGGTAGGGAGACCCCTAGTGGTCATTTCTTCAAAGTGGAAAATTAAATAGAAAGAAGCATATTTTTTAATAACATGCAATTGTAAAGATATTCTGCATACATTAATCTATAATATATCAAAAGTTTTTTTTTGATGAGAGGTACCCTTTAAGCCATTGATATCCCATCCCAGCACCGCAAACAATCAGCTTTAGGCTAAGTTTCCACTTGGTTTTTTTTCTGGCAGTTTTTGGAAAACTGCCACTGCAGTTTTTCAGCCAAAGCCAGAAGTGTATTCAAAAGGAATAGGACATATAAAGGAAGGACTTACACTTCTCCTCCCTTATGGATCCACGTCTGACTTTGGCTCAAAAACTGCAGTGGCAGTTTTCCAAAAACTGCCAGAAAAAAATCCAAGTGGAAACTTAGCTTAATGGATGGACAGGAGAACTGCAGCAAGTGTGGCTTTTGTTTCATTGTTTTATCAGACACAGCTCTGTACTTTTGGTAGTGGCTGTGCCTGGTATTGCAGCTTAGTCATACTCACAAATGGGTACTGACACTAGAAAAAAAACTTTTGATATGTCATATCAGACATAACAAAAGTTTTTTTTTGGTCGGGGTCTGACTGTTAGGACCCCGACCAATCAGGAGCAGGAGTTAGGAGAAGTGCACATTTAGCATGTTCTCTCCCGCCTCTGTGTCACGTGACAGAGTAAGTCACATAAT
Source organism: Hyla sarda (assembly GCF_029499605.1). NCBI lineage: Eukaryota > Metazoa > Chordata > Amphibia > Anura > Hylidae > Hyla > Hyla sarda. Next base: position 134,593,876 of record NC_079189.1, on the reverse strand, counting down.
TGTCACATAGAGACAGAGCTAGGAGAGAAGTGCCCAGCAGTGTGCCTCTCTCCCCACTCATTCTAGAGGATGGTCAGGGTTGGAGCAGTCAGACCCCAACCATGAAAAACTTTCACATGTCTTCTAAGTGAGAGGTACACTTTAAATGGAATTGAGCTCCAATGAGCAGAGAGCACAACAGCCCCTTCAGGCAGCTGATTGCCCAGGGTGCCATGGGTCAGGATCCCACAAATATGATGTGGGAGACCTATCATAAAGATGGGCTATTAATATTTAATCTGTCTGAATGTCCGCCAGATGTCTTCTCACCTGCTCAATGCGGGTCTCCGTTCTGATCGGCTCATAGCGGTGAGTGTCAGCTACCTGTTTGTTTTGAAGGATATGCAATAAAGCGCCTTATTCCTAAATATATTTGGTGAGTGCTGGGACTTAATTTACACTTCTGTAAAAAAAAAAGGCATGTTCTTCTGACTAAAAATCTTATATGCCAATAATCACCTATGGACAGCTACTGAATTTAAGACCAAGTTAAAGGAACAGACAAAAAACTTCATATAATCCTTGAATTAATTTCTAGGACTTTGGCATTGTTTGGGTTTTCTATAGTTTACACAGTAATTAGTCTATCATGAGGATGAGAAAATCTTTTTGAAGTTGTTCAAGGGAAAGGTCAGCCTTATATGTGCCTAGAATAGCACAGTCAAGGCGGAATGCATTAAAGGTTTGACATACAGAGTGTATACAGGGTTATAATTAATAATATATCTTTACCACTTTTTTTTTTAACACTTTTTATTTTTGACATCAACATCTGTATTCTACCTACTATAGATCATCAGGATCTTCACCTATTCCACAATTGTTCATTTTTTTTCTGTTTATTCAGGACCATATGAGACATGCAAAAATTGTTAGATGGCCATAAAGATAGTAGTGATCATCTGATACCATCTACTGACCTACCTATCTATAACTGGTGGACTGGCTTTATTACATAGTCATTGTATAATATAAAACTACATTATTTATGCCAACACTAAGCTTAAATGGACACTGTCAGATTAAAAATCATGGCTTATAAAATCATGGCTCGTTTAAGCTGAAGCACAGGCATGGAAAAAGTCCACAGGCATGGAGAAAGTAAGTGAGGGTGAGCTAACACTCCTCTGTCTGATAGGACAGGAGAGAGCACAGAGGAGTCCTATCAGACAGGAGAGAGCACAGAGGGGTGCTATCAGACAGGAGAGAACACAGAGGAGTACTATAAGACAGGAGAGAGCACAGAGGAGTACTATCAGACAGGAGAGAGCACAGAGGAGTACTATCAGACAGGAGAGAGCACAGAGGAGTCCTATCATACAGGAGGGAGCACAAAGGAGTCCTATCAGACAGGAGAAAGCACAGAGGAGTCCTATCAGACACGAGAGAGCACAGAGGAGTACTATCAGACAGGAGAGAGCACAGAGGAGTACTATCAGACAAGAGAGAGCACAGAGGAGTACTATCAGACAGGAGAGAGCACAGAGGAGTACTATCAGACAGGAGAGAGCACAGAGGAGTACTATCAGACAGGGGAGAGCACAGAGGAGTCCTATCAGCAGGGCCGGTTTTAGGCTTAGCGTGGCCCTAGGCAAAATAAAAAGAGGGGCCCCAAAAGTCGTAATAGTGCACTAACCAGATTTGCACATTTTTGGTCACTTCGAATACCATAAAAAATATCTAAAAAAGCAATTGAAAAGTCCCATCAAAACAAAAATGGTACCGATAAAAACTACAAATCACAGCTCAAGAAATGACCTCATACATCCCCATATACAGAAAAATAAAAGAGTTATAGGGATCAGAATAGTACAATTTCATATTTTTGTATAGTTCCCCCACATTAGGTTGGCAGTATAGTTCCCCAAATTAGGTGCAGTATAGTTCCCCCCACATTAGGTTGTAGTTCCCCCACATTAGGTTGGCAGTATAGTTCCCCCACATTAGGTTGGCAGTATAGTTCCCCCCCATTAGGTTGCAGTTCCCCCTAATTAGGTTGGCAGTATAGTTCCCCCATATTAGGTTTGCAGTATAGTTCCCCCCACATTAGGTTGGCAGTATAGTTCCCTCCCCCCTCCCACATTAGGTTGTAGTTCCCCCACATTAGGTTGTAGTTCCCCCACATTAGGTAGACAGTATAGTTCCCTCCCCCCTCCCACATTAGGTTGTAGTTCCCCCACATTAGGTTGTAGTTCCCCCACATTAGGTAGACAGTATAGTTCCCCCACATTAGGTTGGCAGTATAGTTCCCCCACATTAGGTTGGCAGTATGTTCCCCCACATTAGGTAGACAGTATAGCTTCCCCACATTAGGTTGGCAGTATAGTTCCCCCACATTAGGTTGGCAGTATGTTCCCCCACATTAGGTAGACAGTATAGATCCCCCACATTAGATTGGCAGTATGTTCCCCCACATTAGGTTGGCAATGTGTTCCCCCACATTAGGTAGGCAGTATGTTCCCCCACATTAGGTAGGCAGTATGTTCCCCCATATTAGGTTGCAGTTCTCCCCCATTAGGTAGGCAGTATAGTTTCCTCACATTAGGTGCAGTATGTTCCCCCACATTAGGTAGGCAGTATAGTTTCCCCACATTAGGTGCAGTATGTTCCCCCACATTAGGTAGGCAGTATGTTCCCCCACATTAGGTTGCAGTCCCCCCCCATTAGGTAGGCAGTATGTTCCCCCACATTAGGTTGCAGTCCCCCCCCCCATTAGGTTGGCAGTACGTTCCCAGAAATTAGGTAGGCAGTATAGTTTCTCCACATTAGGTGCAGTATAGTTCCCCCACATTAGGCTGGCAGTATAGTTCCCCCACATTATGTTGCAGTCCCCCCCCAATTAGGTTGGCAGTATGTTCCCCCACATTAGGTTGCAGTTCCCCCCCCCCATTATGTTGGCAGTATGTTCCCCCACATTAGGTTGCAGCCCCCCCCCCCCCATTAGGTTGGCAGTATGTTCCACCCACATTAGGTGGCAGTCCCCCCCCATTAGGTTGGCAGTATGTTCCCCCACATCAGATTGGCAGTATACTTCCCCTCTTCCCCCCCCCCTACTTTTTCTATTTTTCACATTTCCTTACCTGGCCACGCTCCGCAGGCTCAGGTAATGTGGCGGGTCTTGTGGGCTGTGGGGATAATATGACGAGTGACGACTCCTGCCGGGTCCTCTATGCTGCGTCAGGGACGTCACTCCTCATTTCCTGAAGCCGGACACAGAAAGCTTCACGACACAGTTTTTTTCACTACACCGGCGCTGCAGGAAATGAGGAGTGACGTCCCTGACACTGCATAGAGGACCCGGCAGGACACGTCACTCGTCATATTATTCACACAGCCCGCAAACCCGCCGTTTTAAAGTAACCGCAGCCGGGTTGCTTATCTTTAACAAGCAGCCGGCGCTGCGGACACTTTAAAAAAGTTGCCCCCCCCTACTGAGCAGCCGGTAGGGGGCCCCCTGGGGGCCCTAGGCAATTGCCTGGATTGCCCCCCCCTAACGCCGGCCCTGCCTGTCAGACAGGGGAGAGCAGAGAGGAGTACTATCAGACAGGAGAGAGCACAAAGGAGTACTATCAGACAGAAGAGAGCACAGAGGAGTACTATCAGACAGGAAAGAGCACAGAGGAGTGCTTTTAGACAGGAGAGAGCACGGAGGAGTGCTATCAGACAAGAGAGAGCACAGAGGAGTACTATCAGACAGGAGAGAGCACAGAGGAGTACTTTCAGACAGGAGAGAGCACAGAGGAGTACTATCAGACAGGAGAGAGCACAGAGGAGTGCTACCAGACAGAAGAGAACACAGAGGAGTGCTACCAGACAGGAGAGAGCACAGAGGAGTTCTATCAGACAGGAAAGAGCACGGAGGAGTCCTATCAGACAGGAAAAAGCACGGAGGAGTCTCAGACAGGAAAGAGCATGGAGGAGTCCTATCAGACAGGAGAGAGCACAGAGGAGTGCTCCTATCAGACAGGAGAGAGCACAGAGGAGTACTATCTGACAGGAGAGAGCACATAGGAGTCCTATCAGACTGGAGGGAGCACAGAGGAGTGCTAGATAACCCTCACTTACTGGACTTTGTCCATGCCTGTGCTTCAGCTTTGACAAAGCCATGATTTATATTAAAAAGAAATATGAAGTATATTAGAAAGGTTAATGTTTTGCAAAGATGTACAACATATAAAAAGTTTTTGAACCTGAATGTGCCCATTTAAAATCTACTTTAGTGAAAAATCTACTTTAGTATTTCTTTAAAAACATCCAATTAAAGTACAGCAACACAATGAAAAAAATATCTTTAAAAAAAAAAAGGGGTTTGGGTCCCACGTCAGACCATGCCTGGTGTCCTAAATCACCCAACAGTTAGTATAACCAAAGACAGAGAACATTATTTATGTGCTCAGGGTATGATTAAGGTATAACTTTTAATAGTTATCCAATAAAATCTACACAAAGAATAAGTGTCAAAAAGGTGCAATTCCAACACAAAATAATAAAGAATGCCAAGGATCAATTAATAGGCAAATAAAGTGGTGTACGCAAATCGGGCTCTGCAGAGCCCTGCCAGCCCACTGGTGCATCACCTATATACTCATCTACCACCAATGCGTTTATGCCATTATGTATTAAATGGCATCATCAGGGAGGTATAAAGAATAAAGATTATATATTTAAAAATGAACACTGGACTTAGATGTTACAGATAGACACTCAATATACAGGCTTTCCCCAATAGTGCTGTGAGTAAAAGTAAAATATGCACAGGGTTCATAGCAATATAAGTACTGTAGAGAATTGTGCCCCCAGATTGTATCAGGAATGAGTGCCAAATTGTGCACAGATCAATCCACCTGTAAAACAAAAGGGGACAGGCCTGTGACAAAAAAGCCACTATACAAAGTTGTACAGAGATATTAATCATGATACTGTAGTTCAGAGCAAAACCTGCATTGCGCAGGGAGCCGGAGTAGTTCGGCTCACTCGCCTAGTGAAGCAAGGTCCCGGCATCTGACGTAGTTTCCGGTCAGACGAACCGGGATATGCTGCTAGCCATGCCCCCCGCTGACGCTCTCGGGAGGGCGTGTTGGTGCTGAACACAGCTGATGACCCTTTCTCTGTCCCGGGATGACAGAGATATGAACAAAATAGAGAATAGGTTTAAGGCAGATAGAACTAGGATAGCTGTAGACTGGTGATTCTATAGGCATGTCTATATGAGGTGAACAGTAGATATGTGATAATAAGAGGTCACAAATATATGTGCAGTGTCCCGGTATGGGACATGTCCTGTCCTTTTTGTCTGGAGTCCCCTCAACCAGAGTCCCTCCATGCTAATGGGCTCTCCAGGATCTTAGAGGTCACGTGCCTTTGATTTATGTTATGCTATGTTTAAGGGCCTTTGGGTCATGTGATATACCCAGAGTTCCAGAGGTCAGGACTGACAGGTTTGGCTATCCAATGAGCTTTGTCTCACCCCCTTATTATATAAGGGGCTGCTGACACTAAATTCACTCTCTTACTCTCTTAGTTCCAAACTATCAAGCAGCACTAATCTCATAGCAAATCACCAATTCAAGCTAGGCCTGAAGCCTTATCTTCCGCAGCCACTAAACCGTGAGTTATCCAATTCAAAACTACTAAAATCCTGTGTGACTACTGCAACTCAATTATCTTCAAACCAGTAGCACAGTGGCTAGCAAATCAAAGCTCATTGATATCTAAGAAGTCCCAGCAAACCTGTGAGGAACCTGAACTACGGTCCTCTATACAAAGACTGTTTTGTTTCCTGCAGTTGCATAAAATATGCAGTAAAGTTTATTCCGGTTTTCATCAATATATGCTGGGACGTTTCTGGGATGGTTGGCGGTAGGACCATCAATCTTAGGAAACCGCATCCTGGCGTCAAGACAACATAGGGTTAATACCGGCATACCCTACACTATTACCTGCACCACCTAGTCACCACATATGGTTGGACTAAAGGGCACTAGAAGTGAGGCTCATTTTTCCCTACAGGACTTACAGTCATGGCCGTAAATGGTGGCACCCCTGAAATTTTTCTAGAAAAAAGTATTTCTCATAGAAAAGAATTGCAGTAACACATGTTTTGCTATATACATGTTTATTCCCTTTGTGTGTATTGGAACTAAACCAAAAAAGGGAGGGAAAAAAGGAAATTGGACATAATGGAACACTAAACTCCAAAAATGGGCTGGACAAAATTATTGGCATCCTTTCAAAATTGTGGAAAAATAAGATTGTTTCAAGCATGTGATGCTCCTTTAAACTCACATGGGGCAAATAACAGGTGTGGGCAATATAAAAATCACACCTGAACGCAGATAAAAAGGAGAGAAGTCTTTGCATTGTGTGTCTGTGTGTGCCACACTAAGCATGGACAACATAAAGAGGAGAAGAGAACTGTCTGAGGACTTAAGAACCAAAATTGTGGAAAAATATCAACAATCTCAAGGTTACAAGTCCATCTCCAGAGATCTAGATTTGCCTTTGTCCACAGTGTGCAACATTATCAAGAAGTTTGCAACCCATGGCACTGTAGCTAATCTCCCTGGGTGTGGACGGAAGAGAAAAATGTATTAAAGGTGTCAACACAGGATAGTCCGGATGGTGGAGAAACAGCCCCAAACAAGTTCCAAAGATATTCAAGCTGTCCTGCAGACTCAGGCACTGGGTGTCTTGAATGTGTGCAAGGCATCATAAAATCTGAGGATTACCAATGGATTTTGGGTCACACTGTACAGCCCAGTGTCAGAAAGCTGGGTTTGCGTCCGAGATCTTGGGTCTTCCAGCAGGACAATGACCCCAAGCATATGTCAAAAAGCACCCAGAAATGGATGGCAACAAAGTGCTGGAGAGTTCTGAAGTGGCCAGCAATGAGTCCAGATCTAAATCCCATTGAACACCTGTGGAGAGATCTTAAAATTGCTGTTGGGAAAAGGCACCCTTCCAATAAGAGAGACCTGGAGCAGTTTGCAAAGGAAGAGTGGTCCAACATTCCGGCTGAGAGGTGTAAGAAGCTTATTGATGGTTATAGGAAGCGACTGATTTCAGTAATTTTTTCCAAAGGGTATGCAACCAAATATAAATTTAAGGGTGCCAATAATTTTGTCCAGCCCATTTTTGGAGTTTGGTGTGACATTATGTCCAATTTGCTTTTTTTCCTCCCTTTTTTTTGTTTAGTTCCAATACACACAAAGGGGGGAATTCATCAATTTATATAGAGTAATTTTAAGTGTATTTTCTTGCGCAAAATCTTGTGCAATTATATTTTCTGCGTTCTTTTTGTGCGTCTTTTTTGGCGGAACTTTTTCTAAAGTTGTCACCCTTCGGGTGTACCGTAGAGCCCTTTTTCATATAGACATGGATTTATCAACTGCGTTTTTTTTTGGGACGCACAAAAATAATGCAATTTTCATTTTTTTGCGCAAATATACACCACCTCAGAGGACACATACCAAAGTGTCTATTTTCACACAGTAAGGACTGCAACTCCCACCATGAACAGACTCTGCCCATGATGGGAGTTGTAGTTCAGGGGTTGAGGTGCAGATCGCAGCAGGTCATTATCCAGAGACCCGCTGCGATCCCCATTTATTAACTATAAAAGCTGGCGGTACATGCAGCTACATCACGCTGCCACTGACTCTTGTATACACTGTCATAATTCATAATCCCCGCCGCCGGAACACAGGAGCTCTGATTGGTCAATAGCCATCCACCAATCAGAGCTCCCCTCTCCCGGCGGGGATTATGAATTATAAGAACTGTATATAGGAGCTGGTGTGCAGTGCAGAGTAGCCGCATGTACTGCTGGCTTGTATAGTTAATAAATGCGGATCGCAGGAGAGTGAACTGCAGTGATCTGCCCTTGGACTACTACTCCTATCACGGGACAGAGTCTGTCCCATGATGGGAGTAGTTGTAGTACCACAGCGCTGCTGAGGGATGGCACTAGCACATCCCCCGGCTGTGGGACTTCTAGGACTACTACTCCCATCATGGACAAACTGTCCATGATGGGAGTTGTAGTCCAGGGGCTGAGGTGCAGATCTCACCGGGTCATTCTGCAAAAAACCCACTGCAATCCGCATGTAAGTTAACAAGCCAGCAGTACATGCGGCTACATCGCGCTGCCCGCGGCTTCTATATACACTGACATAATTCATAATCCCCACCGGGAGAGGGGAGCTCTGATTGGAGAACAGCTATTGACCAATCAGAGCTCCCCTCTCCCGGCGGCGGCGATTATGAATTATGACAGCTGTATATAGAAGCCGCAATGTAGACGCATGTACCGCCGCTTTGTATAGTTAATAAATGCGGATCGCAGTGGATCTCCAGAGAATGATCCGCTGCGATCCGTATTTAAGTTGACAAGCCGGGCGATACATGCGGCTACATCACGCTGCCCGCAGCTTCTATATACACTGACATAATTCATAATCCCCACCGGGAGAGGGGAGCTCTGATTGGAGAACAGCTATTGACCAATCAGAGCTCCCCTCTCCCGGCGGCGGCAATTATGAATTATGACAGCTGTATATAGAAGCCGCAATGTAGACGCATGTACCGCCGCTTTGTATAGTTAATAAATGCGGATCGCAGTGGATCTCCAGAGAATGATCCGCTGCGATCCGTATTTAAGTTGACAAGCCGGGCGGTACATGCGGCTACATCGCGCTGCCCCCGGCTTCTATATACACTGTAATAATTCATAATCCCCCCCCTGAGAGACGGGAGCTCTGATTGGTCAATAGCTATCCACCAATCAGAGTTCCCATCTCCCGGCGGCGATTATGAATTATGACAGCGTATATAGAAGCCGCGGGAAGCACGATGTAGCCGCATGTACCGCCCGGCTTGCTAACTCAAATGCGGATTGCAGCAGATCATTCTCTAGAGATCTGCTGCGATACGCATTTATTAACTATACAAAGTGGCGGTACATGCGTCTACATTGCGGCTTCTATATACAGCTGTCATAATTCATAATTGCCGCCGCCGCTATTGACCAATCAGAGCTCCCCTCTCCCGGCGGGGATTATGAATTATGACAGCTGTATATACAAGTCGGCGGGATGCGCAGTGCAGACGCATGTACCGCCAGCTTGTTAACTTAAATGTGGATCGCAGTGGGTCTCTGCAGAATGACCCGGTGCAATCTGCACCTCAGCCCCTGGACTATAACTCCCATCATAGCAAAGTCTGTCCATGATGGGAGTAGTAGTCCTAAAAGTCCCGCAGCCGGGGGATGTGCAAGTGCCATCCCTCAGCAGCGCTGCGGTACTACAACTACTCCCATTATGGGACAGGCTCTGTCCCATGATAGGAGTAGTAGTCCAAGGGAAGAGAGACAGATCTCTGTTCACATTATGCATTTTGCATAATGGGAACAGAGCCTTTCTGTCAGTGTGTTCCGAAACAGGGAGACTCCAGCTGTTGGTTAACTACAGCACACATGATGGGAGTTGTAGTTTAGCAACAATTGGAGGCTCCCTGTTTAGGAACACGCTGCATTATGTGCGCTCTTCTCAGGGGAGAGAAAAAAAAAAGTACTAACCCATATTTCTTGTTTTTCTTTTCTTCTCATTTCAGATACGTGAATGCGGAGGACTACGTCAGATTCGGTGGACTGCTACGATGACCAGCATTTTTTTTTTATTCAATAAAATGGTTAATGAGGGCTGTGGGGGAGTGTTTTTTTTTTTTTTTCAAATAAATTTTTTTTTTCAATGTGTCTTGTTTTTTATAATTGAATTTTCAGGGGTTAGTAGTGGAAGCCGTCTTATAGACGGAATCCATTACTAAGCCAGGGCTTAGCGTCAGCCCAAAAAATCAGCTAACGCTAACCCCCAATTATTACCCTGGTACCCACCGCCACAGGGGTGCCAGGAAGAGCTGGTACCAACAGGCCCGGAGCATCAAAAATGGCGCTCCTGGGCCTAGGCGGTAACAGGCTGGCGTTATTTAGGCTGGGGAGGGCCAGTAACAATGGTCCTCGCCCACCCTGGTAACGTCAGGCTGTTGCTGCTTGGTTGGTATCTGGCTGATACTGAAAATAGGGGGAACCCTATGCGTTTTTTTTTAAATAAATAAAAAAGTGTGTGGTTCCCTAATTTTTTCAGTATCAGCCAGATACCAACCAAGCAGCAACAGCCTGACGTTACCAGGGTGGGCGAGTATCATTGTTACTGGCCTTCCCCAGCCTAAACAACGCCAGCCTGTTACTGCCTAGGCCCAGGAGCACCATTTTTGACGCTCTGGGCCTGTTGGTACCGGCTCTTCCTGGAAACCCTGTGGCGGTGGGTACCGGGGTAATAATTGGGGGTTAGCACTAGCTGTTTTGGTGGCTAACGCTAAGCCCCAGCCTAGTAATAGGTTATGTCTACAAGATGTCTTCTACTATTAAGCCTGAAAATTCTATTACAAAAAACACAACACAATGAAAAAAAAATGTATTCAAAAAAACACTCCCCCACAGCCCTCATTAACCCTTTTATTGACATTTAAAAAAAAAAAAAAACGCTGTTCATCATCGCAATCCACAAAATCTGACATAGTCCTCCGCATAAACGTATCTAAATTTAAAAGAAAAAAAAAAGTTTAGTAAATTTTTTTGTTTTTCTGGCGTTTTTTTATGATGCATAAAAAACCTCAATGGAATCCTGGCCTCAAAGCAATAGAACAAAATCCCTGTGTCCACTTTTCCTGTGAGGTAGAGAAGGAGTGTACGGTAGAGCGAGGGGGGGTGGGTTTCTATATTTGCACAAGATTTATCAAAGGAGTGCACAGCCTTAGTAAATTCTGAGCAAGAGTGTACAATAGACAAGAAGTGTAAATGGACACATAATGATGAATTTCCCCCCCCCCCCCCCCCCAAAGAGAATAAACATGTGTATAGCAAAACATGTGTTACTGCAATCCTTTTCTGTGAGAAATACTTCATTTTCTAAAAAAAATTTCAGGGGTGCCAACATTTACGGCCATGACTACCGTATTTATCGGCGTATAACACGCACTTTTTAGGCTAAAATTTTTAGCCTAAAGTCTATGTGCGTGTTATACGCCGATACACCTCCAGGAAAGGCAGGGGGAGAGAGGCTGTCGCTGCCCGCTTCTCTCCCCCTGCCTTTCCTGGGGTCTAGAGCCCTGCTGCCGGCCCTTCTCTCCCCCTGGCTATCGGCGCCGCTGCCCGTTCTGCCCCCCTGACTATCGGTGCCGGCGTCCCCTGCGTCGTTGCTATGCGCTGCACGGCGCGGCGCATGACGTCAGTGCGCCGCGCCATGCAGCGCATAGCAACGACGCAGGGGACGCACGCCGGAGGCCTGAAGCAGCGCGGACCCGACCCTGGCAACAGGTAATTATGCCACCGGGGATGGGGGGAGGCGACGGGGCAGCGGCGCCGGCAATGAGTGCCGCTGCCTCCTCTCTCCCCCTGGCTGTCGGCGCCGCTTCTCTCCCCCTGGCTATCGGCGCCGGCAATGGGGCGCCGGCACCGATAGTCAGGGGGACAGAACGGGCAGCGGCGCCGATAGCCAGGGGAGAGAAGGGCCAGCAGCAGGGCTCTAGACCCCAGGAAAGGCAGGGGGAGAGAAGCCGGCAGCGACGGCCTCTCTCCCCCTGCCTTTCCTGGGGGTGTATCGGGGTATACACGCGCACACACGCACCCTCATTTTACCATGGATATTTGGGCAAAAAACTTTTTTTACCCAAATATCCTTGGTAAAATGAGGGTGCGTGTTATAGGCCGGTGCGTGGTATACCCCGATAAATACAGTATATATTGCTATGAACCCTATACATATTTTTCTTGCAGGACTATTGGGGAAAGCCCGTGTATTGAGTGCCTATCTGTACCATCTAAGTCCAGTGATCATTTTTTAATATATAACCTTTCTTCTTGTGGGTCACCATAACTATACCTCCCTTATGATGCTGTTTAATACATAACGGCAGAAACGCGGTGGTGGTAGATGAGTGTATAGGTGGTGCGCCAGTGGGCTTGCAGGGCCCTGCAAAGCAGATTTGTGCACATCACTTTATTTGGATATTAATTGGCATTCTTTATTATTTTGTGTTGGAATGACACCTTTTTGACACTTATTCTTTGTGTAGATTTTATTGGATAACTATTAAAAGTTATATTTTAATCACACCCATAGCACATAAATGATGTTCTCTTTCTTTGGTTGTTCGAGTAAGGTGCAACAAGATCTGAAACTTGTTACATTAGAGTTCATCTCTCCAGCTACTTTTTTACATGATTTACAGTGTTTTTTTTTTTTTTGCTACAATTCAATTGGATGTTTTTAACACAAAAATACAGTGTATTGTAAGTGTAGTGCTGGCTTAAAGAACTATATTTTTTGCTATTGGAGGATTAATGTGCACCGCAGTTGCCCAAGTGAGCTGATACTTTTTGGATTGTAATATTATAAAAATTGTTTGCTAAGCAATTTTACAGGCCTGTAGCTAGAAAGTTAGATGACTGAAATATTTTCACAAATATGCATTCAAATACCAGTCATATGAAATGTTTGCACGCTAAAACACAGCTTAGCCTGATATATGCCTTATCAGCAGCTTCTTGACACCCCAGGGCATAAACATGCCACCTGTTTTCCTGTTTGGGTGTTTTACTGTTGAACACAGTGGCCTTGATTTACGAAGAGTGGAGTGTAGGTTTCTTTGTGGGTTTTAATTCCCTTCAATTTATTTTCCACGGTACTTCCTAGGGTTTCCCTACATTTTCCACTTTCCCTGCATTTTGCTTTTTTTACACATACTCTGATCTGTGGTTTTCCTCAGCTGAAATCCACCCTTTTTTTTTTGTGGAAACCTTAGTAAATATGTTACATTTTTGTGAAAATGTCGGGAACAAGCCCCTTTTCGGTGACCATGCCCACTTTCTCTGATGGCCACGCCCCTTTTGGGTTTTCTTAGCAAAATGGAGAGTTAGTTGGGGTTTTTTCAATTCTGGCGCAGGCAGAATTTCTGGCGCAATGCACCAGAATCTGGCGCACAACCCGACAAAACATGTCGAGTTTGCAATAGTAAATGAGGGCCAGTGTCTTCATCACATTTGTAACACCACATTTTTATACAGAGCTGTCTACTTATTCCTCATACCTATATACTGTGTATAAATCCTATATATGAAAATCCTAGAAAATCCCATTTACACCTTTGCCCTTCAAAATCGTGCAATTTTTAGGGCTAGCTGCATTCTTTAACCCCTTAACCCCAGCCAGGCATACTATTTTGAAAACTCCACCCCTCAAGGCACGTAACAAGCGGTCCCACAAGCATACGTGGATCTGGCAGCAAGGGATGTGAACAGAGGGATGCTGGGATCCAGCAATGGGTGCACAAGGTCCCAAACGATTTTCCCGCCAACACCCAGAGAGGGGGAACATTCTGGGGGTTCAATACGGGAATCTTGTCCCTCATATACTCCAAACTTGTAAGTGTACCCGGAGGTACTCTCACAAAGTTTGTAGAGCTTCACGGCATACCGCGCCCGCTTTGAGGGAATGTACTGGCGGTAGATTAGTCTCCCCTTAAAACTGATAAGAGACTCATCTACCGAGGGCTCCCTGAGCGGTATGTAGGCCTCCAAAAATTTGGCCCTGAAGTGATCGATGTCCGTCCTCACTTTGTAAAGCCGGTCATAAGTTGGATCACCTTGGGGGGACATGCCGCATTATCAGAGTAATGGAGGCATTTCCAAATGTCCTCGAACCACTACCGTGTCATGACCATACTGTAAAGCGGGGTCTGGTATATGATGTCCCTGCTCCAGTACTGTTTGACACTGGGCTTTTTGACCATGCCCATATTCAGCACGAGGCCCCAAATGTCCTCATTTCTGCTGCATCAATGCTGTAGCATTTGTTGGACCTGGCCAAAAAAGAATCTGGGTGGTGGGCAAAGAACTGCTGGGCGTACAGATTCATCTGCTCCACCATTAGATTGACAAAGCTGTCACTGAAAAAATAACAAAAATAGTTAATTTCAGGGGGCTCCCGTACACTTGTCTGGGGGGTCGGAGTCCTAGTACGAGCGGCATGGACGCTCGTACTAGTGTCAGCCACTGGGTAACTTTCATGGGGGGGTGCGTGGCCTCGCCTGGCGGCGTCTCCGCCGCCTTCTGGGGGTCTCGTCATCAGTATTAGATGATGAGGAGGACGAGGAAGAGCACAGGAATGTAGGATCTTCCTTGTCCTCACTGACAGATTCGGAGTCGAAGGCAAGAAAAGCGTATGGGTGGGTGTGTGTGGGGGGGGGGGAGAGTATGTAGTGTGTGTGCTTGTTGTTAACTTTATATATAATGGTGTGTGATTAGAAATCACACACTGTTATATGGGGAAAACAAATGCTGTGGCCTAAAAAAAAAAAAGGGGGCCAAATGCAGTGCCCTGAACCCCTAATAGGGCCTGGGTCACGACGAAAAAACTGCGGCGGACCCTTGAGGAACTATTAGGGGGTCAGGGGGAGGGGGGACTTTTTTTTTTTCCCAGTCCTACCGGTCCCTTTACTGTATTCTTTCCCTGCTCTAAGGTGGTGTCTTCTGCCCTGAGGGGCTCCGATCTCGGCAGTGGGGGGTCCTTGGCTCCTTCTTGCAGCTCTGCCCGCTGACTGAACTCAGTAAGCTGACAGAGCTGCGAGAAGAGGTCATTAACCCCTCCCCTTCTGGCTGCTCTTGGACAGATGATCGTCCAGCCAATAGCAGCGCTCCTGGGGGGGGGGGGGGGGTGATGAAATCGCCAGGTCCCCATAGATACAGTAGGTGATATCATATACCCCCGATCACCATGTATCTCCGGGTCGTCGGGTTACACGTGACCCGTATGACCCAAATCGCCGGTATGATGACCTCCCCTGGGCATTTGTGTAGGGTGCCTGCTGATCAATATCAGCAGTCACCCCGGTCCGGTCCCCGCCTGATGTGAAGCGGGGACCGAAATTCCCACAGGTGTACAGGTACGCCCTGGGTCCTTAAGTACCAGGGCGTCAAGGCGTACCTGTAAGCCCTGGGTCCTTAACTGATTAAAAAGTACCTATCACCAAATAACATTTTTAATATAGTGTTCCTTGTGTAATTAGCAGACACTTTACCATTCACTTGCTTTAAAAATTATTAACATAAATATGTTTAAAATGTTATATAAAAAACGGCCACTAGGTGGCTCTGTTCTGTTCCCTGTCACAATAAATACAGAGAGTTCGGTCTCCTCCAGGTCTGGCAGGAATCGGAACTCAGGAACTGCTTCTCTGCACTAAGCTTGATTGACAGCTGCACGGAAAGTGAAAGCTCCACAGATTCTGACAGAAAACTGCACAGACTGACAGCTGAAGGAGAGACTCACTGATAGCAACACAGACTGAAACATGCACAGAGCTTGAGGTCTTCTATTCATCACAGCACTGCAACCATGTGAGGGCTGAAGTGGTCCCCTAGCAGGCTTCAGTGATGTCATGCCTGCTGGGAAACGCCCACTTTCACCTGCTGGGAAATTGCACTATGCGAGCAAGAAGAAACGTATGATCCACAGCTTTTTAAAACTCTGAAATTGTTTTTAAGGGCAGGAGGGTTGTTAGGAGCAATTAGGGAACATAGCCTGGGGTAGTTGAGAACAGTTTAATTGGTGACAGGTACTTTTTAACCCCTTAAGGACCAAGCGTTTTTCTGTTTTTGCACTTTCGTTTTTTCCTCCTTACCTTTTAAAAATCATAACCCTTTCAATTTTGCACCTAAAAATCCAGATGATGGCTTTTTTTGCGCCACTAATTCTACTTTGTAATGACATCAGTCATTTTACCCAAAAATCTACAGCGAAACGGGAAAAAAATAATAGTATGACAAAATTGAAGAAAAAACACCATTTTGTAAATTTTGGGGGCTTCCGTTTCTACGCAGTAAATTTTTTTTGGTAAAAATGACATTCTATCTTTATTCTGTAGGCCCATACGATAAAAATGATACCCTACTTATATAGGTTTGATTTTGTCGTACTTCTGGAAAAAATCATAACTACATGCATGAAAATGTATACATTTAAACTTTTCCTCTTCTGACCCCTATAACTTTTTTTTTTTTTTTTTGCGTACGGGGTGGTATGAGGTATTGTATTTTGTGCTGTGATCTGAAGTTTTTATCGGTACCATTTTTGTTTTGATCAGACTTTTTGATCAAAAAAGTCTGATCAATTTTGGATTTTACACACGCAGCGATACCACATATGTTTATTTTTATTATGTTTGTATATTTTTTATATGGAATTTGGGAAAAGGGGGGGGTGATTTAAACTTTTAAGGAAGGGGTTAATGTGTGTCTTTTAAAACTTTTGTTAAACTTTATTTTTTTTTTACACTTTTAGTCCCTAGGGGGACTTTTAGGAGGAATCATTTGATCCCTCATACAGATCAATGGGGTTCCTTAGAACCCCATTGATCTGTGTGCTCTGCGCTTGCTTGCTTGATAAAGCCTGGTCCTGCCAGGCTTTATCATTCACAGAGTAGCAGCCGCCGTTGAAGCAGAGGTAATCCCTCCGGCTACCTCCACAGTGGATCGCTCCCCCTGCGATCGCGCTGCGGGGAGGTGATCCACCCCATTGGACCACCAGGGACGGGATAAAGGCACCTTTAGATGCCGCTGTCAGCTTTGACAGTGGCGATCTAAAGGGTTAATAGCCGTACGCATGTCGGCTATTAACGCCGGCCCCCAGCTACAGGAATCAGCTGGTGGTCGGCCGGTATGATGCGGGTTCAAGTCGGGAGCCCACTTCATACCCAGTTAACGGCATATGGACTAGTATAGACGTCCATGGTTGTTAACCGGTTAAGGAAACAGACCATTTTAGCCTTGAGGACACACCTAATTTTCTTTTCTGTGTTTTCATTGCCTTTTAATAGGCATAACTCTTTTAATTCTTATATTCTTCCATCCACAGACCCATATAAGAGCTTTCTTTGTATGAATAGTTGTACTTTGTACTGAAACCTTTCATTTTACCATAAAATGTACAGTATTAAAAAAAAAAATATATATATATATATATATATATATATATATATATATATATATATAAGAATAAGAAGAGCACACCCAAAACGTTAAAAAGTGTTTTCACAGCAAGTGACGTTTCGACTAGGCTCCCCCAGTCTGCTTGAAAAAGACTGGGGGAGCCTAGTTGAAACGTTCGCTTGCTGTGAAAACACTTTTTAATATGGAATAAACCACAAGATTTTTTTAATTTATCTCGTGTGCTGCGGATTTCTCCTTCTTTGATTATATATAGTTTGTGGGTGGAAACTGCTAAGAGAATCGCAATTTTGCAACTTTTTTTTTTTTAACTCTTTTTATTTATTTTTTTGAGAGGGGTTACTTTATACCAAAAATGAAATGTTCTCATTATTCTACAGTGGGGCAATAAAGTATTTAGCCAGCCAACAATTGGGCAAGTTCTCCCACGTAAAAAGTAAAACACGTAAAATACCTAATTTTCATCATAGGTATACCTCAACTATGAGAGACCTAATGAGCAAAAAAAAAATCCATGAAATCACATTGTCTGATTTTTTAAGAATTTATTTGCAAATAAGTATTTGATCACCTGCAAACAAGCAAGATTTCTGGCTCTCACAGACCTGTAACTTCGTCTTTAACCCCTTAAGGACCGGGGGGGTTTTCCATTTTTGCATTTTTGTTTTTTGCTCTTTGCCTTTAAAAAATCATAACTCTTTAAATTTTACACCTAAAAATCCATATGATGACTTATTGTTTGCGCCACGAATTCTACTTTGTAATGACATCAGTCATTTTGCCCAAAAATCTACGGTGAAACAGAATAAAAAATCATTGTGAAACAAAAATTTTAAAAAACGCCGTTTTTGTAAATTTTGGGGGCTTCCGTTTCTACGTAGTACATTTTTCAGTAAAAATGACAACTGATATTTATTCTGTAGGTCCATATGGTTAAAATAATACCCTACTTATATAGGTTTGATTTTGTCGTACTTCTGGAAAAAATCATAACAGGAAAATTAATACGTTTAAAATTGTCATTTCTGACCCCTATAACTTTTTTATTTTTCCACTTATGGGGCGGTATGGGGGCTCATTTTTTGCGCCGTGATCTGAAGTTTTTAACGGTACCATTTTTGCATTCATAGGACTTATTGATCATTTTCATGATATAAAAAGTGACCAAAAATGCACTATTTTGGACTTTGGATTTTTTTGCGCGCACGCCATTGACCATGCGGTTTAATTAATGATATATTTTTATAATTCGGACATTTATGCACGCGGCGATACTATATATGTTTATTTTTATTTACACTGTGTTTTTTTTTATGGGAAAAGGGGGGTGATTCAAACTTTTAATAGGGAAGGGGTTAAATGATCTTTATTCACTTTTTTTTTGCAGTGTTATAGGTCCCATAGGGACCTATAACACTGCACACACTGATCTTTCACATTGATCACTGGTTTCTCATAAGAAACCAGTGATCGATGATTCTGCCACTTGACTGCTCATGCCTGGATCATGCCAGGGACCCTACTGCTGTCCTGTAAGCTGTTGGGGATGCCGCGATTTCACCGCGGCTATCCCGAACAGCCCACTGAGCTAACCGGCAAATTTGAACGCCGCGTCTGAAGGGTTAATAGCGCGCGGCACTGCGATCAATGCCGCGCGCTATTAGCCACGGTTCCTGGCCTCTAACAACACACCGTGGCCCCGCGTTATAGATTTGGAGCGGACACATGACGTTCCAGTACGTCATGTGTCCTTAAGGGGTTAAGGAAGCAGCTCATTTTCACCTTAAGGACGCAGGCCTTTTTTTGCAAATCTGACCACTGTCACTTTAAGCATTAATAACTCTGGGATGCTTTCACTTATGAATTTGATTCCGAGACAGTTTTTCCGTGACATATTTTACTTTAACATAGTAGTAAATTTTCGTCGATACTTGCATCATTTCTTGGTGAAAAATTTCTACATTTCATGAAATAATTAGCATTTTTCTAACTTTGAAGCTCTCTGCTTGTAAGGAAAATAGACATACCAAATAAATAATCTAGTGATTCACATATACAATGGCCAGCATTTATCATTGTAGGTGTAAGTGAAGCATTTTTTTTACACTTTTTTTTTGTGTGCTGGTAATGTGTAGGAGCACCAAATTTATTAAATAATCACAGAACATTTGATAAATTTTGTGCAGGTCACATTTTCTGATATTACACTCTTCACATACACCAAAAAGCTAAGCTAAGTCTGGCCTGGTGTGGTTTTAGAGACTTTTCAGTGGCTGTGTGCCTTTTCACAAAAAGGCGCATTTCATAAAACCCTTCCATATCATGTATATTGCCAAAATCAGTGGATTACTCAAAATCAGCAGAAATGTGTAAACCAAAAGGAGCAAATAAACCCTGCTTGCACCTTTTTTGCACCTTTTCTAGACACAAAAAAACAGTCTAAAGACAATGATAAATGTTGGCCAATATGTCTACTTTATGTTGGCATCATAAAGTTGGTACGTTTTTACTTTTGGAAGACATCAGAGGGCTTTAAAGTTCAGCAGCAATTTTCAAATTTTTCACAAAATTTTCAAAATCTGAATTTTTCAGGGACCAGTTCAGATTTGAAGTGGATTTGAAGGGCCTTCATATTAGAAATACCCCACAAATGACCCCATTATAAAAACTGCACCCCCCAAAGTATTCAAAATGACATTCAGAAAGTTTGTTAACCCTTTAGGTGTTTCACAGGAATAGCATTGAAATTGAAGGAGAAAATTCAAAATCTTCATTTTTTACACTCGCATGTTCTTGTAGACCCAGTTTTAGAATTTTTACATGGGGTAATAGGAGAAAAAGCCCCCCAAAATTTGTAATCCCATGTCTCTTCTGAGCATGGAAATACCCCATGTTATGATGTAAAGTGCTCTGTGGATGAACTACAATGCTCAGAAGAGGAGTCACATTTGGCTTTTGGAAAGAAAATGTTGCTAAATAGTTTTTTGGGGGGCATGTAACTAGGGGTACAGTGAGCCTAAACACCCCACAGGTGTTTGATGACTTTTTGTTAAAGTCGGATGTGTAAATAAAATAAAATAAATTCTCACTAAAATGCCGTTTTTTTCCCCATATTAAGTGGTAATAAGAGATAATGCCCCCAAAATTTTTAACCCCATTTTTATGGAGTATGGAAATACCCCATATGTGGATGTAAAGTGCTCTGCGGGCGAACTACAATGCTCAGAAGAGGAGAAACACCATTGAGCTTTTGGTGAGAGAATTTGTTTGGAATGGAATTCAGGGGCCATGTGCGTTTACATGTGCCAGAAGAGTGGACCCCCCCCCCATGTGACCCCATTTTGGAAACTACACCCCTCACAGAATTTAATAAGGGGTGCAGTGAGCATTTACACCCCACTGGCATTTGACAGATCTTTAGAACAGTGGGCTGTGCAATTACATTTTCACCTGTGGGGTGTAAATGCTCACTGTACCCCTTATTACATTATGTGAGGGGTAATTAGACACAACAGTATACAGCACTGTGACCATGCCTTCTTATAATTAGACAGCATGTTAACAATATATCTACAGTGCTGAGAGTCTCTTAACTAGTGCCTCAGTATAGTTCCACAAGCAATTGTTGTACACTTTAGAAAGGAAAATTGAGCCATAACTACTGATAAGAAAGTAACTTTATTATAATTTTAAAAATCACAACTATGTGACTGAAACATATAAAGCATTCTTTAAAACCCGAATCAATGAGTGTATACAGATGAACAAATCCAATAAGATGGTGGGACAGATAACAAAATGTAATGATGCTATTGCATTCTAAATATATATTTGGGGACTGCAGCAGCAATGAGGGGCGTATAGTAATATATAGTCACTGGAACAATAGGAAGGGTAAATAACCTCTAACCATTACATATGCGGCCACATATCGTGGACCGCTTTTAAATAAAATGCTGCAAAAACAATGCTGCACCTCACGTACCCACAGTATAGATCTGTCTTCACTGCCCCAAGGTACGTTTCGTCAGCTTGGACTTTCTCAAGGGACGCTCAAGCTGACAAAATGTACATAGTGCTCTCTCACTCTTGAGCCTTATTGTGCGTCCGCAGAGCATTTTACGCCAACATATGGGGTATTTCCATACTCAGGAGAAATTGTGTTAAAAATTTTGGCGGTCTTTTTTTTCTTTTTACCTCTTGTGAAAATAAAAAGTATGGGGCAACACCAGCATGTTAGTGTCACAATTTTTTTTTTTTTTAAACTAACAGGCTGGTGTAGACCCCAACTTTTCCTTTTCATAAGGGGTAAAAGGAGAAAAATCCCCCCAAAATTTGTAGTGCAATTGCTCCCGAGTACGGACATACCCCATATGTGGCCCTAAACTGTTTCCTTGAAATACAACAAGGCTCTGAAGTGAGAGAGCGCCATGCGCATTTGAGGACTAGATTAGGGATTGCATAGCAGTGGACATAGGCGTATTCTATGCCAGTGATTCCCCAACAGGGTGCCTCCAGCTGTTGCTAAACTCTTAGCATGCCTGGACAGTCAGTGTGGCTTGTCTGGAAATGCTGGGAGTTGTAAGGGAGTGTATATGTAGTGTTTTACCCTTTATTTTGTGTTAGTGTATTGTAGTGTTTTTAGGGTACATTCACACAGGCAGGCGTTTACGGGGAGTTTCCCGCTAGGAGTTTGCGCTGCGGCGGAAAATTTGCCAGTTTAAACTTAAAGCAGGAAACTTACTGAAAACCCGCCCATGTGAATGTACCCTGTACATTCACATGGGGAGGCAAACCTCCAGCTGTTGCAAAACTACAACTCCCAGCATGCACTGACAGACCGTGCATGCTGAAAGTTGAACATTTGCAACAGGTGGAGGCACACTGGTTGTAAAACCTTCAGTTAGGTTCTGTTACCTAACCCAATATTTTCCAACCAGTGGGCCTCAAACTGTTGCAAAATTCGCTGAAGGGCATGCTGGGAGATGTAGTTATGCAACAGCTGGAGGTGCATGCCGGGAGTTGTAGTGTTGTAGATCTGAAGGGCCACAGTTTAGAGACCACCGCACAGTGATCTCCAAACTGTGGCCCTCCAGATGTTGCAAAACTACAAATCCCAGCATTCCCAAACAGCTGTCTGGGCATGCTGGGAGTTGTAGTTTTGCAACATCTGGAGGCCTACAGTTTAGAGACCACTGTATAGTGGTCTCAAAACTGTAGCTCTCCAGATGTTGCTAGGCAACAACTCACCTGTTTGCTCGCACCAGGGAGCCACATCACCGTCCTCTGCCTCCCGCCGCCGATGGCAATTGACCTCCGGCGCCGGTCACATCACGGTTCCCCTGCTCTGCCCAGACTACAGTCTATACTAACCCCCGCCCCCAATCTGCTATTGGTCGGTCAGAAGCAGGGATAGGAGGGGTAGCACCCCTGCCAGCTCACTACTATCCCTTCAGGAGGATCGGAGGTGTCTTGGACAACCCCGATCCCCCTTATTTTCCAGGTCACCAGAGACCCGTATGACCCGGAATCGCCACAGATCGCAGGGCTAAATTGACCAGAGATTTGCGGCAGTCGTCTGCATTGGGGGGGGGGGGGAGGGTGTGTTTGCACCGAATACCTGTGGAATTGTTTCAGCAGGCATCCCGGTCCGGTCCTCAGCCAGTGAGCATCGTGGACCGGAATTCCCATGGGCGTACGCCTGTGGTCCTTAAGTACCAGGGAGCCAGGGCGTACCTGTACAACCTTGGTCCCTAAGTGATTAAGAGTCTCCTCGGTCCTCCACTCGTTGCCTGTATTAATGGCACTTCTTTGAACTTGTTATCAGTATAAAAGACACTGGTCCACAACCTCAAACAGTCACACTCCAAACTTCACTATGGCCAAGACCAAAGAGCTGTCGAAGGACACCAGAAACAAAAGTGTAGACCTGCACTAGGCTGGGAAGACTGAATCTTCTATAGGCAAGTAGCTTGGTGTGAAGAAATCAACTGTGGGAGCAATTATTAGAAAATGGAAGACATACAAGACCACTGATAAGCTCCCTCGATCTGGGGCTCCACGCAAGGACCCCGGTGAGCAAAAGAACGGTGAGCAAAAATCCCAGAACCTCACAGGGGGACCTAGTGAATGACCTGCAGAGAGCTGTGACCAAAGTAACAAACACCACGCCGCCAGGGACTCAAATCATGCCTTGCCAGACGTGTCCCCCTGCTTAAGCCAGTACATGTACGGGCCCATCTGAAGAGCATTTGGATGATCCAGAAGAGGATTGGGAGAATGTCATATGGTCAGATGAAACCAAAGTAGAACTTTTTGGTAAAAACTCAACTTGTGTTTGAAGGAGAAAGAATGGCGAGTTGCATCCAAAGAACACCATACTTGCTGTGAAGCATGGTTGGGGAAATATCATGCTTTGGGAACAGGACGACTGATCCGTGTAAAGGAAAGGATGAATGGGGCCATGTATTGCAAGATTTATAGTGAAAACCTCCTTCCATCAGCAAGGGAATTGAAGATGAAACGTGGCTGGGTCTTTTAGCATGACAATGATCCCAAACTCCCTGCCCGGGCAACGAAGGGGTGGCCTAGTAAGAAGCATTTCAAGGTCCTGGAGTGGCCTAACCAGTCTCCAGATCTCAACCCTATAGAAAGCCTTTGGAGGGAGTTGAAAGTCTGTATTGCCCAGAGACAACCCCAAAACATCACTGCTCTAGAGGAGATCTGCATGGAGAAATGGGCCAAAATACCAGCAACTAAATTTGAAAACCTTGTGAAGACTTACAGAAAACGTTTGACCTCTGTCATTGCCAACAAAGGGTATATAACAAAGTATTGAGATGAACTTTTGTTATTGACCAAATACTTATTTTCCACCATAATTTGCAAAAAAAAATCTTAAAAATTTAGACAATGTGATGTTATTGATCTTTTTTCCTCATTATGTCTCTCATAGTTGAGGTATACCTTACCTATGATGAAAATCCCAGGCCTTTCTCATCTTTTTAAGTGCACAATTGGTGGCTGGCTAAATACCTGTTTACCCCACTGTATTTCTATGTGCTATGAGACAGAGCATCCTGCTGGTGTTTGTACAGGAACAAGGAAGGTGTTTCCACTTCCAGGACAACTCTTAAGCATATTTTAATACAACTTTGTGCCATTATAACCGTAATAATGTGCCATTCCTCTATTATTACTCCAGTAATTGTATGGGATTATGAGGACTGATTGTTAGTGGGGAACATATGTAATTTACTAAAACAGACAAGTTAATAGAGCTGATTTTTTATCTTTAAGCATTTTTCTACTTTTTGTAAGCTTTTTCGGTTCTAGCGTTTTCTAATACATCAATCATATATGATAGGTAGTCAGTAGTCACACTGGTGAGTTTCTTCGAGCTTTCCTGAATGAATGGATCCCAGCACCATGCAGAGAACTGAAATTCCCTGTGGCATCCCTGCAGTCTGTCCACATGCTTCAGGCCTTCTTACAAAAGTTTATATAATAAAGAGTGGTCTATTGTTTGCTGACAGATCTAAGACATGTATTGAGAATCTCAGTTCCCTGCTGCTGTCCTGCTTAAGATTCCCATTCCTACCTATAGGCTTCATTATGCTAATGGACATAATGCTCATAATAACAACACAACATCAGGAATACTGACAATACATTTTTTTTATGTAGTTATTGAAGTCAAGAATGGGACTGAACAGATGAGTTGTCTCAGGGAGATTTATTAAATGTGTACCCTTGTGTTCTGATGTAAAGCAAGCCGCCCCTGTTTTGCCCAAAAAATTTGAAACCTTTTGTTTTCTTAGGCAAAACTGCATTGACATGAGTAAGGCTGAGTTCACATATTGTATACCAGGCATCCGGCACAGTTTCCCTCTGGCCTGCACCGGAGGGAAACTGATGCAAGAACTGATTCCATTCATTTGAATGGGACAGTTCCCAATCATCCAGTGTCTCAATTTTGACGCCGGATGGTTGGACACACCAGACAACACCGGACAGGGGAACGCAGCTTGCTGTGTTCCCCTGTCTGGTGCCAGAAACAGTGGATACTGGATTTAGGCTAAGTTCACTTATGCCGGACATATGTGAACCAAGCCTAACTTCACTGACACATGTGAGGAGCACACTAGAGACTTTCCCCTTAGTACATCTGTTGCAAAAGCAACTCGTGAAGAGACAGTGACCAAAAATTAATTCACCTGCTCTAAAGAGTGTAACACTGTATTACATTTGGATTTGCACAGAAGATTCAGTATAGTTTTCAAATCCAATCCTAGTATCCAGAAGTGTCATTCCTGTACTTTGCACTACGGGGACAACTTATCTGACAACAGAGTCATTGGACTCACAGGGGACCACCAGGGACTACTTATCCCAGCCTGTACAATAACACTGAAATCGATTGCAACCCGACCCAGTATCAGATGAGTATCTGCCCCCTTCCTAATTAGGTATCAGAATCAGCATATGCTCGAAAGAAAGAAATCAATCAATTGAAACTGTGGCATGTACAGCGGATTGCGTAGACCACGTTTTTTGTGCGGCAACATACAAAGTCCTTACAGTACACCACCACTCCTCCTAAGGTGACATATTTGTTGGTGCAACAAAAATTGCATCAATTGCAATGCCCACATCTATGGGTCTACCTCAGAGTACTTTTATACAACCAATTTTTATCAGGGGAAGTGGGACTGAAACTACTGCTAACTAAAGTGTCTTTTAGATTTTTACATTTTTTGAAAGTGACTAAAGGGTCTACTGGATGTCCAATCTTTTAAATCTGCATCATTTTGCAGGAGGAA
Organism: Hyla sarda; assembly: GCF_029499605.1. NCBI lineage: Eukaryota > Metazoa > Chordata > Amphibia > Anura > Hylidae > Hyla > Hyla sarda. The sequence continues at coordinate 134,567,956 of NC_079189.1, read as the reverse complement.
CCATTTGTTATTAATTGCACTTTTTTTTTATTTTTTGTGCGACAGGACTATAAGCAAAAGAAAAAGACAAACGTTTCTGCACCTCCCAATTCTTGTCTTGGTGTTTCTTCCGGTATTTCCTATTTTTAACTGTTCAGATCTTTTACAACGAGCCTGCAACTCTTCTGCCTGGCTGTTTATCCTTCTTAGCCTTAGGGGCTGTCCATATGGGACAGCCTTCTTCACATGTTCTGGATGATAGCTCCTGTTATGCAGGAGGGAGTCATAGGCTGTCGGTTTCGAATAGCCATATGTGACTATTTCACCACCCACTAGGCTTACAAATACATCCAAATATTCAAGCTCTGAACCCCCAATCTTGCATGTGAATTTAAGATTCATGTCCTTTTCATTGTTCAGGATGGACACGTAGCCCACAAAGGTTGACTCCGTGCCCGTCCACACAATGAAAATGTCATCCAGGAATCTGTGGTAGCAGGTGATGGAACTGATGAACTTGTTATTTTCTGTAAAGAAAATGAAATTGATGTAATTTGTACTTCTTCACAAACACTTGAGGAGGTCTCAAATGGTCTCTACACTTTTCTCTTGCAGAATATTAGTGTAGAGACTCTCGATGTCGATTGACACTAAAATACAATGTTCAGGTAGAACGAGTCCCTCGAGTGTCTGGAGGAATTCATTAGTGTCCTTTACCAGTGCTGGGATTTCTGTAAGTAGGGGATGAAGCAGCCAATCAATATATTGAGATAGAGGTACCGTTGGAGTCCCCACCGCGGAGACAATTGGTCTCCCGTGTGGGGATTCCAACGTGTTGTAAACCTTTGGGAGGAAGTACCAGACTGCCTCTCTCGGGTTTTTGGGTAGCAATCTCTCTGCGAGTCTCTTTGAGATCATGCCTTTTTTTAATATAAACCCTTAGATGTGATTGAAGTTTAAGTGGAGTTCCAACAAGGGGGTTCTTCACTAGTTTTCTATAATGTAGGGATTTCCCAACAGTCTGTTGGCTTCTTTTATGTAATGATCCCTATATATTGTCACGATGCCGGCTGGCAGGTAGTGGACCCTCTGTGCCAGAGAGGGATTGGCGTGGACCGTGCTAGTGGACCGGTTCTAAGCCACTACTGGTTTTCACCAGAGCCCGCCGCAAAGCGGGATGGTCTTGCTGCGGCGGTAGTGACCAGGTCGTATCCACTAGCAACGGCTCACCTCTCTGGCTGCTGAAGATAGGCGCGGTACAAGGGAGTAGGCAGAAGCAAGGTCGGACGTAGCAGAAGGTCGGGGCAGGCAGCAAGGATCGTAGTCAGGGGCAACGGCAGAAGGTCTGGAAACACTGGCAAGGAACACACAAGGAACGCTTTCACTGGCACTAAGGCAACAAGATCCGGCAAGGGAGTGCAAGGGAAGTGAGGTAATATAGGGAAGTGCACAGGTGAAAACCCTAATTGGAACCACTGCGCCAATCAGCGGCGCAGTGGCCCTTTAAATCGCAGAGACCCGGCGCGCGCGCGCCCTAGGGAGCGGGGCCGCGCGCGCCGGGACAGAACAGACGGGGAGCGAGTCAGGTAGGGGAGCCGGGGTGCGCATCGCGAGCGGGCGCTACCCGCATCGCGAATCGCATCCCGGCTGGCAGCAGGATCGCAGCGCCCCGGGTCAGAGGACGTGACCGGAGCGCTGCAGCGGAGGGAGTGAAGCGAGCGCTCCGGGGAGGAGCGGGGACCCGGAGCGCTCGGCGTAACAGTACCCCCCCCCTTGGGTCTCCCCCTCTTCTTGGAGCCTGAGAACCTGAGGAGCAGACTTTTGTCAAGGATGTTGTCCTCAGGTTCCCAGGATCTCTCTTCAGGACCACAACCCTCCCAGTCTACTAAAAAAAAAATTTTCCCTCTGACCTTTTTGGCAGCCAAAATTTCCTTGACCGAGAAGACGTCCGAGGAGCCGGAAACAGGAGTGGGAGGAACAGATTTGGGAGAAAAACGGTTGAGGATGAGTGGTTTGAGAAGAGAGACGTGAAAGGCATTAGGGATACGAAGAGAAGGAGGAAGAAGAAGTTTATAAGAGACAGGATTAATTTGACACAAAATTTTGAAAGGACCAAGATAGCGTGGTCCCAACTTGTAGCTAGGGACACGGAAGCGGACATATTTAGCGGAGAGCCATACCTTGTCTCCAGGGGAAAAAACGGGGGGAGCTCTTCTTTTCTTATCCGCGAACCTCTTCATGCGTGAAGAAGCCTGTAAGAGAGAATTTTGGGTCTCTCTCCATATAATGGAAAGGTCACGAGAAATTTCATCCACAGCGGGCAGACCAGAGGGCAAGGGGGTAGGGAGGGGGGGAAGAGGGTGACGGCCGTACACCACGAAAAATGGGGATTTGGAGGAAGATTCAGAGACCCTGAAGTTATACGAGAATTCGGCCCATGGAAGGAGATCTGCCCAGTCATCCTGGCGGGAGGAAACAAAATGTCGCAAATAATCACCCAGGATCTGGTTAATTCTTTCTACTTGTCCATTGGACTGGGGATGATATGCAGAGGAAAAATTTAATTTAATCTTGAGTTGTTTACAGAGAGCTCTCCAGAATTTAGACACGAATTGGACCCCTCTATCCGAGACAATCTGCGTAGGCAACCCGTGAAGACGAAAAATGTGTACAAAAAATTGTTTAGCCAACTGAGGCGCAGAAGGAAGACCAGGAAGAGGGATGAAATGTGCCATTTTGGAGAATCGATCAACGACCACCCAAATAACGGTGTTGCCACGGGAAGGGGGTAAATCAGTAATAAAATCCATACCAATCAGAGACCAAGGCTGTTCGGGGACAGGCAGAGGATGAAGAAAACCAGCGGGCTTCTGGCGAGGAGTCTTATCCCGGGCACAGATAGTGCAGGCTCGCACAAAGTCCCCAACATCCGTCTCCAGAGTCGGCCACCAATAGAAGCGGGAGATGAGTTGCACAGATTTCTTGATGCCCGCATGACCTGCGAGATGGGAGGAGTGACCCCATTTGAGGATTCCGAGGCGTTGGCGTGGAGAAACAAAGGTCTTTCCTGGAGGAGTCTGCCTGATGGAGGCAGGAGAAGTGGAGATCAGGCAGTCAGGTGGAATGATGTGTTGCGGAGGGAGATCAACTTCTGAGGCATCCGAGGAACGAGAGAGAGCATCGGCCCTAATGTTCTTATCGGCGGGACGAAAGTGAATCTCAAAATTAAATCGGGCAAAGAACAGAGACCACCGGGCCTGGCGAGGATTCAGCCGTTGGGCCGACTGGAGGTAGGAGAGGTTCTTGTGGTCGGTGTAGATAATAACAGGAAATCTTGATCCCTCCAGCAGATGCCTCCATTCCTCAAGTGCTAATTTAATGGCTAGAAGCTCTCGATCCCCGATGGAGTAGTTCCTCTCCGCTGGAGAGAAGGTCCTAGAGAAAAAACCACAAGTGACAGCATGCCCGGAAGAATTTTTTTGTAGAAGAACAGCTCCAGCTCCTACTGAGGAGGCATCAACCTCCAATAGGAAGGGTTTGGAAGGGTCAGGTCTGGAGAGCACGGGAGCCGAAGAAAAGGCAGACTTGAGTCGTTTAAAGGAGTCTTCTGCTTGAGGAGGCCAGGACTTGGGATCAGCATTTTTTTTGGTTAAAGCCACGATAGGAGCCACAATGGTAGAAAAATGTGGAATAAATTGCCTGTAATAATTGGCGAACCCCAAAAAGCGTTGGATAGCACGGAGTCCGGAGGGGCGTGGCCAATTTAAGACGGCAGAGAGTTTGTCTGGATCCATCTGTAGTCCCTGGCCAGAGACCAAATATCCTAGAAAAGGAAGAGATTGGCATTCAAACAGACATTTCTCAATTTTGGCATAGAGTTGGTTGTCACGAAGTCTCTGAAGAACCATACGGACATGCTGGCGGTGTTCTTCTAGATTGGCAGAAAAAATTAGGATATCGTCCAGATATACCACAACACAGGAGTATAACAGATCACGAAAAATTTCATTGACAAAGTCTTGGAAGACGGCAGGGGCATTGCACAGTCCAAAGGGCATGACCAGATACTCAAAGTGTCCATCTCTGGTGTTAAATGCCGTTTTCCACTCGTCCCCCTCTCTGATGCGGATGAGGTTATAGGCGCCTCTTAAGTCCAATTTAGTGAAGATGTGGGCACCTTGGAGGCGATCAAAGAGTTCAGAGATGAGGGGTAAGGGGTAGCGGTTCTTAACCGTGATTTTATTAAGACCGCGGTAGTCAATGCAAGGACGTAGGGAGCCATCTTTTTTGGACACAAAGAAAAATCCGGCTCCGGCAGGAGAGGAGGATTTACGGATAAAGCCCTTTTTTAGATTCTCCTGGACGTATTCGGACATGGCAAGAGTCTCTGGGGCAGAGAGAGGATAAATTCTGCCCCGGGGTGGAGTAGTACCCGGGAGGAGGTCGATAGGGCAATCATAAGGCCTGTGAGGAGGTAGAGTCTCAGCTTGTTTTTTGCAGAAAACATCCGCGAAGTCCATATAGGCCTTAGGGAGACCGGTTACTGGAGGAACCACAGAGTTACGGCAAGGGTTACTGGGAACCGGTTTTAGACAGTTCTTGGAACAAGAGGACCCCCAACTCTTGATCTCCCCAGTGGACCAATCCAGGGTTGGGGAATGAAGTTGAAGCCAGGGAAGTCCAAGGAGAATCTCCGAGGTGCAATTGGGGAGGACCAAAAGTTCAATCCTCTCATGATGAGATCCGATGCTCATAAGAAGGGGCTCCGTGCGGAAACGTATGGTACAGTCCAATCTTTCATTATTTACACAATTGATGTAGAGGGGTCTGGCGAGACTGGTCACTGGGATGTTGAACCTGTTGACGAGAGAGGCCAAAATAAAATTTCCTGCAGATCCAGAGTCCAAGAAGGCCACTGTAGAGAAGGAGAAGGCAGAGGCAGACATCCGCACAGGCACAGTAAGACGTGGAGAAGCAGAGTAGACATCAAGGACTGTCTCACCTTTGTGCGGAGTCAGCGTACGTCTTTCCAGGCGGGGAGGACGGATAGGACAATCCCTCAGGAAGTGTTCGGTACTAGCACAGTACAGGCAGAGGTTCTCCATACGGCGTCGTGTCCTCTCTTGAGGTGTCAGGCGAGACCGGTCGACCTGCATAGCCTCCACGGCGGGAGGCACAGGAACAGATTGCAGGGGACCAGAGGAGAGAGGAGCCGAGGAGACGAAACGCCTCGTGCGAACAGAGTCCATATCTTGGCGGAGTTCCTGACGCCTTTCAGAAAAACGCATGTCAATGCGAGTGGCTAGGTGAATAAGTTCATGTAGATTAGCAGGAATTTCTCGTGCGGCCAGAACATCTTTAATGTTGCTGGATAGGCCTTTTTTGAAGGTCGCGCAGAGGGCCTCATTATTCCAGGACAATTCTGAAGCAAGTGTACGGAATTGTACGGCATACTCGCCAACGGAAGAATTACCCTGGACCAGGTTCAACAGGGCAGTCTCAGCAGAAGAGGCTCGGGCAGGTTCCTCAAAGACACTTCGGATTTCCGAGAAGAAGGAGTGTACAGAGGCAGTGACGGGGTCATTGCGGTCCCAGAGCGGTGTGGCCCATGACAGGGCTTTTCCGGACAGAAGACTGACTACGAAAGCCACCATAGACCTTTCAGTGGGAAACAGGTCCGACATCATCTCCAGATGCAGGGAACATTGGGAAAGAAAGCCACGGCAAAACTTAGAGTCCCCATCAAATTTATCCGGCAAGGATAAGCGTATCCCAGGAGCGGCCACTCGCTGCGGAGGAGGTGCAGGAGCTGGCGGAGGAGATGACTGCTGAAGCTGTGGTAGCAACTGTTGTAGCATAACGGTCAGTTGAGACAGCTGTTGGCCTTGTTGCGCTATCTGTTGTGACTGCTGGGCGACCACCGTGGTGAGGTCAGCGACAACTGGCAGAGGAACTTCAGCGGGATCCATGGCCGGATCTACTGTCACGATGCCGGCTGGCAGGTAGTGGACCCTCTGTGCCAGAGAGGGATTGGCGTGGACCGTGCTAGTGGACCGGTTCTAAGCCACTACTGGTTTTCACCAGAGCCCGCCGCAAAGCGGGATGGTCTTGCTGCGGCGGTAGTGACCAGGTCGTATCCACTAGCAACGGCTCACCTCTCTGGCTGCTGAAGATAGGCGCGGTACAAGGGAGTAGGCAGAAGCAAGGTCGGACGTAGCAGAAGGTCGGGGCAGGCAGCAAGGATCGTAGTCAGGGGCAACGGCAGAAGGTCTGGAAACACTGGCAAGGAACACACAAGGAACGCTTTCACTGGCACTAAGGCAACAAGATCCGGCAAGGGAGTGCAAGGGAAGTGAGGTAATATAGGGAAGTGCACAGGTGAAAACCCTAATTGGAACCACTGCGCCAATCAGCGGCGCAGTGGCCCTTTAAATCGCAGAGACCCGGCGCGCGCGCGCCCTAGGGAGCGGGGCCGCGCGCGCCGGGACAGAACAGACGGGGAGCGAGTCAGGTAGGGGAGCCGGGGTGCGCATCGCGAGCGGGCGCTACCCGCATCGCGAATCGCATCCCGGCTGGCAGCAGGATCGCAGCGCCCCGGGTCAGAGGACGTGACCGGAGCGCTGCAGCGGAGGGAGTGAAGCGAGCGCTCCGGGGAGGAGCGGGGACCCGGAGCGCTCGGCGTAACATATATTAGTACTATGTTTCCCCTCCTTGTCGGATTTTTCACGACACTATCCTCTCTCTTTTTTAATATGTCCAGGATGGTTTTCTCCTCCATCGAGAGATTGTCAGGATCCCTAGGGTGATGTAAGGCTTTGACCTCCTCAAGTACTCTCTTTTGAAACAGTTCTAGGTTGCTGCCAGCTAAAATTGGTGGACAAAAAGTGGAGCGCACACCTCCAGTAAACTCGGGTTCTTCCCTTACATTAGAATTATCGCTGGCAACCTCATTCCCTGCGCCATCTGACAACAGATCTATCAATGCATTGAGGCAATCTAATTCGTCTTGAGGGGCTTCATTTAGCAAACTAAAACCAAGAGGTCCAATACTCACTGGAACCTCTCCTTCTGGTCTAATTTAATAATTTTCATCTTTATTGCAAACTAATTTTTTCAATTTTTTTTTCTTATAGCTCGAAAAAAAAGTACTCTGGAGAGGGACCCATAGATGTGGGCATTGCAATTGGTGCAATTTTTGTTACACCAACAAATATGTCACCTTAGGAGGAGTGGAGGTGTACTGTAAGGACTTTGTATGTTGTCTACGTAATCCGGTGTACATGCCACAGGTTCTATATCAGGTGTACTACCCGCCCCGTGAATATAAGGTTCAAGGAGCACATTAATTACCTTAAAACAGGTAAAGGCTCTCCCAGACTTATGCAATATGTAAAAGAGGCACATAATAATGATCCTAGGGCTCTGCAATTTCTGAGGATTGAACGAGTGGCTGCAGCAACAGGTGGAGACATACGGAATTTTTTACTATAAAGAGAAGGTAGATCCATTGAAAACCAAAGCATTAGGAAACCTTGGTCTTAATGATAGACTAGACATGAGTGCCTTTGTATGATGTATTGTTGCAAGATTATAGAAACAGTTTTCCCTTTTGTTTTTTAAACAATTAGTATGTTTGCATATCTCTAACACCCCTTTTCCGTGAAGTGGGGAGTGCTGGTGTATTTACCTATCTCCAGGTAGCGGAAGGGGTTGATCTGAAGAAGAGCTGCTTGTTTGGCGCGAAAGCGGCTGTTTACCTGTCACGTCTGCGAACCCGGGCATCCTGTGATATGGAATTTAACTGCACCAAGAATGAAGAATAAAATTACCACTTGAGCGACTTCCAGAACAGTGAGTGCTCCCTTTTTCTTCTCCTTTGCAGTTTTGCCATGGACTGTCCCTATAAGGTTAGAACACAGGAGGGAGCCGTAGAGTGATCCTGCATTTACGTTGTGCGGCTGTTGAAAATACTCACAGACAATAGTCTTTCATTATACATGGCAGTGCCGATCTTTGTTCCTTCCACTCAGATGTTCTGAAAAATCTTTACTTTTTACATGTCCGCCATGTATGACTTGTTCCTAGCTTTTGATTTAAAAAACTGCATCAAAACACCTGAATGGTGAAATATACCCATAAGGTCATTTCCCACATGAGGTTGTACAGAAATAATGCTGCCTCCAAATTTCCAGATTATTTTCATTGTATTGTCTTAATGCAGAGCTCTGGATACTGTAAAATATTTACAAGATGCTATAGTTTTGGTACAAGGGGTGCTCCGGTGGAAAACTTTTTTTTTTTTTACATCAACTGGTGCCAGAAAGTTAAACAGATTTGTAAATTACTTCTATTAAAAAATCTTAATCCTTCCAGTACATATTAGCGGCTGTATACTACAGAAGAAATTATTTTCTTTTTGAATTTCTTTTCTGTCACGACCACAGTGCTCTCTGCTCACACCTCTGTCCATGTCAGGAGAAAATCCCCATAGCAAACATATGCTGCTCTGGACAGTTCCTGAATTGGACAGAGGTGTCAGCAGAGAACACTGTGGTCAGACAGAAAAGAAATTACAAAAGAAAAGAATTTCCTCTGTAGTATACAGCTGCTAATAAGTACTGGAAGAATTAAAGGGTAGCTCCCACCATCATGTTTTTTTTTTTCTGTCCCTGCCTATTGCCCTTCTATCCCTAACACCCTCCCTGCCTTTATTTTTTTATTTTTTACTATTTTAAAAATGGCATTTAGTCTGCCTGGTAGTGTGCTCACTACCAGGCAGACTTCCCAGCAGGCACCACGTCACTGATGCCTGCTGGGGAGGCCAACTTCCGCCCTCAGTTCTCCTAACAGGGTGCCTCCAGCTGTTTCACCACTACAACTCCCAGCATGCCCTGACATCTATTGACATCAGAAAGTTGACATGCTTTTACTTTTTGAAGAAATAAGAGGGCTTCAAATTATAGCAAAAACTTTCAAAATGTTAACAAAAATTTCAAAATAAGAATTTTTCAGGGACCAGTTAAGTTTGAAGTGGATTTGAGGGGCCTTTCTGTGAAAATACCCCATAAATGACCCCATTATAGAAACTACACCCCTCAAAGTATTCAAAATGACATTCAGAAAGTTTGTTAACCCTTTAGGTGTTTGACAAGAATAGCAGCAAAGTGGAGGAAAAAAATCAAAATCTGCATTTTTTACACTAACATGTTTTGTAGCCCCATTTTTTTTATTTTTAAAAGTGGTATAAGGAGAAAAAGCCCACCAAAATGTGTAGCCCAATTTATCTTGAGTATGGAAATACCTCATGTGTTGACATAAAGGGCTCTGTGGACTCACAACATGGCTGAAGAGGGAAAGAGCGACTGTGGGATTTTTTTAAATGAATTTTGCGGTCATGGTTTTTGGGGGCCATGTTGTATTTAGGAAGCCCCCATGTGCCAGAACAGCAAAATAACCCCCACATGGCATAGTATTTTGGAAACTACACGCCTCAAGGAACGTAACAAGGGGTATAGTGAGCCTTAACACCTCACAAGTGTTTGACGACTTTGCGTTGAAGTTGGACATAAAAATGGATAATTTGATTTTTAACACTAAAATGATGGTGTTACCCCAAATTTTTCATTTTCACAAGGGGTAATAGGGGAAAATGGACCCCAAAATTTGAAGCCCAATTTCTCCGGATTAAGATAATGCCCCATATGTGGATGCTAAGTGCTCTGCTGGTGCACTACAGGTCTCAAAACAGAAGGAGCACCATTTGACTTTTGGAGAGAGAATTTTACTGAAATTGAAGTCGGGTGCCATGTGCATTTTCAAACCTCCCATGATGCCAGAAAAGCAGAAACCCCACACATGTGATACCATTTTGGAAACAAGACCCCTCCAGAAACGTAACAAGGGTTACAGTGAGTACTTACACCTCACAGGTTTTTTGAACAGTGGGCCGTAAAAGTGAAAACTTTTGTTTTTAACACTAAAATGATGGTGTTACTCCAAATTTTTCATTTTCACATGGTGTAATAGGAGAAAATGGACCCCAAAACCTGAAGCCCAATTTCTCCCGATTAAGAAAATGTCCCATATGGGGATGTTAAGTGCTCTGCTGGCGCACTACAGGTCTCAGAACAGAAGGAGCACCATTGGACTTTTGGAGAGAGAATTTTGCTGGAATTGAAATCGGGGGCCATGTGCATTTTCAAACCTCCCATGGAGCCAGGACAGCAGAAACCCCCCACATGTGACATCATTTTGGAAACTAGACCCCTCCAGGAATTTAACAAGGGTTACAGTGAGTACTTACATCTCACAGGTTTTTTGAACAGGTGGCCGTAAAAGTGAAACATTTTATTTTTAATACTAAATTGCTGGTATTAACCAATTTTTTTTTAGTTTCACAAGTAGTAAGAGAAAAAAGCTCCACAAAATTTGTAGCCCAATTTCTCCAGAATTATAAAATACCCCATATATGGCGGTAAAGCACTATGCGGGTGCAAAACAGGGCTTAGGAGTGAGACAGCACCGATGAGATTTGAGGCCTAAAGTGGTGCTTTGTACTGCAATGGTTGAGGTTCTGACATAAAATAAAATATAAAACATCCCGGCAAGTGACCACAATTTTGAAATTGCACTCCCCAAGGAAGGTAACAAGGGGTACAGTGAGTACTTACACCTCACAGGTTTTTTGAACAGTGGGCCGTAAATTGACAAATTTGTTTTTACACTTAAATCCTGGGGTTACCCAATTTTTTTAATTTTCACAAGGGTTAATTGGAGAAATTGGGTTACAAATTTTGGAGGGCTTTTTCTCCTGACTATGGAAATACATCCACATATGGGGTAATGTGCTGGGCGGGTGCACAACAAGGCTCAGAAGTCATAGAGGTCTGTTTGCATTTGAGGCCTATGGCATATCAGTAGCTGACGGTTACATACATTCAGAGGAAAATACAAAAATGAAACAACCACATGTGACACCATTACAGAAAGTACCCACCCTGAGAAAAGGGTATAGGGGTAAAGAGGACATTTTGAATGCATGGGTGTTTCCTAAATTAATTTTCCAGGAATGGATGAAGGGTGGCTTTTGAAAATTGCAATTTTCAACCTATAATCTGCTTCATCTTTCTGGGAACAACTAACATGTGACTCCTAATTGTCGCCTGGAAATACGACAGAGCTCATGAGCGAGAACTCTTTACATTTGAGGCCGATGTTTCTTACGGACCTAACAGTTAAATACATTCAGAGGAAAATACAAGAAAGGAACACCCACATGTGAGCCTATTACAAACAGTACACCCCTAGGGAAGGTGTATAGGGGTGAAGTGGAGATTTGGAACAGACGGGTGTTCCGTAAATTTATTTTCCAGGAATAGATGAAGTGTACTATGGGGGGATGAAAATTACAATTTAAATACTGATATGCCAATTCCCAGAATGATGACCCAGAGTATAGCTGAAAGTAAAAATGATCCCCGCCCCAAACCCTATGCTCTGAATCATCATTCTGGGAATGTGATGTGTGTGGCCGTCCCTAACCTGTTACCTCAAATGCACACCCCGCTCAGGTGGCGAAAGAGCGCTGTGCATTTGAGGCAACTGCAAACCCCTCTGTGTCCCATGACCCATTTTTTGGGGGAAGAAAAAGATATTATCAGGGGTATTGGGAAGGAGTTTTTTTTTATTTTATTTTGGGAGGGGGGGGGGGTGGTTTTAAAATTTGGAAAACAATGTACTCTGGACTGGTACATTGGAGTATAATTCTAGGGAATTAAAATTAGGGAAAAGGTTTAAAAATGTAGTGTTCCATGGAAGTGTGATACTCCCTGAAGCAGTTTTTAATGCAGAGGCCCGGATGATCGGGGCAAGTGTCACATTGAGTGGTGGTGTCCTTCCCAATCTCTCTCCTGTGACACACTCTGCATTTTTTCCGGGGGCCCACAGTTCCAGAGGTGCTCTGACCTGCTTCTTGGCGGCCACCAAAGATGATGGCCTTTGGAACTTCCTCTTGAAACTGCAGGAATGTTCCTGTGTTGCCAGCGTGCTGGAACAGTACAAAAGAGTTGTACATGGCAACCTGTACCATGTAGACCACAACTTTTTTGTACCATGTTCGTGTTTTGCGCATTGCATCATATGGCTTGAGAACTTGATCAGACAGATCAACTCCCCCCATATACCGATTGTAGTCCACAATACAATTGGGCTTGAGGACCGTTCCCGCGGTACTTTGCACAGGGACAGGTGAGCTGCCATCCCCATGAATTGTGGTGAGCATAAGGACATTCCTCTTGTCCTTATACCTGACCAGCAACCGGTTTTCATGGGAGAAAGCACAGGACTCACCCCGGCGGATAGGAGCGTGTAGGGGATGGGGCGGAAGGCCTCTTTGATTCTTCCGGACTGTCCCACAAGTGACCGTGGATCTAGCAGCAAGGGATGTGAAGAGAGGGATACTAGTATAAAAGTTATCCACGTAAAGGTGGTAACCTTTATCTAGCAATGGGTGCAAAAGACCCCAAACGATTTTCCCGCTAACACCCAGAGTGGGGGGACATTCTGGGGGTTCAATACGGGAATCTCATTCCTCATAACCATAAACTTGCAAGTGTACCCTGAGGTACTCTCACAAAGTTTATACATCGTGCTCGCTTGGTTTGTATGTATTCCTGGAAGCTGAGTCTCCCCTTAAAAGTGGTACCCTGCCCCTAGACATCTTATCCCCTATCCAAAGGATAGGGGATAAGATGTCAGATCGCCTAGGCCCCGCTGCTGGGGACCCCTGGGATCTCTGCTGCGGCACCCCGCGTAATGACCGGCAATACAGGGTACGGAGCATCGTGACGTCACGGCTCTGCACCCTCGTGACTTCACGGCCCGCCCCCTCAATACATGTCTATGGGAGGGGGCGTGATGGCCTCCCAAAATTTGGCACCCAAGTTATTGATGACCGGCCTGATTTTATACAGGCGGTCATACGTGGGATCACTACTGGGGGACATGCCGCATTATCAGCATAATGCAAACATTTCCAAATGGCCTCGAACTGGGGATGTGCCATGGCCATATTGTAGAGCGGGGTCTGGTAGAGGACGTCCCCACTCCAGTATTGCCTTACACTGTTTTTTTTTAACTAGACCCATATGCAGAACGAAACCCCAAAAGGTCCTCATTTCGGCTGCATTGACTGGGTACCACTCATTGGGTCTAGCTAAAAATGAGCCCGGGTTTGCATCGACGAACTGTTAGCATACAGGTTCCTCTGGTCAACCATCAGAATGACAAAGTCATCACTGAAAAAAACCCTGAAATAGTCCATTTCAGTGAACCCGATGATGTCAATCTTGATTCCTGAGTCTCCAACAAACTCAGGAATCAAGGGCTCGTGGTCCGCTGGTTGAGTCCAGACAAGTTCACCGGTAGCAGGCACCAGTAAACTTGGCTGGGGGGCTTGACTAGAATGAGCGCCAGGGGAACTCATACCAGCATGGGGCACAGGGTCAGGAGCAGGGGAGGTTTGCGGCCTCGCATAGCAGCGTCTCCGCCGCCTTGGTGGCTCATCCTCAGACGATGATGAGGAGGAAATAAGTAAGGTGGGGTCTTCTTTGTCCTCTGTGGCGCTTTCAGAGTCGGAGGCAAGTAAGACATATGCCTCCTCCACTGAAAACGCCCTGCGGGCCATTTCCCTACTCTAAAGTGTATATAGGTGGGGGAAAACTTTATTGGTGTGTGCGCTGCGTGTGGTGTGACACTTCCTACCAGGGCCGGCATTAGGGGGGGGCAACCCAGGCAATTGCCTATGGCCCCCAGGGGGCCCCCTGCCGGCTACTCAGTAGGGGGGGCAACTGTTTTAAAGTGTCCGCAGCGCCAGCTGCTTGTTAAAGATAAGCAACCCGGCCGCGGTCACTTTAAAACGGCGGGTTTGCGGGCTGTGTGAATAATATGATGAGTGACGTGTCCTGCCGGGTCCTCTATGCGGTGTCAGGGACGTCACTCCTCATTTCCTGCAGCGCTGGTGTAGTGAAAAAAACTGTGTCATGAAGCGTTCTGTGTCCGGCTGCAGGAAATGAGGAGTGACGTCCCTGACGCAGCATAGAGGACCCAGCAGGAGTCGTCACTCGTCATATTATCCCCACAGCCCACAAGACCCGCCACATTACCTGAGAAAAAGTAGGGGGGGGGGGAGAGGGGAACTATACTGCCAATCTAATGTGGGGGAACACACTGCCAACCTAATGGGGGGGGGGAGGGGGTACTGCAACCTAATGTGGGGGAACATACTGCCAACCTAATGGGGGGGGGGGGGACTGCAACCTAATGTGGGGGGAACATACTGCCAACCTAATGGGGGGGGACTGCAACCTAATGTGGGGGAACATACTGCCAACCTAATGGGGGGGGGGGGGGACTGCAACCTAATGTGGGGGAACATACTGCCAACCTAATGGGGGGGGAACTATCCTGCCAGCCTAATGTGGGGGAACATACTGCACCTAATGTGGGGAAACTATACTGCCTACCTCATATGGGGGAACATACTGCCAACCTAATGGGGGGGGGACTGCAACCTAATGTGGGGGAGCATACTGCCTACCTAATGTGGGGAACATACTGCCAACCTAATGGGGGGGGACTGCAACCTAATGTCGGGGAACATACTGCCTACCTAATGTGGGGGAACCATACTGCACCTAATGTGGGGGAACATACTGCACCTAATGTGGGGAAACTATACTGCCTACCTAATGTGGGGGAACATACTGCACCTAATGTAGGGAAACTATACTGCCTACCTAATGTGGGGGAACATACTGCACCTAATGTGGGGAAACTATACTGCCTACCTAATGGGGGGAACATACAGCGAACCTAATGGGGGAGAACTGCAACCTAATGTGGGGGAACATACTGCCTACCTAATGTGGGGGAACATACTGCCTACCTAATGTGGGGGGAACACATTGCCAACCTAATGTGGGGGAACATACTGCCAATCTAATGTGGGGGATCTATACTGCCAACCTAATGTGGGGAAGATATACTGTCTACCTAATGTGGGGGAACATACTGCCAACTTAATGTGGGGGAACTATACTGTCTACCTAATGTGGGGGAACTACAACCTAATGTGGGGGAACTACAACCCAATGTGGGGGAACTATACTGCCAACCTAATGTGGGGGAACTACAACCTAATGTGGGGGGGGGGGAGGGAACTATACTGCCAACCTAATGTGGGGGGAACTATAATGCCAACCTAATGTGGGGGGAACTATACTGCAAATCTAATATGGGGGAACTATACTGCCAACCTAATTAGGGGGAACTGCAACCTAATGTGGGGGAACTATACTGCCAACCTAATGTGAGGGATCTATACTGCCAACCTAATGTGGGGGAACTATACTGCCAACCTAATGTGGGGGAACTACAACCTAATGTGGGGGGGGGGAGGGAACTATACTGCCAACCTAATGTGGGGGGAACTATACTGCCAACCTAATGTGGGGGGAACTATACTGCAAATCTAATATGGGGGAACTATACTGCCAACCTAATTAGGGGGAACTGCAACCTAATGTGGGGGAACTATACTGCCAACCTAATGTGAGGGATCTATACTGCCAACCTAATGTGGGGGAACTATACTGTCTACCTAATGGTGGGGAACATACTGCCAACTTAATGTGGGGGAAGTATACTGCCAACCTAATGTGGGGGAACTATACGGTCTACCTAATGTGGGGGAACTACAACCTAATGGGGGGAACATACTGCCAACCTAATGTGGGGGAACTACAACCTAATGTGGGGGGAACTATACTGCC
The DNA here is from genome assembly GCF_029499605.1 of Hyla sarda. Classification (NCBI taxonomy): domain Eukaryota; kingdom Metazoa; phylum Chordata; class Amphibia; order Anura; family Hylidae; genus Hyla; species Hyla sarda. Next base: position 134,552,147 of record NC_079189.1, on the reverse strand, counting down.
AACCTAATGTGGGGGGAACTATACTGCCAACCTAATGTGGGGGGAACTATACTGCCAACCTAATGTGGGGGAACTATACTGCCTATCTAATGTGGGGGAACTATACTGTCTACCTAATGTGGGGGAACTACAACCTAATGTTGGGGAACATACTGCCAACCTAATGTGGAGGAACTACAACCTAATGTGGAGGAAACTATACTGCCAACCTAATGTGGGGGAACTATACAAAAATATAAAATTGTACTATTCTGATCCCTATAACTCTTTTATTTTTCTATATATGGGGATGTATGAGGGTCATTTTTTGCGCTGTGATTTGTAGTTTTTATCGGTACCATTTTTGTTTTGATGGGACTTTTCAATTGCTTTTTTTAGACATTTTTTATGGTATTTGAAGTGACCAAAAATGTGCAAATCTGGTTAGTGCACTATTATGACTTTTGGGGCCCCTCTTTTGATTTTGCCTAGGGCCACGCTAAGCCTAAAACCGGCCCTGCTTCCTACCCTAACCTGCCCTAACCTAACTAACTAACTAACCCGTCCTAAGAACAAAAATATAAAATAAAACGAAACAAGAAAATAGAAAAAGAAACTTAAAAATAAAGACTTCTAGCGCAAGAAACCCTGCGCCAAAAAAAGCGTTTAGCTAATCAGCGGTGTGCACACTGATTAGCACTTGGTGGCGGCAGGGGGCGCAGAAGTCAGTGGGGGGTCTGGCCACTCAGCCCAGAACAGTGGCTAGTGGCACGTTCACAGACCCCCACATAAAAAAAAACCAAAAATAAAATAACGATTAAAACACGTAAAAAAGCACCCATCTGAACCCCCAAAAAACGCTGTTCCGTGATAAATCACTGACAGCGGTGGGACAGGCCGCACACACAGGTACGGTCCGTCCACACAGCACTGGCCTGCTACTGGTGGAACGGACCGCCTATAGGTGCAAAAAATAAAATAAGAAAGACGCTTTAATCCTTGAAAAAGTGCCTTCACCACAAAAAAATGCTGATCAGTATTACAGGACTGATCAGTGGAAGGTGTGCTTTAGCTAACGGTGGCAGACCGCTCTTTTATAGCTAAGAGGGACCAGCCACACTTTTAGCAAAAAAAATAAATGATCTGCGCCCCCCCAAAAAAAACGCTGGGGGCAGACCGCAGCGAACCTGTAGGACTGGGGTTACGCAGCTAAAGGTGGTGCGGACACCTACAGATGGCACGCTGAAAAAAAAAAAAAAAAAAAAGGTCTGCCCCCCCCCCCAAAAAAAAACGCTGGGGGCAGACCGCAGTGACCCTGTAGGGCCAGGGTTACGCAGCTAAAGGTGCTACACCTACAGACGGTACGCCAAAGAAAATTAAAAAAAATTTAACGCCTAATTGTCCCTACCTAATCGAAACTGTCCCTGACTGTTTTCTGTGCCAAGGGGCCACAGAAAGGGGGCACTTTTTAACACTGAGGGGGGAGATGGCAACACGGGGCTCCTTCACCCACCTCCCCCCTCCCCATACTGCTGTGATTGGTGCGGTCACTACGGCCGCCCAATCACAGCTGTACTGGGGGGTGGCAACACAACACAGCTGTATTGGTGGTGTATATTAGGATCCCCCTCTGCACTTTGCCGGGATGCCTGCTGAATGATTAAGCAGGCATCCGGTTCCGATCCCTGCTTTGGGAACTAGAATATGCCCTCAGTCCTTAAGGACTCTAAAATGGGGGTGTATGGATACACCCTCAGTCCTTAAGGGGTTAAAGGGGTGCTCCGCCCCTAGACACGTATGACCTGTTCCTAGATTTAAAAACTGCATCATAACACCTGAATGGTTAAATATACCCATAAGGTCGTTTTACACAAGCTTCCTAGTGACGTTATGCCACGCCCCATCCATTCATGTCCTGCCGCAGGAACCCAGCATTTTAAACATACTGTTTAGAATGCCGGTAGCTGCGGGACCCCTGTGATCAGACATCTTATCCCCTATCCTTTGGATAGGGCATAAGATGTCTAGGGGTGGAGTACCCCTTTAACTCTAAGCATTACAAGATATTGTAGCAACACATACAGTACATTAGATATATAAAAAAGCTTATGAGATACATAAATACATCTAGTACAATGGTGAAAAGTTTAATTATTGGTTATGATTCCAAGATGAACAGCCGTTGTATCGGACCTACATGGTTAAACTTATCAAAGTGGATGTGTAAGGTATTAGGAGAGATGTTAAGCACTTGTGACAAGTAGATCTTACTGTGTTAGGGGGAAGGGCTGGATTAGTAGCAACAGGATTACATGTCTGGAAATACACCCATAGACACATTTGTGTGCGTGCTTGTGGTATGTCTGTACCTGTGCATGGATTTCACTTCTCAGGAGCCTGTTCTATGAAGAAGTAACTAGTTAGCACCATTTGTTTCCCATTTTTCCAAGAGCAAAGGATGGACATTGTGTGACCTTCTATCTTCATGAAAGGCAATGTCTATCAGGTTTTTATGAGCACAAGGCCCTTTCCACCCACCTGCCATTGTGCTGTTCCCCTATGCTATGGCGTACGCTTGTTTCTATAAGGGGCTCTAACATATGCCAAGCACGAGTTGGCTCTGTGCGTAATGACGGGCGATACAGGGGACGGAGCAGCGTGACGTCATGGCTCCGCCCCTCGAGACATCACCGCCCATCCCCTTAATGCAAATCTATGGCAGGGGGCGTGATGACCGTTACGCCCCCTCCCATAGACTTGTATTGACGGGGCGGGCCGTGGCGTCACGAGGGGTGGAGCCGTGACGTAACAATTCTCCGACCCCTGTATTGCCCGTCATTACGTGCAGAGCAATGATAGGGCAGTGCCGCAGCGGCGATCCCAGGGGTCCCCAGTAGCGGGACCGTGGTGATCTGACATCTTATCCTTTGGATAGGGGATAAGATTTCTAGGGGCAGAGTACCCCTTTAACATTCAAGTGTCATTAATTACATAGAACCGGTCCAGTATTTCCCATTTTCTATTGAAGCATTGTTTGAATTTGTTTTGAACATATACATGTTACAGTTTTTATTTAAGAAAGTTCTTTATATTAAGGTACAGTGGTCCCTCAACATACGATGGTAATCCGTTCCAAATGGACCATCGTTTGTTGAAACCATCGCATGTTGAGGGATCCGTGCAATGTTAAGTATAGGACAGTGGTCTACAACCCGCGGACCTCCAGATGTTGCAAAACTACAACACCCAGCATGCCCGGACAGCAAACGGCTGTCAGGGCATGCTGGGAGTTGTAGTTTTGCAACATCTGGAGGTCCGCAGGTTGAAGACCACTGGTATTGGAGGTTATACTCACGTGTCCCTGCCACTCCGGACCGTCACCGCTCGTCACCGCTGCCCTGGATGTCGCCTTCCATCGCTGTTGCCGCGACCCCGGGGTGTCCCCGATGCTCCGGCAAGGCCTCTGCTTCCCTGGTATCCTCGCTCTCCGTCGCCGCCATCACGTCGCTACACACGCCGCTCCTATTGGATGACGGGACGGCGTGCGCAGCGACGTGATGATGACGATGGAGAGCGCCGACGATGCAGGGGATCCCGAAGAGGACGCGCCAGAGCCCCGAGGACAGGTAAGTGATCGTCAGCGGACCACACGGGGCACCGTAAACGGCTATCCGTGGCAGCTGAAGTAGTCTGCGCTGCCAGATAGCCGTTTATGCGATGACCAAGACATAAAAAAGCATCGTATGTTGATGCTGCCTTCAACATGCGATGGCCTCTCAGAGGCCATCGTATGTTGAAATGATTGTATGTCGGGGCCATCATAGGTCGGAGGTTCACTGTATATATTAGTCTAGATTTACAGATAGGCCGCATTAACACCCCGGAAATACCTTCTATGTGCAGATCCTGCATGGAATGCATACCCTCTATGAGACGGCACATTCCGTGAGGTCCTAGAGCCGGCAGATTCTGCTGGCGCCCCGCACTGTACGTAATGTCGCACCTTCTTTCCTCTAGACGTAGAGGATGCCCCCTTGTCATGGTTATTGGCCTAGGTATAAAAAGATCACTAGAAATATCTCTGTACAGTCCATTCATATATTTATACATTGTGATCAAATCGCACCAAAGTCTTCTTTTCTGTGAACTAAATAACCCCAAGCTTGATAACCTGTCCTGGTCCTGTAATCCTCCCATATCAATAATTATCTTTGTCGCCTTCCGCTGCACCCTCTCCAGTTCTGCCATGTCCTTCTAATATACAGGTGCCCAAAATGCATATGTGGTCTGACTAATGATTTATACAGAGGCAAAACTATATCCTTGTCACGAGCCTCTATGCCTCTCTTGATACATCCCATGACTTTGTTAGCCTTGGCCGCAGCTGTCTGGCACTGATCCCTAAAGTGCAGTTTACTGTCCACCAGATCCCCCAAGTCCATTTCGGTTGTAGTTTTACCTAATGTCCTATTATTTAGCACATAATTGTACATTTTGTTTTTATAGCCCAAGTAAATAACCTTACATTTATCCATATTAAACTTCATTTGACATGTCTGTGCCCAAGTCTCCAGCTTCCCCAGATCCCTCTGTAATATTATGTTATCCTCTTCTGTAGTGATCACCTTACCCAATTTAGTGTCATTAGCAAATATTGAAATTCTACTCTGTAATCCCTCTACAAGGTCATTAATAAACATATTGAAAAGAAGTGGACCCAGTACTGACCCCTGTGGTCCCCACTAGTAACTGTCACCCAACCAGAGTAAGTTCCATTGATCCCCACCCTCTTCTTCCTGTCATTAAGCCAGTTGCTAACTATTTACATATATCCTCCCCTTGTCTCAACATCCTCATTTTATGTACTAACCTTTCGTGTGGCACAATATGAAATGCCATTTAATCTATAATGGACCTCCTCATAGAAGCTGATCAGATTTAGTCTGACAGGATAGAGGACAAGTGTCTGATGTCACAGGGGGCTGGGACCCTCACTTTGCATCATTTTTAATCTGCACCATTTTGGGGTGTATTTGTGACTTTTTCTGATGGATTTTGGGGACATAACTTAGCTGGAGTTTCAAACAGTGATCTCCAAACTATGGACCTCTAGATGTTGCAAAACTACAACTCCCAGCATGCTCGGCTCTGTGTTGCTTTTAGTGAGGCTCTGTATAGCTTTCAGTCTGTGCAGCTGTCAATCAAGCTCAGTGCACAGCAACACTTCCTGAGTTTGGTCTCCTGCCAGGGTCACTGTATTAATTGCAGCAGGGACCTGAACAGAGCCTCCTAGTGGCCGCTTTTTCTATTACATTTTAAACTTATTTATGTTGATAATTTTAAAAGCAAGTGAATGGGAAAGTGTCTGCTAATTACATAAGGAACACTAGATTAAAAGTATTATTTGGTGACAGGTACTCTTTAAAAGATGAAAACCTGCTCACACCCTGCCTTTCTTTTTAGGAGGGTATCTACTCGAAATGCACTTCGTACAGCTGAGGGTTCCTTATAATTGCATCCAGTTTAGACAATCCTCTGTGAGCTGCTGCCATGGCATATAGTAACATACAGACCAGAGGGTGTACCCATGCCACCAATGGATAATTCCTAGGCACAGTGGTCCAGGTGTTAGTACAGCTGGCACATCCATAGGGGAGGAAGCTGTGCCCGGACAGTGCCCCGCCCGTCTGGTGCCGCGGTCTGTGCCACAGAGGAGACGCGCTAGGTGTCAGTAGAGAGCCGTAAGGAGCGGTGTAAGGAGGACAGGAAGGGGAAGGAAGAAGAGGAGGGCTTCCCATCATACTTCCACACCCTCTTCCTGCCCTGTGTGATGCTCCTGTGTGCCCCTCTCACCATGGCTGCAGTGCTGAGCCCCCTGTGTGTGCCTGTGGGGGGCATGTGTCGGCCTTGCTGTGTATGAGCTGACACTTCCCGCCGCTCCTTGACACAACTCTCGGATTAGTTCAGTGCTCTTTGTGGCGGCTTCTCTGCTGGATTTCCCCCCTGTGCTCCTCAGAAGAGAGGACGGAGCAGCCCGCCCGGGACCCGAACTCCTGACAGACACCCGCTGACCCCCTCCCGGTGCCAGGGTGCGGGCAGTCCGGGACCGGGACGGAAAAACATGGCGTCCTATGTGGATAATAGTTTCAGACAAGCGGTGATGAAGCCCCCGGCTGACAGGAGCGCTCAGGTATGAGGGGGCGCCACCTGGGGGCGGGGGAGGGCACATTCCTGACTCACTGACAACTTTAACACCACTTTAAAGTTAATAGTAAGGGGGTGTGGGGGTTGGTCCTGGGGTATTCTGTCACTGGTCTGGGGCAATATACCCTAATGTGAACACTGCCATTGTGTGTGATGCCACCTCAGGCACATCTATCCTGGCATACAAATCATGGTATGTGCGATAGAATGTGACCCATTGATATGTGGGCACAAGTGTTGTGTTTAGGTAAATGTATCACTTCAAAGTTGCCATGCTAAGCTATATCTTGTCACAAGAACCTTAGAAGTTCACTACAGAGTTGTACCAGATGTCACCACCAAATAGAGGGGCGACTGTCAGTCACTATCCACCCTACAAGACCTCTGCTACCATAAAAGAATGATCATTAGTCTGGGTAGACTCTACTGTAAGAACTATTGGCATGGGCACATGTGACAGCTGAGGTGCCATCGCAGGTCTCCTAGTGACCACCCCAGCCCGTCTGTCACTGGCACATCGGTGATTGATAGAGGAAAACCCAACCGCTTTGTGTTCAGATATCTGCCCACATGATTCCTGATGAATGTGCCCAAGGTGATGGGCACCAGCAATGCTGTGAATGCCACAGACTTGTAAGGAACCGTCGCCAGTTTCCCAACAAGTCATTGTCAATTGTTTCCTTTGTAACAAGATGAAGCCCATTCCTGATAGACAGGTTAGGAGCGTGTGATGTCATAGAGCAGAAGTGTGGGCTTTGGCACAATGTGCCCATTCTATGTCTGGGTAAGAAGCATAACAGAGACTCTGGGTGGGATTGTTTATTTTCCCTCCTGTATTGCTGGGCTGGGTCCTTGCAGGTGATGTATTGTAAAGGCATAAGATGTCGCTGGATCTCGCAGTGCCATGCCGCTCTGTGACAATTGAACTTTATGTGAACGCCATTGTCCCTGGGCTTTCTGTGTTTCCTGCCCTGACTTTTCATTGATGTGCAATTTGTCACACCCATTTCTGGATACAATTAGATCTGTAATTCTTCACCTAAGGGCCTGTCTGCCAACTACCCATCACTTCAGAGTGCAGAAACCTGACTGTAAACTGCTTCTCTATTGTAGACCAGGGGCATGATGCTGAGAAACTAGGGCAGGTACTGCTTATGGACACTGCCATCTGATGCCATCACTACATAGCGCAGAAACCTCATGGCACACTGCTTCTCTATTGTAGACCAGGGGCGTGATGCTTATGGACACTGCCATCTGATGCCATCACTACATAGTGCAGAAACCTCATGGCACACTGCTTCTCTATTGTAGACCAGGGGCATGATGCTGATGTACACTGCCACCTGATGCCATCACCACATAGCGCAGAAACCTCATGGCACACTGCTTCTCTATTGTAGACAGGGGCATGATGCTGATGTACACTGCCATCTGATGCCATCACTACACAGCGTAGAAACCTCATGGCACACTGCTTCTCTATTGTAGACCAGGGGCATGATGCTAATGTACACTGCCATCTGATGCCATCACCACATAGCGCAGAAACCTCATGGCACACTGCTTCTCTGTTGTAGATCAGGCGTATGATACTGATGTACACTGCCATCTGATGCCATCACCACATAGCGCAGAAACCTCATGGCACACTGCTTCTCTATTGTAGATCAGGCGTATGATACTGATGTACACTGCCACCGGATGCCATCACTAAATAGCGTAGAAACCTCATGGCACACTGCTTATCTTTTGTAGACCAGAGGCATGATGCTGATGTATACTGCCACCTGATGCCATCACCACATAGCGCAGAAACCTCATGGCACACTGCTTCTCTATTGTAGACAGGGGCATGATGCTGATGTACACTGCCATCTGATGCCATCACTACACAGCGTAGAAACCTCATGGCACACTGCTTATCTATTGTAGACCAGGGGCATGATGCTGATGTACACTGCCACCTGATGCCATCACCACATAGCGCAGAAACCTCATGGCACACTGCTTCTCTATTGTAGACAGGGGCATGATGCTGATGTACACTGCCATCTGATGCCATCACTACACAGCGTAGAAACCTCATGGCACACTGCTTCTCTATTGTAGACCAGGGGCATGATGCTGATGTACACTGCCATCTGATGCCATCACCACATAGCGCAGAAACCTCATGGCACACTGCTTCTCTATTGTAGATCAGGCGTATGATACTGATGTACACTGCCACCGGATGCCATCACTAAATAGCGTAGAAACCTCATGGCACACTGCTTATCTATTGTAGACCAGAGGCATGATGCTGATGTATACTGCCACCTGATGCCATCACCACATAGCGCAGAAACCTCATGGCACACTGCTTCTCTATTGTAGACAGGGGCATGATGCTGATGTACACTGCCATCTGATGCCATCACTACACAGCGTAGAAACCTCATGGCACACTGCTTCTCTATTGTAGACCAGGGGCATGATGCTAATGTACACTGCCATCTGATGCCATCACCACATAGCGCAGAAACCTCATGGCACACTGCTTCTCTGTTGTAGATCAGGCATATGATACTGATGTACACTGCCATCTGATGCCATCACCACATAGCGCAGAAACCTCATGGCACACTGCTTCTCTATTGTAGATCAGGCGTATGATACTGATGTACACTGCCACCGGATGCCATCACTAAATAGCGTAGAAACCTCATGGCACACTGCTTATCTATTGTAGACCAGAGGCATGATGCTGATGTATACTGCCACCTGATGTCATCACCTCATAGCGTAGAAACCTCATGGCACACTGCTTCTCTATTGTAGACCAGGGGCATGATGATGCTGATGTATACTGCCACCTGATGTCATCACCTCATAGCGTAGAAACCTCATGGCACACTGCTTCTCTATTGTACACAGAGGCATGATGCTGAGAAACTAGGGCAGGTACTGCTTATGTACACTGCCATCTGATGCCATCACTACATAGCGCAGAAACCTCATGGCACACTGCTTCTCTATTGTAGACCGGGGGCATGATGCTGATGTACACTGCCACCTGATGCCATCACCACATAGCGCAGAAACCTCATGGCACACTGCTTCTCTATTGTAGACAGAGGCATGATGCTGATGTACACTGCCACCTGATGCCATCACTACATAGTGCAGAAACCTCATGGCACACTGCTTCTCTATTGTAGACCAGAGGTATGATGCTGATGTACACTGCCACCTGATGCCATCACTACATAGTGCAGAAACCTCATGGCACACTGCTTCTCTATTGTAGACCAGAGGTATGATGCTGATGTACACTGCCACCTGATGCCATCACCACATAGTGCAGAAACCTCATGGCACACTGCTTTTCTATTGTAGACCAGAGGCATGATGCTGATGTACACTGCCATCTGATGCCATCACTACATAGCGCAGAAACCTCATGGCACACTGCTTTTCTATTGTAGACCAGAGGCATGATGCTGATGTACACTGCCATCTGATGCCATCACTACATAGCGCAGAAACCTCATGGCACACTGCTTCTCTATTGTAGACCAGGGGCATGATGCTGATGTACACTGCCACCTGATGCCATCACCACATAGCGCAGAAACCTCATGGCACACTGCTTATCTATTGTAGACCAGGGGCATGATGCTGATGTACACTGCCACCTGATGCCATCACCACATAGTGCAGAAACCTCATGGCACACTGCTTATCTATTGTAGACCAGGGGCATGATGATGCTGATGTACACTGCCACCTGATGCCATCACTACATAGCGCAGAAACCTCATGGCACACTGCTTCTCTATTGTAGACCAGGGGCATGATGCTGATGTACACTGCCACCTGATGCCATCACCACATAGCGCAGAAACCTCATGGCACACTGCTTCTCTATTGTAGACCAGGGGCATGATGCTGAAGTACACTGCTACCTGATGCCATCACCACATAGCGCAGAAACCTCATGGCACAATGCTTCTTTATTGTAGACCAGGGGCATGATGCTGATGTACACTGCCATTTCATGCCATCACCACATAGCGCAGAAACCTCATGGCACACTGCTTCCTTCTCTATTGTAGATCAGGCGTATGATACTGATGTACACTGCCACCGGATGCCATCACTAAATAGCGTAGAAACCTCATGGCACACTGCTTATCTATTGTAGACCAGGGGCATGATGCTGCTGTACACTGCCACTTGATGCCATCACCACATAGCGCAGAAACCTCATGGCACACTGCTTCTCTATTGTAGACCAGGGGCATGATGCTTATGTACACTGCCATCTGATGCCATCACTACATAGCGTAGAAACCTCATGGCACACTGCTTCTCTATTGTAGACAGAGGCATGATGCTGATGTACACTGCCACCTGATGCCATCACTACATAGCACAGAAACCTCATGGCACACTGCTTCTCTATTGTAGATCAGGCGTATGATACTGATGTACACTGCCACCGGATGCCATCACTACATAGCACAGAAACCTCATGGCACACTGCTTATCTATTGTAGATCAGAGGTATGATGCTGATGTACACTGCCACCTGATGCCATCACCACATAGCGCAGAAACCTCATGGCACACTGCTTATCTATTGTAGACCAGGGGCATGATGCTGATGTACACTGCCACCTGATGCCATCACCACATAGTGCAGAAACCTCATGGCACACTGCTTATCTATTGTAGACCAGGGGCATGATGCTGATGTACACTGCCATCTGATGCCATCACTACATAGCGCAGAAACCTCATGGCACACTGCTTATCTATTGTAGACCAGGGGCATGATGCTGATGTACACTGCCATCTGATGCCATCACTACATAGCGCAGAAACCTCATGGCACACTGCTTATCTATTGTAGACCAGGGGCATGATGCTGATGTACACTGCCACCTGATGCCATCACCACATAGTGCAGAAACCTCATGGCACACTGCTTATCTATTGTAGACCAGGGGCATGATGCTGATGTACACTGCCATCTGATGCCATCACTACATAGCGCAGAAACCTCATGGCACACTGCTTATCTATTGTAGACCAGGGGCATGATGCTGATGTACACTGCCATCTGATGCCATCACTACATAGCGCAGAAACCTCATGGCACACTGCTTCTCTATTGTAGACCAGGGGCATGATGCTGATGTACACTGCCACCTGATGCCATCACCACATAGCGCAGAAACCTCATGGCACACTGCTTCTCTATTGTAGACCAGGGGCATGATGCTGAAGTACACTGCTACCTGATGCCATCACCACATAGCGCAGAAACCTCATGGCACAATGCTTCTTTATTGTAGACCAGGGGCATGATGCTGATGTACACTGCCATTTCATGCCATCACCACATAGCGCAGAAACCTCATGGCACACTGCTTCCTTCTCTATTGTAGATCAGGCGTATGATACTGATGTACACTGCCACCGGATGCCATCACTAAATAGCGTAGAAACCTCATGGCACACTGCTTATCTATTGTAGACCAGGGGCATGATGCTGCTGTACACTGCCACTTGATGCCATCACCACATAGCGCAGAAACCTCATGGCACACTGCTTCTCTATTGTAGACCAGGGGCATGATGCTTATGTACACTGCCATCTGATGCCATCACTACATAGCGTAGAAACCTCATGGCACACTGCTTCTCTATTGTAGACAGAGGCATGATGCTGATGTACACTGCCACCTGATGCCATCACTACATAGTGCAGAAACCTCATGGCACACTGCTTCTCTATTGTAGACCAGAGGTATGATGCTGATGTACACTGCCACCTGATGCCATCACCACATAGTGCAGAAACCTCATGGCACACTGCTTATCTATTGTAGACCAGGGGCATGATGATGCTGATGTACACTGCCATCTGATGCCATCACTACATAGCGCAGAAACCTCATGGCACACTGCTTCTCTATTGTAGACCAGGGGCATGATGCTGATGTACACTGCCACCTGATGCCATCACCACATAGCGCAGAAACCTCATGGCACACTGCTTCTCTATTGTAGACCAGGGGCATGATGCTGAAGTACACTGCTACCTGATGCCATCACCACATAGCGCAGAAACCTCATGGCACAATGCTTCTTCATTGTAGACCAGGGGCATGATGCTGATGTACACTGCCATTTGATGCCATCACCACATAGCGCAGAAACCTCATGGCACACTGCTTCTCTATTGTAGATCAGGCATATGATACTGATGTACACTGCCACCGGATGCCATCACTAAATAGCGTAGAAACCTCATGGCACACTGCTTATCTATTGTAGACCAGGGGCATGATGCTGCTGTACACTGCCACTTGATGCCATCACCACATAGCGCAGAAACCTCATGGCACACTGCTTCTCTATTGTAGACCAGGGGCATGATGGCATCACTACATAGCGCAGAAACCTCATGGCACACTGCTTCTCTATTGTAGACCAGGGGCATGATGCTGATGTACACTGCCACCTGATGCCATCACCACATAGCGCAGAAACCTCATGGCACACTGCTTCTCTATTGTAGACCAGAGGTATGATGCTGATGTACACTGCCACCTGATGCCATCACCACATAGTGCAGAAACCTCATGGCACACTGCTTCTCTATTGTAGACCAGAGGTATGATGCTGATGTACACTGCCACCTGATGCCATCACCACATAGTGCAGAAACCTCATGGCACACTGCTTATCTATTGTAGACCAGGGGCATGATGATGCTGATGTACACTGCCATCTGATGCCATCACTACATAGCGCAGAAACCTCATGGCACACTGCTTCTCTATTGTAGACCAGGGGCATGATGCTGATGTACACTGCCACCTGATGCCATCACCACATAGCGCAGAAACCTCATGGCACACTGCTTCTCTATTGTAGACCAGGGGCATGATGCTGAAGTACACTGCTACCTGATGCCATCACCACATAGCGCAGAAACCTCATGGCACAATGCTTCTTCATTGTAGACCAGGGGCATGATGCTGATGTACACTGCCATTTGATGCCATCACCACATAGCGCAGAAACCTCATGGCACACTGCTTCTCTATTGTAGATCAGGCATATGATACTGATGTACACTGCCACCGGATGCCATCACTAAATAGCGTAGAAACCTCATGGCACACTGCTTATCTATTGTAGACCAGGGGCATGATGCTGCTGTACACTGCCACTTGATGCCATCACCACATAGCGCAGAAACCTCATGGCACACTGCTTCTCTATTGTAGACCAGGGGCATGATGGCATCACTACATAGCGCAGAAACCTCATGGCACACTGCTTCTCTATTGTAGACCAGAGGCATGATGCTGATGTACACTGCCATCTGATGCCATCACCACACAGCGTAGAAACCCCATGGCACACTGCTTCTCTATTGTAGACCAGGGGCATGATGCTGATGTACACTGCCACCTGATGCCATCACCACATAGCGCAGAAACCTCATGGCACACTGCTTCTCTATTGTAGACCAGGGGCATGATGCTGATGTACACTGCCACCTGATGCCATCACTACATAGTGCAGAAACCTCATGGCACACTGCTTCTCTATTGTAGATCAGGCGTATGATACTGATGTACACTGCCACCGGATGCCATCACTACATAGCACAGAAACCTCATGGCACACTGCTTATCTATTGTAGATCAGGCGTATAATACTGAGGCATGTACTACTTCTGTCTGCTGCCATCTAAAGCATGTGCTTCCTTATGCAGAGAATAAAAGATCTTGTTCTTCGTGCTTTCATGTATTGAGGAGCCTCTATTTTTAGGAAGCTCTTATTGTGCTATAGAGATGAGTCTGAAACAAAGGCACAAGGAGGTTCCACCTGCAGACAAGTTGGCTGCACTTGAGGTTGAAAAACCTTTAGTTTCATGCACAATGCATTGACAAGTGCGTCATCTCTTCTCTGCGGTACCCTGAGTCTCTAAGGGTTAAACAGACCACAGCCCTCGTATTACCAGAGGGTGACCTTATGTGGCATTTTAGAGGCCTTTATCATAATATGGCATGTGATGGGGAATGCCATAGCTCTTGTCTGGTGCATTGCCATAGTATCTTCTGTATGCCACAGTATAAACCTGATGTAGTGTACTGGTGCCTTGTTACAAATCCATAGAACACGAATTGATAATGTGGCTGAGGGCATGTGGCCTTATGTGCCAGTTTGGGTTACGATTGAGGTTTAGATGTTCATACCAGTAGAAGAGATGTCAGAATACCTGTATACCACAAATGTAGGCTACTAACACCATGAAAGGTTGCAGGTTTTGTCTGAATAAAATATTTCTTCAGGAAAATAGTTTTGTGTATAAGACACCTGACAGTCTGGCCACATAAGGAGTTCTGTGCTAGGGCACCGTACCACCTCAATGCATTGCTGTATAGCCCCTGCCGTGTGCCTATCTCCACATAGGATGTGCCAGATGTGCTGTATGTGTGTTCTGCTTAGTTTTTTTCTGGTCTGGACACAACTGTAGGGGATTTAATTATCATGGAGCCTATAATGAATTTATTTCAGACAATCCCAACAAATTCTGACCAGTTCCATAGACTTACAATTGGGTCCATCGGTATTCTGCCAGGTCCAGTATTTTTGGCGTCAGCAATAGTGCTACAGACTGTGTTATGCTTATTGTGAAAAAAAAGAACCCTGCAAAACCTTGAGAAAACCTCCTCCAGTGTGATCAAAGCCTGTTCCAGCCACTTGGATGAGATTGGTTTACTGAATAAACTCAAAGTGGAGAAACTGTGTATAGGAGTTTGGTGGGACTGTCACATGCAAATAAAGAGAGATTTCCATCCTATGGCATAGAAACAGTCATATATGTTTAATACAGTACCCTCACCTGTGTGTAAAATGGGGGTCACACCCGCGTCCTGACTGATGAGGGGGCTATCTCCATTCACCTTTATGGGAGCTGCATAACTGAGCATGCCTGCTCCCAGTGTTATGTTATACAGAATATACAGTATAGGAGGGCTGAGTGGTGTGTCGTTTCAATGTATTAGGGCTCTGAGAGATAGAATTGGCTTTTTCCTGTTCCTAAAGGTCCTCAGTATGGCAAATATTTAGCAGGGGTTTCTTGTATGGTATACCATACAAGATGGGACCCCAGCTGGAGGAACAAGGGGCAGTGTGTCTGGTTATACTCTCTCTCATCCATTAGGGTGGAAGGGTCATGTACATAGATCTCCAACGACTTTTTTCATGTCCATAGTAATCCTGGGGACAATTTGGTGCTCAAGAGCGCGCATGCGCTCGAAACGCGTCCACATTGCAGTGTATCACTGGCTAGGTGGTGTGTCGTGAGTGCTATCTTCAAGATTTTTATCGCTGTGGATTACAAATAAAAGTGAGGTTTTATGGAATTGCTGGATCCTGAACATTTTTTCTGCACAATACATAGTGATCCTGGGGACAATTTCCCTTGTTTGTGGCTTAGTGATAAGATCTTTTGTAGATATCAGTACAGGTTGGCTGCTTGGACGCTTAAGCAGGTCACACGTGGCTGGACAGGGTCCTATCGTGCCTCTTCTAGCAATGCACTTTCCTTAGCATCTGCCCATATGAAGAAACATGGACTGGTCTAACCATTAGAAACAATGTGTAAGCTGTGTTATAGACATGGTGAAGGGAATGGAGTTCTCTCCAAATGACACAGAAGTGATAAAGTTATCTGGAAGTGTGTGTATGTATATGTGTGTGTGTGTGTGTGTGTGTATATATATAATCTCTACTAACTTGTTTAACCAAACAACCCAAAAATACTAGGGGGGATTTACCACTGGTCACCTGTGAAATATTTGGTTGTAACCGCTCATCATTTATACAACTAACACATTTATCATTGTTGTGCGCCAACAAATCCTACTGCTGCCATCTGATACATATTTTTAGTTGTTTAAAGTGGGTGCTCGCACCTGAGTTCTAGTTTCGGACACATATATTAAGGGTGTGGACAAAAAATTGTAAAGTGTTTTATGGTTGGCAATTCGCTACAATAGAATTGGTGTAAAAATGAGTTGTGGACAAAGTTTGGAGCACAACAGGGCACATTATGGTGCAGGTATCAATGAGAGAAATATATCGAAGAACGTGCACCATCTTAATAATTTGTTTGAAAATTAGGGATGCACCGAAATTTCAGCTGCCAAAAATTATTGGCCGAAAATGCCCCTTTCTGCATTTTTGGCTGCTGCATTTTCGTGCTGAAAATTTTGAGGGGCGTGGCCTAAATGACACACAGGGGATTTAGCGCACCAGAATGCGCCTGTACGCCCTGAGTCTTGGCCCACTTCTTCCCTTCCCTCTATGAAGTTTCAGCCCATTCTTAGTCCTTACAGTGCATCATATATCTACCCAAACATTCCCCCCCAAGTAGCAGCAGTGCAACACCGCCCCCCCTCCGAAAGTGTATTGTTGCACTGCATAGTGGAGGTTGTAGTAAAAAGTAGTGAATAACTTATTTTAAAAAGTTTTAATTAAAGTGAATAAGCCTGCCCCCCCCCCCCCAATAAAAAAAATTTAATTCCCCTCTTTTCCTGTTGAAAAAAATATATAAAATGAAAAATGTAAATAAAACCTATTTGGTATCACAGGGAGCGTAAATGTCTGGTTCATAAAAACATTGTTAATGATCCCCCTACGGTGAATGGTGTAAACATAAAAAAAAATCCAAAGATTCCTAATTTTTTTTCAGAAAAACATTATTAAAAGTAGATAAAAAAAAAAAAATCAGAACTAGAATGGTACCAATAAAAACGACAGATCACGGCCCAAAAAATAGGCCCTCATGCATCCCCGTATACAAGAAATAATAGTATAGAATTCTGAAGTTTCTGCATCTGACGTGCAGGAATTATGTCACTGCTAAATACAAAGAAGCATTTGGTTCCTAGACTTATGCAGGAAATGATTCACTTGCCTTACAATAACAAATGGGGGAAATTTCCTCACCATTTCCTCGCTAGGTTTGCAGACAGCACCTGCATAACACAGATTCATATTCTAAACCTCTGCCAAAGCGCTTCTTCTGTGTGGTACCCTTCTAAGGGATTAGCATGGCATCAAGCTTCTGGCTCTAGATGTTATCTCTGAAATTCTCATCTCATGAAGTGATGGCATATCACTAGGGTATGGGATCAGTTTATGATCATTGGCCGTCCAACCTATAGTGTCCCAACTGGTGGAAGAGAACTGCAGCGTACACCTTTATTTAAGAGAGTGGGGTGGACAATGGGGGTGAGAGGACCGCTGTGTAAGGAAAATCTCGATAGGGGATTCAGCGCTCCACCAACGCTGCATCCTCCTAATTTTCACTATTGGTGGGGTCCCAGTAGTCTGACCACATACCTATCCTAGAGGTGACATATCCTAGCAATATGCCAGAGGTGGATGCTGCAGCTGAGATCCCGGGGGTCCCCAGTGGCGGGACCCCCGTGATCTGACATCTTATCCCCAATCCTTTCGATAGGGGATAAGATGTCTAGGGGCGGAGTACCCCTTTAAATCAGTACTCCTTTTTCAGAAATTGGACCTCCACTTGTGCATATTACCTTCACCCGCACAAAAGTTAGGATGGGATCAATCCCAAAATGTTGGGCAATTTTCCATGCTTTGTATGGTCCTCTGTAGTGCACAACATTGAGCCACTTGGCAAGTATACCATAGTGTGGAATCCAGTAGCCAGCAGGATGCTTTTTATGAGCTGAGAAAGATAATGCATTTGTTCCCCAATATAAGCACATTCTGGGTGCAGGATAGTTCAGGCATATGTGGCATGCTATAGTCGGCAGCTTACTTTCTCCTATAGACTGTAGATTATTTGCCTGAGTCTTCTAAAGAGTCAATGTTCCTGTTTCTTTGTTTAGTTAAGCGTGGCCTGTAGCTGGTAGCTGTTATTCTCTTGGGAAGGGAAACTCTTACTTGCCAGTAATTCTTTCAGCAATGGTGTTCTCGCTGGAGTTCACTTGTAGGAAAAGTACTGCTTGGATACAGAGCTGAAGAAAGGACAAAGCTACCTTTATTCTTTGTGTTCAGGGAAGATAAATTCCTGGTAGAATGCTCTGTTTTCCCACCGAGAGGATGGACTTCTGCTATAATACATAGAGTTCCTATGATACTAGGAATGTTGTAATAATTGTCCAGAATTGGTACAGTATAGAAGCAGCACTGTCCATGTATTCCTACCCTGTACATCTACCATTGAGGACCCTGTATAAGCGAGACGTGCACGGTTCAGATAACCTCTTTAGTGCTATGCCTTACAAGCATTGAAGCTGCATTGCCCACAATCCTCCATTCACACAGAAGATGTATTGCACGTGACTGTAATCCTGTTAATCTTCACATGTAAACCTCTTAGTGCCCAGTGTAGCTGGAGCTTGGACACCCTTTTAGGATGGGACCTTTTTATTGAACTGTGTAAAGAGGATAGGTTTGCTTTTTTTGTAAGAGTATAAAGGCTGTCAGGTTTATGAGAAGTTCTATAAGGCTGGGTTCTCATATGTCTGCCGTCCGGCATAGTTCCCCGCCGGCGTGCACCGAAGGAAAACTGATGCTAAAACTGATCCCATTCATTTGAATGGGACAGTTCACAATCATCCAGTGTCTCAATTTTGATGCTGGATGGTTGGACATGCCAGATGGCATCGGACAGGGGAACACAGCTGTATGCCTCATAACTGATGACAACTGATGACATTTGATGCACGTTGTCATCAGTTATGGCATCAGTTGCGTCGAGATCTAGGCTGAGTTCGCCTATGTTGGATGCCGGAGATATGTGAACCCAGCCTTACTTTGTTGCACCAGTCATTGGAGGTACATAAAAGAAATTAACACAGTAAAGGAAGAGAGTATATTTAAAAGAAGAAAAACTATCACAAGAGGACATAGTTTTAAATTAGAGGGGCAAATGTTTAAAAGTAATACAGGGGTCCCTCAACTTACAATGGCCTCAACATACAATCGTTCCAACATACAATGGACCATTGTAACTTGAAACCAGACTCAACATACAATGCTAGTCCAGATCTGCAAAACATGTCACTGGCTGGAAGAACTGACCAATCGGAATGGGCATTCACTAGTAAAACACCTGTATTACTGAAGTGTATGCACTGAATTCCTGTCTGGAAGCGCCCCCTGCAGTACAGGGAGGTATTACATGTTCTGTACTAATCTTTACCTGTGTCACAGTTAGCTGCTCCTTTGGACACCAGGTGAGGGCGACTCCATGTTACTTTTTTAGGACATTGCCTGTACTGTACAGGACCCCAAAGAAGCTCCTGTCCTCTACATAGACCAGCGTTTCCCAAGCAGGGTCCCCCCAGCTGTTGCAAAACTACAACTCCCATCATGCCCGGACAGCCTTTGGCTGTCCGGGCATGCTGGGAGTTGTAGTTTTGCAACAGCTGGAGGCTCCCTGCTTGGGAAACACTGACATAGACAGTGATTTACAGCTCCCAGCAGGTCTTTCTTACTTTTATATGTAAGGATTTGCTTTATCTATATTAGTTATCGACTTATTTTTCTTTAATCCTCACTTTTTCCTATTTTTGGATGACATTTTGGAGCTTCAGAACCAATTACCAGGTTTCCATAGAGTTCTGGTCTCAACATACAATGGCTTCAGCATACAATGGTCGTCCTGGAACCAATTAATATTGTAACTTGAGGGACCACTGTATCAGGAAGTATTATTTTACTGAGAGTAGTGGATGCATGGAATAGCCTTCCCATAGAAGTGGTAGCTTCAAATACAGTGAAGGAGTTTAAGCATGCATGGGATAAGCATAAGGCTATCCTTCATATAAGATGGGGACAAGGACTTTTCATAGTATTAAAAAAAATTGGGCAGACTAGATGGGCCATATGGTTCTTATCTGCCGACAAATTCTATATTTCTATGACATAGAGAGCCTTATTCATCCTTTCAATGCATTGCATTAAGACAATGCCATGATGAGCCTTTCAAAGGGACAACAGGCCAGCAGATCACTGTCATCATATGAGCTGTCATAACAGTTATTAAATGTACGTCCTGGTTTGGCGGTACTTCGTGCACCAGGACATTTACGTCCTGTGTTTGACTGCGAGAGTCGGAGCGGTGCTCGCGTCATACACGGCAGATTCCGGCTGGGGACCCGCTGGTAATGGCCGACATCCGCCATCGTGCGGATGTCTGCCATTAACCCCTCAAATGCTGTGATCAGTACAGATCATGGCATCTGCAGCAATGCGCGAGTTAAAATAGATGATCTGATCGCCCGCAGCACTGCTGCGGCGATCCGATCATCTGTAATGGCGGACGGAGGTCCCCTTGCCTGCCTCCATCCGTCTCCCGGCGTCTCCTGCTCTGGTCTGAGATCGAGCAGACCAGAGCAGGAGATAGCCGATAATACTTATCAATGCTATGTCCAATGCATAGCACTGAACAATATTAGCAATCAAATGACTGCTATAGATAGTCCCCTATGGGGACATAAAAAATGTAAAAAAAAAAGATCCCCTCCAATAAAAATGAAAATTGTCCGTTTTCCCATTTTACCCCCAAAAAGCGTAATTTTTTTAAAATAAACATATTTGGTATCGCCACGTGCGTAAATGTTCGAACTATCAAAATATAATGTTAATAATCCTGTACGGTGAATGAAACGTAAAAAATAAAAAAAAGTCCAAAAATGCTGCTTTTTTTTTTTTTTTGTCACATTTTATTCCCAATTAAAAAAAAAAATTATATAAAAGTTTTATATATGCAAATGTGGTATCGATAAAACGTACAGATGGTGCAAAAAATGAGCCCTCATACCGCTCTATATATACGAAAAAATGAAAAAAGTTATAGGTGCTCAAAATAGGGCGATTTTAGATTGCTGATTTTGTATAGAGATGAGCGAACTTACAGTAAATTTGATTCGTCACAAACTTCTCGGCTCGGCAGTTGATGACTTTTCCTGCATAAATTAGTTCAGCTTTCAGGTGCTCCGATAGGCTGGAAAAGGTGGATACAGTCCTAGGAGTACTTTTTTGTACAAAAAGTTTTAGATTTATATTTTTGTACTGCTAAAAAAAAAAAAAAAAAATCTCTAGCCATGGGCATCATTTTAATCATATTGACCCACATAATAAAGAACACATGTTATTTTTACCGTAAATTGTACAGTGTGAAAACGAAACCCTCCAAAATGTGCAAAATTGTGGTTTACATTTAAATTTCCTCCCTAAAAATTATCTTTTGTGGTTCGCCGTACATCTTTTGGTAAAATTAGAGGTTTCATTACAAAGTACAATTGGTCACGCAAAAAACAAGCCCTTATATGGGTCTGAAGATGGAAATATAAAAGAGTTATGGATAGATTTTAGAAGGCGAGGAAGAAAAAACAAAAATAAAATTGGTCTGGTCCTTAAGGTGAAAATGGGCTTGGTCCTTAAGGGGTTAAAGTGGTACTCTGGTGGAAAACAGTTTTTTTTATTTTTTATTAACTGTTGCCAGAAAGTTAAACAGTTTTCTTTTCATTCTGACCACAGTGCTCTCTGCTGACACCTCTGTCCATTTCAGGAACTGTCCAGAGCAGGAGAGGTTTGCTATGGGAATTTGCTTGTACACTGGACAGTTCCTGACATGGACAGAGGTGTCAGCAGAGAGCACTGTGGTAAGACAGAAAAGAAATTCAGTAGGGATAACTATTTTTAAATAGAAGTAAATTACAGATCTGTTTTAACTTTATGGCACCAATTGATTTGAAAAAAATGTTTTCCACTGGAGTACCCCTTTAAAGGGAATCGGTCACATTAAAGATACAGTCCAATCTACAAGCATCATGTTGTAGAGCAGAAAGAGCTGAGCAGATATATAGTTTTGTAGAAGTTGCAAAATAACTTGTAAAACTTTGCTCATTCTTAGTTTAATGATTGACAGCTTTCTATATGCAAACCTCTACTGATGTCAATCACCGAGAAGGACCGCCCACTTGACTACTAAGCTCAAAATGATGAAAAATATTTATGACTAAATAACAAGTTATCCTGGAAACTTTCTCACACAACTCTTTATCAATCTTCTCAGCTCCCCCTGCTCTAGAACATCCTGCCTGCAGATTGTACAGAATTTTCAGTGTGACTGATTTTCTATATAGGCCTCCCCTTTTTCTTCTAGTGTACACCACTACACCCTCACTACCTGAAGCAGAGGGATTTGTAAAAGGCTTATTTATGGTTCCACAAAATGGATTTACTGTCTGATTATTCCGAAAAGCTGCATTGGTAATGCTTCTGGAGATATGCTGTTGCCTTCTTACTTTTTGGGTTGTGACAGCCAACAGCTGTCCGATCATGCTGGGTGTTGTAGTTTTGCAACATCTGGAGATCCGCAGGTTGTAGACCGCTGTCCTATACTTTACATTGCACGGATCCCTCAACATGCGATGGTTTCAACAAACGATGGTCCATTTGGAACGGATTACCATCGTATGTTGAGGGACCACTGTACTTTGTTGGATATAGTATGCTGATACACAGAAGCATATAAGAGTTACATTGTATGTAAGTTATATACATAGTATGTGCTCCAGAACACAACGACATAAGCATTTACATCAGCAAAAAGATCAAGTAGGATAAGCAGGAAAATGGCTGGATTTCCTCCGTGGACATGATTGGCTTACTTTACTGATGGCAATCTGTGTAAGCCATAAGAAGACCAGGATTACGGTGTCCCTGGTACTTACAATGTTGGAGGCCGGTGCGGATGTACTAAACAAGGTCCAAATAAAACTAGGATAGACGTAGAGAATGTGTTAGCCTTGCATTATAGTACACTATTGCAAGAAGTAATTAAATATCTGCACTGCAAAAATACCGTAAAATACCTAATGCTAGAACTGTTTTCTATGGAAAACCATTTTGCAGACCCGATTTTCTAAGTAGGAAATCCTTCCCATTGTATGAAGCCTCATTGTTGGATTACATTTGCATCACTGAAATCACTTTTCTTGTAAACCTGACCATACACATAAGGCTATTTTCACATCTGCATTGAAGCTCTGTCACAGACTCTGTTTAAATAGTGGGACCTGAACGGACAAAAAATGTTGCAAGCTGTAATTTTTTCATTGCTCAGATCTTGCTAAATAAACAGACACCAGATGGAAAGCAGATTGACCCCAATAAAGTTGAAGGGGATCTGCTGGTGTCCATTGTGCAGTCTGGCTTCCGTTTTCTGGCGCACGAACAGAGCCTTCGACACCGATGCACACGCATGCTCAACTTCGCCAAGCATGCAAATGTTCAGAATAATTATCTCAAGATTATCTGTAAGATTATCTCCCCAGGAACAGATGCCACCTTCTTGTCTGGCGTTTGGGAGAAAGTCAAGAGGCTGCCATACAAATTAGATAAATGGCCAATCCTGCTTATAATGGTGGTTCAACTAACTTTAGGGATCTCAGGGGGACATTTTCTGATCAGTCTGTTATTCGTGGTGGTGGTCTGTAATAGTTATCTTGGACAACAAGATAACAAACAGCAATTTGGATAAATCTCTGATCGATCGTTGTCATGATCTGTGTTTTTAGTTTTGGCTTCCATTGATGGAATGAACACCTGACGTTTGTTTCCGGACCTTTTTACTACAGCACCAGACTACAATTGATAAAATCCAATGCACCAAGTCAACTTTTCAGAAGGGTATCTGCCATCCTTTTGATATCTGTCCTGTTTCTTTATGTACACCACAGCACCTGTAGTTGGCAGAAAATGATCTAAATAAGCCATTTCGGTCCGAACATGTAGCCAGCTTTAGTTCTTACCACTTACTAGCAATAAAAAATTGTAGTTATGAATATTGGAGGAGATTTATCAAAACCTGTCCATAGGAAAAGTTGCGGAGTGGCCCATAAAAACCATTCAGATTGCTTCTTCCATTGTAGAAAAGGCCTCTGAAAAATGAAAGAAGCGATCTGATTGGCTGCTATTTGCAACTCAGCAATTTTACAATTAAACAGGTTTTGATAAATTTCCCTCATTATGTTGTAATATATAGGGTTCTGTTCACAAGGCCTTAGGTAAAATGTATGATTGTAACAATGAAAAAACTATAGTGAGAAATGTATCTGTGTAGTATTAGAAGCTGTTCCGCATTGCTTGTGACATACCACTTGCGTATGTTCCTTTCAGACAATTGGGACATTCACACTGGATATCTTCAGATCCTTTTTTGTTTTGCTCTATTGTTTTGGCCATGTGTGATCATGTGCTGTGATTTGCTCCCTTACCCAGTAATGTTGTGGGCTGTAGAGGATATACAGTATGCCGATTAGCAGGAAGCCTCTGAGACTAGGTGGAACATGCATTATTGACACACAGGTTTGTTGTCATTTCATGTTGCTAAACTAGTTCTGAGTAGGGCTGGGCGGTATGACCAAATATGTGCATCACAGTATTTTTGTAACTTATGGCGGTTCCACGATATATAACGGTATTCCCTCCCCCAATTAAATTATCATCCCAGCGCTGCGCTGTCCCCATCAGGGTAAATACTCACATATCACCCGCATGCGCTGCCCTCCTCATCCTCCTGTTTGTTGCGGGCCGCCGGTGCTGACACTTTATATTGTAAGCTGTACCCCTATGCCCGGGCTGCAAAAGATAAGCAAAATAAACTTTAACGCACCTTCCTATGTCTGCCTCACGTCTGAGAGCCGTCAGCCTATCACCGGCCGCAGCGATGTTCCGCCTCGGCCGGTGATGGGCTGAGCGCACTGTCATGTAAGAAGCCAGCCGGGCTCAACCTATAACCGGCCGAGGCGGAACGTCACTGCGGCCGGTGATATGCTGACGGCTGTCCGAAGTTCCCGTCCCCAGGAAGCTGGTTTAGACCGATGGGGAAGGTGAGTTAAAGTTTATTCAGTTTTATCTTTTGCAGCCCGGACATAGGGATACAGCGTACAGTATAGAGTGTCAGCGCCGGCGGCCCGCAACAAACAGGAGGACGAGGAGGGCAGCGCTTGTGGGTGATATGTGAGTATTTACCCCGAAGGGGACAGCACAATTAATGGGGGGGGGGGGGGGGGGTGGAACAGCGCTCACGGATCACATATGATTAGTTCCCCGATGTGGGGACAGTGCAGCGCTGGGTTGATAATTCATTAATTCCCGTGGGGGAGGGGCCAACCGGTATTGCGGTATGGGGAAAAATGTATATCGTGCAGTACAAAAATTTTGGTATTCGGTATGAACCGGTATACCACCCAGCCCTAGTTCGGAGGTTTGTTTTTTTTATACTGGATTTGCAAGTTTATCTGTGAATCAATTTTTTTGTTTTTTTATAATTTATTACTTAATTTTGTATTAGGGTAGGTTCACATGTACGCAGATTTGATGCACAGGATTTTCTGCAGCAGATTTCAATGTAAGCTAAATGTCTGAGCACAACTTCTAATCTGCAGTTACAAATCATGCAAATCAAATCTGCGCAGGATCCTGTATGTGTGAACGTACCCTTAAAGGGGTACTCCGGTGGAAAACTTTTTTTTAAATGAACTGGTACCAGAAAGTTAAAAAGATTTGTAAATTTCTTCTATTAAAAAATCTTAATCCTTTCAGTACTTTTTAGCAGCTGTTTGCTATAGAGGAAAATCTTTTTTTTTTGGTCTTGTCCACAGTGCTCTCTGCTGACACCTGATGCCCGTATCGGGAACTGTCCAGAGCAGAAGAAAATCCCCATAGCAAACCTATGCTGCTCTGGACAGTTACTGACACAGACAGAGGTGTCAGCAGAGAGCACTGTGGACAACACAAAAAAGAAATTCAGAAAGTAAAGAATTTCCACTGTAGCATACAGCTGCTAAAAAGTACTAAAATGATTAAGATTTTCTAATAGAAGTAATATACAAATCTGTTTAACTTTCTGGCACCAGTTCATTTAAAAAAAAAAAAGTTTTCCACCGGAGTACCCCTTTAAAGGAGTAGTCCGGCGCGCACTTTTCTCATTTTATCCCGTCCGGGCTGCAAAATAAAAGAAAACAAACTTTCTCTTACCTGCCAATGAGCCCCCGGAGCTCCGGAACACTCTGGTACAGGTGTTTGGTCGCCGGGCTGTTTGCTTCTTACTTCCTGTTAGCCCGGCACGTCACATGGAGCTTCAGCCTATCACCGGCCGCAGTGATGTCCCGTCTCGGCTGGTGATAGGCTGAAGCTCCATCTGACGTGCCGGGCTAACAGGAAGTAAGAAAAAAAACAGCCCGATGACCAAACACCTGTACCGGAGTGTACCGGACTCCGGGGGCTCGTTTGCAGGTAAGAGAAAGTTTGTTTTCTTTTATTTTGCAGCCCGGACGGTATAAAATGAGAAAAGTGCGCGCCGGACTACTCCTTTAAACTTTTTTTCTATACTTTATTATTTTATTTTTTTTGTGGACTTTTAGGAGGAATCATTAGATTTCTCATACAGATCAATGCAGTTCTATTTAACTCCATTGATTGTTACTCAATGCGAACATACCCCAACTACAGTGTTTCCTGGGTTTTCTCCATGACTATGCTGTAGGCTGTCAAATATTGGAGGCGGGATCCTCTCCTGTTACTTCTATCACTAATGTTTTAGTAACTGCTTCCAGTTGTGTCATTGTTTCCTAAGCTGCTCTGGGCTTGGCTGATGCTTTCGTAGTCATATGTTGACAATAAAAAATAGAGAAAAAATGGTTTGGTAATGTCTCAAGGAGAGCAAAAGAGTACTGGATTCCAAGAGTAGGTAAAAAGAATGCTTTATTGTGTCTATCATAAATGCGTTTTCGGAGGAATAATCCTCCTTCCTTAAATGACCAAACAAAAAATGAGTCATGTGCAACTGAGTAACTAGTGTGGGTAATGTCTGTGTAGCAGGATAAATACAGTAATGCTGCTTTCACACTATAAAGTTCCTCTGTTTTAAGGCCGTTATAATGTCCCATTATGAAAACCCTTAAAAACGGCCATTACAAAATCCCATTAAAGTCTATGGGATTTTACATTATTTGTTTTAACCAGTCATAGCCCTTTATTAATAACGGACGTTATTTGTGACTGGAGAAAAAACTTTAAATGCACTATTTTTCTTCAGTCACAAAATAACGTACGTTATTAATAACTGGCTATAATGAGTTAAAACGGATAATGTAAAAATCCCATAGACTTTAATGGGATTTTGTAATGGCTGTTTAACGGCCGTTTTTAAGGGTTTTCATAACGGAACATTATAAAGGCCCTTTAAAACGGAGGAACTTTATAGTGTGAAAGCAGCCTTACTTGTGTAAAGGATGGCACTGACGATCCTTTTCCATGGTGTCTGATGTGAGGAATGACACCTAATCCCTTCCACTCTCCCCACTGGTGACAAAGTTAAATACTATCAACTCTCTCCTTTCACCTCCCCACCCCTTGGGCATTTAGCGCCTTTTTATTGTATAAGATGAAGTATATGAGTTCATCTTTACTGTAGGAGTGATTTTGGTGATTTATAAGACCTGTGTGAAGTTGGCACCCCATGTTCGCAAAAGATTAATTTAAATACACCATTGGTTTGTGCTGGTTTGTGCCACAAAAATGAACGTTTGTGCCGATTGGGTTCCTGAGATATTGCATGTTTAGATTTTTATGAAGCCCCGTCCACTTTCTACCCCATGTTCTTAAATTTTAAAAACAAATACACAGTTTATTTTGTGCTGCATTTGTGTCTAAAAAATTAGCATTTGTGCCGCTTTGGCTTCTGGGATATTGTGCGCTAGATTTGCTGATACCCCATCCAGGCAAGGATTAACGTTGCACCAAAAAATTTAGTAGTCATCAGAGAAGTTAATTTAACATTAAAGTGTACCTGTCGTCTACAAAAACGTTTTATATAATGTAGATAATAACGTATGTATATTTGTAATGAATATTCATAAGCGGGCGGTGCTGCGGACAGGCGGCGCTGACGTCATTGCCACTAAGCTCCTGAAAACCCTGCTTGTGCTAGTTACAGTACATTTGCATATATAGAAAAACTAAAATTGCGGGGGAACGGCCGGACAGATCTGGGCAAGGGTAAGGATCATATAAATCAGCGTCCCTGGCATTATCCGTCAGTACCTGTGGTTAGTGCGGGAGTGAACATGTGACAGTTTTCCTTTTAAATCCCAATGCAAATCTATGAGAAATGTATGTTCCAGCATAACTTCTGTACGGCTGGAGATATTTCGCTAATACTTGGTCTTATGTTATTTATATGTCAAATAAAAATATATAATGGTTAAATTAACCCCTAACCTACCCCCATATGTGAAGGATGGGGTTTTTGTTTCAAGTCCCCTGCAAGTATATAGGACTTCCTGTACCTTACTCCACAAGCTCCGCTCTGCATCTCCTGGTGAATGTGTCAGTCTGGCTGGCAAGCCACACCCTCCATACATTCCATGCCTCATCTTGCAAAGATACGCCACCATTTAAGCCACACGCCTTTTATTTTCAGTTTACAATATCTTCACCACAACTCAGCCCCACCTGAGGACGGGATATGAGGATTAGAAATGAGGATTATATATTAGGACGGGATATGGGGACGGGGTAGGAGGTCGGGATAGGAGGAGAGGATATGGGGTCGGTATATGAGGATGGGATATGGGGTCGGGATATGAGGAGGGGATATGGGGTCGGGATATGAGGAGGGCATATGGGGTCGGGATATGAGGAGGGCATATGGGGTCGGGATATGAGGAGGGCATATGGGGTCGGGATATGAGGAGGGCATATGGGGTCGGGATATGAGGAGGGCATATGGGGTCGGGACATGAGGAGGGCATATGGGGTCGGGATATGAGGAGGGCATATGGGGTCGGGATTTGAGGACAAAAGCTTCCTCCTTTGTTGCTTTTCCTCCCCCACAAGGATAAGGTAGGAAAAAATCGGGCAGCGCTGGGTACTCAGCTAGTAACTAATGGAAAAAAAAAGCATTACAGGACAAAATGATTTTGAACCAAAGTGGCACAAATATAAATTTTTGCGGCACAAACGTAGCACAAATGAATGGTGTATTTTGTTTTTAAAATTTAACACAACAATGGGTGAAAAGTGGGTAGGGTTTCAGCATATCGAGCACAATATCTTGGAAACCAAAAGTGTGTTTCACTTTTTTTTTTTTCTCTCCTTTTATCCAGGCATCAGTTACAGTGATTTGCTGCACAAACTCAGCACAAATGAATAGTGTATTTTTTTTCCAGCAAATCTATGGAAACCAAAGCGGAGCAAACATTTTATTTTTGTGGCACAATGCAGCACAAACAAATGGTGTATTTGTTTTTAAAATTTAAGAACATGGGGTGGAAAGTGGGCGGGGTTTCAGCATATCAAGCGCGCAATATCTCAGGAACCAAAAGCGACACAAACCAGCAACAATGTTGTATTTATATTCATCTTTTGCGAACATCGGGTGCCAACTTCACACAGGTATTTATAAGCTGCTTTCTTCCTGTCCTAGGCCACTCTTGTTATCTGTATAATCTGAGTACAGAATGCAGGCATGTGGAAATTGTTGTAAAGTAATTGTGGCTAATCATATCTTTATCTCTTATTCTATGTTCTGTAATGAGGGTGGAATGCCGCTCTATCTGATTCCTGCCGTATTCTTCATGATGGTTGCCGGTGGCAGTGTTTTTCAGGAATAGTGATACAGTCCTCAAGACTCTTATGCAAGAATTCCTCATTTATTAAAGTGGTTGTTAGATTCTGATATTGTACAGTATTAGGCCAGGTTCACACTACCCTAATACGTCCATATTACTGCCACCCAGTTCAGGTCACCAGACCTGCAGTAATCCGGGACTTACAGCAGTAATGTGGCTGTATTAGGCTAATGGCAACTCATCCGCAGGGTATATTCACACGTGATTTATTGCAGATAATTCTGCAACTCTGTTTTATTTGTCCAAGTATGGATGTTTTTGCATCATGTGCATGGATGCTTAGGGCAGTGACCCAAATGTGTATGTGTGTTTGGACCGATATTGAACCTCTGCACAAGTACTTGTACTCGTGCAAATGTCCCCAATACCTTATCTGATCCCTGCCGCTGAGACCCCCACCAGCAGCTATCAAGAAGGTGCCCTGTAAACACTACCAAACTATGTAGTGTGCGCCATAGCTGGGACCTGTGGCTAATGCCGAACATCACCAATCGCGGTGATGTCCGACATTAACCCTTAGGACGCCTTGATCAAAGTTTATTGCAGCTTCTAAAAGTCCTGACATTATCTCAGGGATGCTGATCGGGATCACCGCAGTGAATTTGCGCAGTGAACGAGGACGGCTGGGGTCCCTTACCCTGCTACGTGCTACCCTCGTCGCACCTATACTGCAGCCAGCCATGGACTTTAATGGAGAGCAGCTGTTTAGTGCTCTGGTCCTGATGTAGTTAAATAGTAATATGGGCAAAAGTCCAAAGTTCATAAAGTTCAACATCTTCACATGGACAGGGTGGGGGCTGTGGATTGTTACTACTTGGTGTTAGGGCTCATTCACACAGACTTATTTTACGACTCAGTGAACCCTTCTGTTTCCTTATTTTTTTTTAAACAGT
The DNA here is from genome assembly GCF_029499605.1 of Hyla sarda. Lineage (NCBI taxonomy): Eukaryota > Metazoa > Chordata > Amphibia > Anura > Hylidae > Hyla > Hyla sarda. Next base: position 134,521,303 of record NC_079189.1, on the reverse strand, counting down.
TTGTTATATATATGTATGTATATATATTATATATAGTGTGCTTTTCCAATGTAGTAAAGACATAGAAGGGTGTATGTAGCACCTTACCTCGTAAATGAAGAGGTCCCTCTTATAATCTTGTCACTTGTTGCTGCTGAGCTTCTATGCTATTCTTTTATGTCTTTTTCCTAGTTCATCAGTGGACAAGATTTTTCTAAGTTTAGCATTAGGCCACAACATTTTATTTTTAATTGTTTTGCATATTTCCGATGAACATTTGCAGTCCATCACAAGGATCTGTCACCAGAATGTGTTAGGGTGCATTCTCACCACGTTTTTGCAATACAGTTCCCGTATTAGGTTTTTGATGGAAAACGGATTCCTCAAAACCATACAAAACTGTATCAAAACGTGTGTACAAATTTTAACCCGTATACGGTTTGAAAAATGATGTCCAGTTGCATCTGTTTTTTAAGAAAAAAACATTTTTAACTTTTCACTCCATTATGAATAAAGTTTCACTTGTTTGATTGAAATTCCAAGGAAAAAAACTGCGCAAAGTCTAAAACCATATGGTGCAAACCGAATGGAACCGTATGCACATACAGTTCTGTACGGTTCCCATTAACCCCCATGTTAAAAAAATAGTATACGGTTTAATAAGTTTTTTCACCCAGATTAAAAACCGTGGTAGGCCATGGTTTTGGGTACGGGAAAAAAAAACATACAAGACTCAAAACAGATGCAACCGGGTGCATTTGGCATACGGTTTTCAATGGAGAGTCAATGCATATGGTTTTCAATACTGTTCCGGACAGTTTTCACATTGAAAACGTATGGGAACTGTATTGCAAAATTCACGTGGTGTGAATGCACCCTTAGTTTTCCCGGTTATGTAGACTACATCAGGTCCTCCCCCTCGTGTGACATATGGATTGAGTTGTACAGTGCTCTTCTGACTCACCTATTAGTTACAAGAAACTGCTCCGCTTCTTCTCTCACATTTTGGTTAGTAGGAATGCTCAAAGTTTTCCTAATCTCGACCTAGTGTTGAATCTGGCCTGAGCTTATAGGTTTCAGTGTTTTTATTCTAAACACGGTCATTTCATTAAAGCACCTTCTCTCTCTGAAGAAAATGTTCCCATTCGGATAGAAGACTGTGCAGGGTTTATTACTCTCCAGACATTTTTGGTACATCTGCACCTTTTGAGAAAAGGCATCTGGAAACATTTTCAGCTGCACATCTACTTAACGTTTTGCTTCAAAGCACATTCCCTGTTCCTTACCCAGTATAGAGAAGAAGAATGTGCACTTGACTTTTGGATTTCATTAGCTACTTGATAATAATGCTGACCTGTACAAAGATATAAGGATCATCACCTCTAAACTGCTGGAGAGTGCGGCTGATGGATGAAGCAGGGGCATGTGGTCAGGGCTAGTAAGTTAGTGTTGTGTTATGAAAGATGCTTATATAGCTGTTCCTCTTACCCCCTGCTATACAGTGATCCCTCAACTTACAATGGCCTCAACATAAAATAGTTTCAACATACAATGGTCTTTTCTGGACCATTGTAAATTGAAACCAGACTCAACATACAATGCTACGGACAGTCCAGATCTGTGAAACGTGTCAATGGCCGGAAGAACTGACCAATCAGAATGGGCATTCACTGGTAAAACCCCTGTATTACTGAAGTGCATGCACTGACTGATGTCTGGTAGTGCCCCCTACAGTACAGGGAGGTATTACATGTTCTGTACACTTTACCTGTACCAGGGTTACCAGCTCCTCTGGACACCAGGTGAGGGCGAATCCATGTTACTTTATTAGGACACTGCGTGTACCGTACAGGACCCTGAAGAAGCTTCTGTCCTCTACATAGACCAGTGTATCCCAAGCAGGGTGCCCCCAGCTGTTGCAAAACTACAACTCCCAGCATGCCCGGACAGCCTTTGGCTGTCCGGGCGTGCTGGGAGTTGTAGTTTTGCAACAGCTGGAGGTTCCACTGACATAGACAGTGATTTACAGCTCCCAGAAGATCTTTCTTACTTTTATATGTAAGGATTTTCTTTATCTGTATTAGTTATCTACTTATTTTTCTCACTTTAATAATTCTCACTTTTTTTCCTATTTTTGGATGACATTTTGGGGCCTTTAGAACCAATTACCAGGTTTCCATAGAGTTCTGGTCTCATCATATAATGGTTTCAACATACAATGGTCGTCCCGGAACCAATTAATATTGTAACTTGAGGGACCACAGCGCTTGCGGGTCACATAGGATTAGTCCCCCGATGTGGAGACAGTGCAGCGCTGGGCTGATTCATTCACTCCTGAGGGGGAGGGGCCAAACCGGTATTGCAGTATGGGTTAAAATTCATATCGTGCAGCACAAAAATTTCGGTATTCGGTATGAACCGGTATAACACCCACCCCTAGCACCCTGCCTTTAACCAGGAGTCTGAACACCGTGCCGCTTTCATTGTTTGTGTATATGGAGAGAGCTGTTGATCCCAGAATAAGGATTTAGCCTGGGCTCTCTCTACAGAATATCTGCCTTGAATGTCTCTCACATTCTGTGCGCAGCAAGCCCCGACTAAATGAGATAACACTAGGACCGCTCGGACCCCCCAGCAATCTAAAACCATCCCCTAACACACACAAAACAACCCTTTATATCCTGTGTGTATCCCCTTTTTTCGCCTATAACTGCCGTGTCTGTGGTATAGTTCAGAAGTCTGTACTGACTTGGCAGGGAAGAGTTACTGTTGTGTAGTGATATACAGGAACATACAGCAGATCAGGAGTCCTGATGTTGTGGCAGTAGTGTTGGGAACACTCCCTTAGGGTTTGCTGGCACATGATGAAACCAGCAGTATAATTGCTCTGGGTATTTGTCAGCATGCCCCGGTCCCTGGCGTCCGTCCTCATCTAGTCATGGCTGCTCTCAGTCCCATTTCACTGATTAGAATTGAACCATTTTTTCAGCTACTCTCCTGAGACCTTGTATACTGTGGAAATAAAAGCAGACCTCTTAATAGATTAGCTTTGAGCTGTATATGTATATACTAAGCACATACATCAGCAAACTGTAAAATTGTCATACCAGGAAATACTGTCATACCAGTCCCATGGTCACTTCTTCTTCCTTATTGTCCCTCCACTAACACTAAGTATTTGCATGTTCTTCTGTCACATTCCCTTGGCTGGAAGCTCTGTATGGTTTAGGGCTGCAGCACTAACCGTCATGGTGATATGCCCGAGAATTGTGGTGCGTTCTTTGAAGGTATTCTCATTCCCATCTTGGAGCTCTTGTGTGTGCATGGAGTTGAAGGACATGGTACACTTGATGTTTGTATTATTACAGCTCCGAGCTCTTGTATATGTTAACATATTTCCTGGTTTATAATGCTTGGAATGTTCTCTTTATTTAGCAAATATACAAAGCCTTGGTAATATCTGGTTGTTGTAGTTGCTCAGTAGTCACATTTTCCTGTTTAGTGTCCACTGCTACCATGTTTATCATGTAGACGTGTTCACTCAGCAAAAGCAGATGACTGTTTATAATATGTGCCTTTAGTAAAGGTCTTGCAGAAGCCCCTCATTGTAATCTGGTGCACCCGCACTATAATACCTGTGTATTGGGTTTAGTGCGAGTGAAGCTGCTGTCAGTTTCCCTTAAGGGGCCTATACACAAAAGAGCATGGGCACCTCCCGGGGTAGAGTCGGCCAGCTGCACTGAAATCTCCAGATTTGACCAACTTTGCTCTTATGTGTATGGGTACCTTAATGGGGAACTGACAGCAAGTTCACTCGCACTAAATCCAATACACAGGGTTATAGTGCTGGTGTACCGGATTAAAATGAGGTATAATTTACCCAAATCCGCGATTCAGATCCAGAGATGCCTGTTGTATTAGCCAGCATTGCTTATTTGGAAATTGCTTTGTGCAATGGAATGCACTATAACCCTGTGTATTGTGCTTTGTGTGGGTGAATCCACTGTCAGTTTCCCTCTAAAGGGGATTGTCCATGAAGAAGACTGCCACTTCATTCAGCTCATTGGGCTGCACGGAGATAGCTTGGCAATTTTGGTGCAGCCCATGGGACATGAGTCTGTTTTAGGGGCAAAGCCCATAAATTTTTACATGCAAATGTAGTCACTACTTTGTATTGCTGTTTTTAGTGTTATGAAATGATGTTACTGCTTGTTTTACATGGGAATGTAGTCATATCTACTGCATTATGGAAAGAGAATTTAATGGAGTGTCAGTCACACATGTTAGATGGGTATCACTGATATGAGTATATGCCAACAAATACCAGCTCATAGTTACATAGGGGGGAGGTTTATCAAAACCTGTGCCTAGGAAGAGTGGTGCAGTTGCCCATAACAACCAACCAGATTGCTTTTCATTTTTAAAGAGGCCTGTGAAAAAAAATGAAAGAAGCGATCTGATTGGTTGCTATGGGCAACTGCACTACTCTTCCTCTGCACAATCTCCCCCATAGTTCTTAAGGTTGACAAAAGACCAGAGTCCATCAAGTTCAACCTATAACCTTATTTTGTCCCTATTGTGCTGATCCAGAAGAAGCAGAGATCAGCCACGGATGCGCCTGGCGTTAATAGGAGGCGTGTCCTCTAGATAAATAAACATTAAAAACTGCAAGTATCTGATACTTAAGTGTATAGGCTGTTTGTGTACCCATCCTGATAGCGACCTCCAACTAATTTCATGACGGCACTCTGTAACATGAGGACATGAAGAATAAGAGTAGCAAGGGAATCCAGCAGGTATATTACCCGCTGATGTAACTGGACTTGTCCAGTGATCACTTTTCCACCAAACTTTTTTTTACATTGCTGGCTACACAGTACAGTTTGTTTGCAATGGGCTTTTAGTGTCGCATACCATCATGAGTACTCAACATAGGTGCAAGCATACCAATAGGAGTAGTATGTCCCCTGAAATAATCTTCTCTTTTAGGAAACTTGTTTGGTCAGTGTGGTGAGTGTCAGTGGACCTCACTATTGGGATGAAGCCAGTAATGTATTCCCTACTCACAGCCCATACTGATGCATCTCTGGGGTCCTGGTTATGGGACATCCCAGTATTATTTACTAGAATTAAGTGTAGAAGGTTAATTGAAATTAAAAGTAAATTGTGAGGAAGCAGGAATATTAGAGTATCCTTAGACTTCTGTTGTCTTGCTGCCACCGAGTTCATTGGTAGGATCACAAGTGTTGCTCAGGGTTAGGAGGGCACAGTTCTAGTATGTGAGGCTACATACTTTGTTATATATTGTGGCAAATCTTTAAATAGCAATTACAAAAAATCCCTGCATTACTTGGCACATATAGATTTTGAAAATAATTAGAAAATGTGTAAAACAAACTGTACTGGAGCTGCACTGGCAACCATAATGTATGTGTCTACTTTCCTGCTTCTATACATTCAGTAAGACTGGAGAGCTTCCATATTTTCCGTCACTCCAGGCCTTGTGGTTGTGTATTGTCTCCCTGACCTGGCACGTCTTCCTATGCGGCTGATCATCTCAGGTGAAGGTTATCCACTTGGAACCAGTCTGACATTTTTCCATAATTGTGGAATAGCAGCTGGTGATACAGCAGAAATGTTTCTGGATCACAGTAAGAAAAGAGCTTGCTCAGTCCTTTAGCGTGCCGATGGTGTAAATATTAAAACAGCAACTTGACTTCTCAGCTGTACAGAAACCCTTCAGCTCCTGTCACGTATGGTTATTGCCCAGGGGCCTGTACTCATTTGCTCTGGTTTACACCTTACAGGTTCCCTGTGCAAAGTTACCTCATGGTCTTATTCCACCAAAACAGGCAAAGCTTCATGCAATGTAATAAAAGAAATAATGTAAAATCGAAGGCATGTACGTCATAAGGCAGAGTAAAGCCATTACACAGGGCAACAAGACAACAGGTTAGCACTTTCATTCTTGCTCCCATTGTGCGCTTTGGATCACTGCCACTATGTAGTAGGGAAGACCTGGCACTATGCCCAAAAATATAGAATTAAGTAACTAATTTCTTCTTGTGGCATGTTATGTGTAAATCATACTTGTTTACTTTCTATGTTCCTTTCTGTCAACGAGTGGAAAAAATGATACATAAATAGTTTGGGCATATGTAGTTTTATTAACTTTTGTCATGATACTGAGAGTGAAGCTTTTTACTTAGGCTGCTTTCACACTATAAAGTTCTTCCGTTTTAAAGAGCCGTTATAATGTTCCGTTATGAAAACCCTTAAAGGGGTTCTTCACTGCCCTGTCTTCCGGAGCTCCGCTCGCAGCGTCCGGAAGTTTATTACTCTGGACGCTGTGTGCGGGCTTCCTTGTTCGAGGCCGCCACCTCGTAACATCACGCCCGCCCCCTCAAGCGGGCATGACGTCACAAGGGGGCGGTCTCGAACACGGAAGCCCACAAACAGCGTCCGGCGTTTCGGACGCTGCGAGCGGAGCTCCGGAAGACAGGGCAGTGGAGAACCCCTTAAAACCGGCCGTTACAAAATCCCATTAAAGTCTATGGGATTTTTACATTATCAGTTTTAACCCATCATAGCCCGTTATTAATGACGGACGTTATTTGTGATGGGAGAAAAAAACGGTACATGCACTTTTTTTCTCCCATCACAAATAAAGTCCGTTGTTAATAACTGGCTATGACGGGTTAAAACAGATAATGTAAACATTCTACAGAATTTAATGGGATTTTGTAATGGCTGTATGGAATTTTTAAGGGTTTACATAACGGAACATTATAACGGCTCTTTAAAACGGAAGAACTTTATAGTGTGAAAGCAGCCTGTCAGGGAAACTCTTCTCCAGAGATCAGTCAACTCCGATATCAAGGCAATAGGTTTATTACATACATCTATGTATGGACGATCCTCACATGGAGAAAGTCAAGACACCCCGAGCGAAGGCATTCAACAACTTTTATCAAAGCAAGTAAGCAGTTCCATCATAACTGAAGTAGTGTTAGTCATAGATTAAGTAAAATTGGTATCAAAACCAGACATGAGAGAAAAAGGAAATCAGCCTCGCGATCACTCCTGATCATTACGCTGTTCCACCAGGCAACACTCCTCTGGTGTTTGTTATACCTTTTCGCGAATCTTTTTGTTATCTGTCCTGGACAGCAGGTAGTGTTTATTTATATTAGGCTACACCCCAAGAAAGCCTCTTCGGCCCCTTTGTCACCTGGATTGTATACGATCGACAACAGTGCCTGTCTTCAACTACTGAAACCCATAGATTTAATACAAGCGTTTCAGTATCTGTACTATGTTAGGGGTCAGGTCTGTGCCCGCTCACACTCCCTGCCCTCTTCAGCCCCCTCATGGCTGCAGCGTCTTTTAATAAAATTTCAACACAACAAGAAAGGAGTTTGAAACAATATCAACAACTAATAGGACAGACAAAGGACAGTGAAAGATAAGAGTTTTCTTTACCTTATCAGACGTCGGGAGGACTGGATCTCACTGATCCTGGGCATGGAGGTCTGACTCCAACTGACCCCTTTTTCACGGTATGGGGATTTTATATGCCCATCCGGAGGATTTTGGGAGTGGAGAGACTTCGCTGGTTACTCATCACCTTTTACAGTCGGCATCGTCCGTCCCTGAACCCAATGGATCGGTTCCGGTATCGAAGGACCATCAATGTCAGGAAAACTCTTCTCCAGAGATCAGTCAACTCCCGATATCATCAAGGCAATAGGTTTATTACATACATCGATGTATAGGCGATCCTGACATAGAGAAAGACAATTAAAGAATCCCCCGAGCTAAGGTATTCAACAATTTTTATCAAAGCAAGTAAGTAGTGACATCATAACTGATCAGTTGGTAATGCTTTGAGCTCATTGGTCAAGAACTTTATCGTCTGCTCAGCAAACCAGTACGTTCAAGCTTCAGTACTTGAAGTAGCTTCAAGGCCACTAGTTTGTTTTGATTTTAACAGGGTGCGTTACAAGAAGCAAGCGCCATACTGTGATTTACAACTATACAGTGAGAAAATAGAAACTTAAATCTAATAAAAGTAGATACATCTCATTATTCTACTACCCAGAGGTCGTTTTCTTTGATAAGCTGCCTGCTTTACACAGCCCCTCACTTTGTGCTTTTTTTCCGGAACATTAGGACAACCCTTAGTTTTTCCAGCAGTGAAGTTGACAAGAGGTCCAAGAAGGACAACGACCCCCATCATTTAGTCACGTGGTAATTTCCTTTGATGTTTTTTAGGATGTTAGTGTTGTCTCACTTAAGCTGGTGGAGTTTATTATTAGTTTTGTGCTCTGTGCTTTGTTTTTCTGCCAGTAACAGATGGTATATTGTTATAGCGTTTGCCCAGCTTTTGTGGCTTAGTTATTCTTGGAAGGTTGGCACATTGTTTGTGGTTTGCTTATTTGCCTGTGTCCATAATAGGATGGCTGTTCTCTATACCCATGTGCACAGCTTTATCAGGTGTAGAAGTGATTTGTGTACCCGGTGGTGACTAGTAAATCTGCTGGATGGTTTGTCCTTTGCTCACACTGGAGGAATGCAGAAGCGTGCTCATGTACATTCCATTCCTTGTTGTTCTCATAGCAATAACACATGATCCGGTGGGTGGACCTAAGTAAACATGGGTGTGCCAAGCATGCACTGTTTGATGTCTTACCACTCAGACATAAAAGGAAAAGAATAATACAGCAAAGTGGCTTAGTGCATGTTAAAATGTTTCTGAGAAGTCAGTCTTGTGCTTCCTTTACACTTGGTTACTATGACAATTATGGTTACCTAAGCAGTGATTTATTTGTAACATCTGAAACAAAAATCTGTTCATGTCCACCGCAGCCTGGTGTGGATTTAATAACTTGGTTTCAGGAAACCCTGCTCTCTGACTTGTACATTTGGGTCAACAGTTCTGCTCCTCTTCCCTAGAAATAAAGAATTTACATGCAGGAGTGCGCCTATAATTGTAACCTGGAGGATGGCGACACCAAAAGCCAGGGTCCCAAAAAACACAACACCCTTTTCTTTTACACACATATTCATAAAAGCGCCATCCTGTATTTTTTCGTTTTGTTCTATTCCTCTCCAGTATTGCCTCCAGCATTCAGTGCAAGTACCCGTAATACATGACATAATGGCTCTCAATCACTATGTCCATTTATGTGCGGCTAGCCTATATTATCTGTGCTCTTCCACATGGTTTCCCCTGCTATAATCTTTTGTTGGAGGGCGATGTTACATTTTGCTGGTTCTTGGCTGTGGTGAGTGGAGTCGGAGAAGAGTAAGTGGATGTGTGTCTGCTGGAACGTATCCTGTTGACTATGTAGATACATCCTGTGGCTGTCTACTCCTGAAATAAAACTTGTACGTTGTGATATCCTTCTGGCGGGAAGCCGTACTATTCTGTGTGAGGATAAACAGGAAGAATATTTATAGGAGCAGTTCATTTCTAATAATCCATAACCTGTCTATTTCTACATTGTCATTTCCTCTGATTGCTGGGATAGTGCGCCCAGATAATCAGACACATATGCATGTGCTATACACTTTCCTTCTATCTGAGCATGTCACCAGCCTATCCAATCACATGGGAAAGCTATTCTAAGCATGTGGCATGGCCTGACTTTTTCTTCCTCTCATGCCAGGCATAGTTTAACACCAGACATGCCCCATGATGTGTCAGGGAAATGATACCACTGCCAAGTAAACAGAGTAAAGACTTGTGTGGGTGTTTTCCTCTCAAGGCAGGAATTAAGGCTGAATCCTGTAATTTTAAAGAGAAGTTACAGGCTTCAGCATCTGGAAGATTCCACTGCTTTATGGTGGGGACATTATTGCTCTGTGGGTTATTATTATGTACACTATTTTCCTGTTATTGATAAACTGGGTTAAGTAAAACAGTGCAAATGACAGTCTTTAGTCTACTGTACAGTGTATTTTGGGAATAGGGAAGCATTATCTGTTGCATCCGTTTGAAGTGATCAGACCAAATTCAGACTTTTGGGTGTATGTCCCTGCAGCTATTGCCTGTTTGTCTCTGTGAGGAGACCAAATACAGGAAGTGAGGGCAGGACAAGAAGGGCTCTTTGCAGTTTCCTGACTTGCCAATCATCCTGCTGTGAGCCGGGGACCTGTCACAAAGCCTCGGTGCCCAGAGCCACTGCTTGTCCTCGGTGCCCAGAGCCACTGCTTGTCCTCGGTGCCCCGAGCCACTGCTTGTCCTCGGTGCCCCGAGCCACTGCTTGTCCCCGGTGCCCCGAGCCACTGCTTGTCCCTGGTGCCCCGAGCCACTGCTTGTCCCTGGTGCCCCGAGCCACTGCTTGTCCCCGGTGCCCCGAGCCACTGCTTGTCCCCGGTGCCCCGAGCCACTGCTTGTCCCCGGTGCCCCGAGCCACTGCTTGTCCCCGGTGCCCCGAGCCACTGCTTGTCCCCGGTGCCCCGAGCCACTGCTTGTCCCCGGTGCCCCGAGCCACTGCTTGTCCTCCCACGCATCCTGTATTTGGTCTCCTCACAGAGACACACAAGCAATAGCTGCAGGGACAAAAATATACACATTTTTTTAATAATATATTAAATATTAAAAATATATGTTATTTTCTAAATTATATAAAAGTTTTTGCAAATGACAGGTACAAATTTAAGAATCAAAGCGTAAGTCCAGCATTGCTCTCCTTCCCGTTTTGCAAAGATTAGGAAGAAAAAATGCTGCACATGCTAGATGGTTGGGTTGTTGAGGCAATCATATAATGCCCAGCAAGTCTGGTGCACAAGTCCTATTAATCAGAAAAGGGCATGTTCACCGTACTCGCTACAGCAACCCGGCCACTTGTGTAGCATCTCTCCACATCAAACTTTGGAGGACGGCCAGGAGAGCAGTAGTGGACTAGCGCTTCAAAGGGGTTGTCCAGTGGGATATCAGTGATCTTCTTAGTGGGTATCTCCTGTGTGCCAAGTCAGTAAATGGAGATAATTGGGGGCCTGGTGAGCAGCGGAATGGCAGTGTGGGGTTAAAAATCCTTTTGAAAATCGGCACACCAAAACCAGTATAGTATAAATTGGATACTCCCCTTCTACAGCTCCCATGTCAAAGATTTCCTGTTCCCCTGGCCAGTCCCTGAATATCTGGCTCAAACTATGACTTATTACCCCATATAAATTCTGCAGCCTGTGATTGGTTGCAGTGGCGACATATTGACATGACACATCATCACTAGAGACTGGTGGGGGACCAGGGAAGACTTTGCCCAGAATGCCTGGGTACTGGTAAAATTATTTTGTCATTTAGAGTGAATTAACACGTGGTAGATTTGTTGTAGTTTTGGTAACTGTCCTTTTCATCTGAAATATCCCCATTCATTTTAATGAGCTTGAATTAAGAACATTTTCCACAACAAATCTGCCACATCTGAGCTGGAAAGGCCAACATGATCCTGTGTAATAGAACCAGTGATCAACTGACGAAAAAGCAGATGCTCGTTTGTCTGCTGATCGGGTCGTTTTGACAGGTTTAAATCATTGAGGGAGATTTATCAAAAACTGTGTAGAGGATGAGTGGTGCAGTTGTCCATGGCAACCAATCAGATTGCTTCTTTCATTTTTAAAGGGACCTGTGAAAAATGAGACGCACTGATTGGTTGCTATGAGCAACTGCACCACTCTTCCTCTACACAGGTTATGATCTCCCCCATTGTCTTTCAGCCGCACGTCTCCCCATGTTAGAAAGGATGTGCAGCTTATTTCTGCTAAGGGCCACAAGGACAGTCCAGCAATCTATCCTGCATCCCTCCCCACATCATTACCCAGCCATGTAATCTATGAGATCAGTGCGGCCCCTTAAACTGTGTCTAACCTTTGTGGCTTTTGCTGAGGATCTGCATGTGGATGAGATTTGTTCAAATCTAATTTTTCTGCTACTTTATTCAACTGTGACAGAAAATCTGCAACAATTCTACTACCTGTCAACATAATTAGAGCCCTGGCTGTGATAAAGTGGGGTGGGGGTTGGTACAATGACACCATTCTAAGTGATCAGTGGAAGTCCAGCTTTGGACTGTCTTGTGACCTGCTGCAGGAAGACATTTCACATGTCCCCTTCTTTACAGCTGTCTCATTTGTTCATAGGAGAGTGCTCATTGCTTAATGGATATGTGCAGTGCATGATGGAAGCCTCCTGTATAGCTGAGCTCATCGTGTTGAATACAGTGATATCATCATCGGCAGATCCTGGATTCAGTGCAGTTCAAAGTCATAAAACAAGTTAATAGGACAATCCTCAGACACAAAATGCTCTTGTTACAAGAAGATATTGTGAATGTATAGATTATGTGAAGGGAGCATACTCCAATAACAAGCTTTTCATATGCAAACAGTCATATCCATCCATAGACGCAGAAGAATAGGGAGTTATTGGGATGACTCTAATCCTGTTTATGTATACAGACACCCAGATTGTTCCTAACAATGATCTGAGTTGAAGAGATTTATATGACTTTTGCCAACAGTTAGTAGTGGATGTTCACTCCTGTAAGCTGATATGTCTTGGATACCGTGTCCAATTGAACAATAAAGTTGAAAGCAAAGCTGAACAATAGGACCATAATAGACAAATATGCTTTGTTTTCTTCTTAGTCTTGTCTATAGGGGGACATTTTATGTCTGGTGACATAATGATTTGCATTGTGACTGATTCAAAATAGTTGTCCAGGTCTTGTAATTTATTAAAGGCTTTTAAGATTTTCAGCTGTATTTGCTGCTTGGAGCAGAAGACACTGTGGAATATATGTTGGGGAACAAAAGCAACCTGTCCCTTTCCTGGACCTGATGGTGGTAGACAAATGTTTGAAATCACCTTTTTATTTCTCATCCAAGTGTCAAGGAGGTGGAGTCGATCTGCTCAAGTGCCACGTCATGGGATATGCATCCTAGATTACTCTCACCTCTTAGCCTCTATTTGATTGTCATACATGGCTTTATATATCAGTTAATGAGGGACTGAAAGGTGCGGGGTAAGCAAGGATGTGGCACTTGAGCTGCTCGGCTCCACCTCCTTGACACTTGGCTGAAAATGAAAAAGGTGATTTTATAAGTTTGGTGACCACCATCCGCTCCAGAAGAGGTACAGTTAACTTGTATGCCTTTACAGATATCCAAGAGAGTCTGGAGCTCCTCGCAGCAGACACAGCTGACAGATTTCCTTTAAATACATTATACTATTGTGCAGTGGTCTCCAACCTGCGGACCTCCAGATGTTGCAAAACTACAACTCCCAGCATACCCGGACAGCCGTTGTCATGACATTTTTGAACACTGAAAATATAACCTAAGTGTAGAATTTCTTGTGGGGGATTCATAAAGCTCTCTACAACAGTTTTCCCCACAATTTCACACACAAATTCAACTTTAGGGTACTGTACACACATACAGGATCTGCTGAAGATTTGCTGCAGATTTCAATGTAACGGAATGATTTAGCGTAGCATCACATTTTCAGCAGGTCCTGTACTTGTGAATGTACGCTGGCCTTAGTGGGCAGGACTTAGGAGAGGAGGTGTGCCTTCCCACACCTGAATTTACTATACACCAGAAATGTAAGTCTTCACCTTTGTCCTCTGCCTAAAATATCTGCCATGCCTGTTACCACAGGGGTTGTTACCCAGCATTTCCTGTAAGGCTCTGGGTGCAATACAGTGTCATACATACCGTATTTGTGTAGGGTCAATACCTATATAGTGGTATAGGGATGATAGGCTAGAACCCAGTGTGCAGGGATCCTTTTATTTTATTTGGGGGTGAAATAGCATTGGCTTACATGCCTGCTAATGCTGCGTTTATGTTGGTACCCCCGTGATGTTACGTAATGAATATGCACTATTATTTTGGGGATTTGGGCACTATTATTTTGGGAAGTAATGATTGTGGTCAGCTGGCAGCTCTCAGACAGCTCTCGGGGCCTCGGTGCCTGCTGGTAGAAGCCGGATCACTTTAGCCTCTCGCTCTCCTGGTGCCAGTCGTTCCTACTTTTGCCTGCTGTCTCCATGGAGACTGTCTGCTCCTAATCACATCCCCCTATTCAGTATATACCTTCTCTGTAGAAGGCTACCACATGGCAGGGCCGGCCTGTTACAGGCATTTCATAAACTGGAAAACAGAATTCAAGCCAGCTCTTAGAGCTTTCCTGCCACAAAACAATGCCCTCCTTTATTCTAGGGCTTACCCTTTACCTAAATCTCCTTAGCAGGGGTTATGTAACATATGTTGTAAAAAAAATCACTTGAGACACAGCCTGAGCCTTGTCTAAATGAGAAACAAAGATCTCAAAGCTAAATATACTATAATCTTGTTTCTGAAAGCTATAAACCAAGTGACTCTTAATGTAGTTATTATGTCAGTTGACTGGTCTGTGACTTACTGCCCGATTACAGTTGTGTGTTTATATATACACAGGGATGTGGAGTTTTTATTGCCCGGCGCCCGGGACATGCAGTTCCGGGCACCGGGCAGGTGATTTCTTCAGGCAAACAGCGGTAAATGCCAGAAGAATTCACACACATCGGCACACACTGCTACTGTACCTATATCTCCCTGCTGCAGCCTATAACAAGGCTTCCTGGAGGGCTGCGTGCTATTGGGGAAGTCATCGTATCCGCAGAGCAGGACGCCAGGACGCTGACGTCCTGCGCGGCGTGTGTGATGACCTCCCATATCGCGCACATCCCCGAAAAGAAGGCTCGTTATAGGCTGCAGCAGGGGAAGTACTGTAGCAGTGAAGTACTTTAACCTGCCTAATTACTCAATAAGGGAGGACCTGCTTACCACCAGGGGCTAACCTATCTTCTTTGGGTATCCTACCTGTGGAGGCAGCTGGAGGGCTCACCTCTGCATTCATGGCTGCCCCCATAGATCTGCATTTGAGTTCAGTGGAACTGCATTAATCTGTATGAGGAATTTGATGATTTCTTCTAATAATAATAGTGTAAGAAATAAAATAAAAAATAATAAAAAAGTTAAACACCCATTAATCCCTTCCATATTAAAAGTTCATGTCACCCCCTTTTCCCCCTTTTCCCATTTTCCATATAAAAATATATATATTTCCATAATAAAAAATAAACCTATTTGGTATTGGCACGTTCGTAATATATCATTATATATCCCGCACGGTCAATGGCGTTATTGAAAACAAAAAATCCTAAATCACAGAATGGCGTTTTTTATGTTTATAACATCATATCCCAGAAAAAATTAAGTAAAAAGTATTCAAATAGTCCTATCAATACCAAAATGGCACCAATACAAACAGCAGATTACGGCCCAAAAAAAATTAGCCCTCATACAGCGCAGTATACGGAGAAAAAAAAAAATGTTATGGGGGTCAGAAATGTTTTTTTTTTTTTTTTTTATTCTAATTAGTAAAACATGACAGAAACTAAACAAATTTCATATTGTTATAATCAGGCTGACCTAAAGTATTAAAATAACATGTAAGTTTGACCACAAGATGAATGTCAAAAAAAAAAATTTCACCTCACAAATAATTTTTTTTGTTTTTGTTTCGGAGCACAAGTTATGAATGAATGAAAGGTGTCCTTACAAAGTATAATTGGTCCCGCAACAAACAAGCCTCGTATGGGTCTGTAGATGGAAAAATAAGAGTTATGGCTATTATAGGGCGAGGAGGAAAAAAGAGAGTGCAGGAACTAATAAAGACCTTATTCACAGACTATTTTGGTTGAAATTACTTTGTCTACCAGGTCAAGTGGATTTTCATGAAGGACAAATAGATTGTGCACCGTTTTAGTCCCTTGGACAAGTTTTTTTATTTCCACACCCCTTCAAATACAATATATGTGTGTGTGTGCTCTCTTGGTACAGCAGGTGAAACCCTGGCTAATATAGAGCATTGCTGAGATAAGAAGATTGAAGTGGGGGGGGGGGGGGGGGTAGTAAATGCATCCGATGTATAGATAAATGATGTCTAGGATGGAGGTGGGGGGAGGAGGATATGATGAGTCAGGCAGAAAGCATTTTAGTCTGCAGTGGATACATTAAAGCCTTGTCTTAATGTGCATGATCCAATAAAAAGTTATTGATCCAGATTGATCATCTGAGTGCCCAGGAGAGGTCACATAATTGGCATAACCAAAAATGATGCAACAACCCACAACCTGTTTTTTTTTTTTTTTTTCCCTTCTCTGGGTTCATTTTAGCACTTTTGTGACTGGTGTATTTAAGGTCACTAGATTTCTTTTGCATTGGAATTGTGAATAGTAGCAGTCTGGATGACGATTTAGGAATAGAATATGCACCAACATCCTCTTCAGATCTTGACGTGTTAACATATCCTAAGTGTGAACTCTTTTCAGTTCCAGTCCTCTTTCAATTGTGGTAATGGAATTTAGACTTGCTCTTTGCTTTGTGTGTACATTGATTACTGTTGCTGGGAATTACACGTACTGTATGTCTGTGAGTATTTCTGAAAGTTTTAAGACTCTGACACAGTATATCATGTAGGGTTGTGATCAAAGGGCTAGAGTCTTCCTGAACTTCTTGTCTGTTACCCCATTGGAGAACATTACCTTTAGGCTAGGTTCACACTGTGCAATTTCCGCCTACATTTCTGCTTTGAAATTGCAGGCAGAAATTCCGCTTACTAAAATGTATAGTATAGTGAACGGGTTTCTGTTCACAAATTCACACAGTGGAATAGTTGAACGGAAAATCCGCTTGAAATGGTGTTCCTAATTCTTCAGGCAGAAATACTCACGGAACTCATTGCAATCTATTGGAGACTGCAGTGTCTGTGCGGTCCTAGTGCAGACTGATGCTGTCTGCGCTGGCCGCACTCGGAATCTCAGGGTGGAAATTTTCTGCTCGGAGATTCTGTAGTGTGAACCTAGCCTTAGCCTTTAGATGACTGGTAACTGGATTTAGTACATAATAGGAAGCAAATGGAGAGAGAATATATGTTAGTTTTTGAAGTCTGTGTATGATGACAAAATGTTTTAGTTTAAAGCATACCTGTACCTGGACTCAGGTAGTCTGTCGTGTATATACATGAGGAGGACCATTATTTCTGGCCATAGTATTAAACTTTTATATGGCATTTTTTTAACCAGTTTTCCCCTCTGCAGGCTCTGTCCCTAATTTTCAAGTAAGTACAATTTCTTCGATACACTGCACAAACAGAAGATGAAATCCTTCTCCTCTATGTCTCTATAGCAGCAGCACATAGGACATTATAGAGCAGTGTAAGCTGTGAATCTAATACTGGGGGAGATACGAGTCTTAGAGAAGCTGCTGAAAGCTCTAGTGTTTTACTCTGCAGCTCCTTACCCCTTCTTCCTTTGACTTCGGTGTGCAGCATTTAACCTTATCCCTCTGTGAGCTGTTTGTACACATTGGCCCTCATTTACTACGAGTGAAGTATTTATTCTGGAGTGTTTTCAATCTCACTTAGGCTTATTTACTATTCTGTCGCACGTTTTTTTGTGTCGCACTAGTCAATTGTGTCACACAAACTCCGAGCTAAAGAAATTAGTTGTGGGAGTCAAAATGCTTTAGACTTGTCTGTTTTAAAAATGTTTCCATGAATCAAAAGTATTCATGTGTTATCATTTTTCAAACATTACAACAATTATCCTTGTTTATCAGCTTGGGGGTTAAATAGATTTAAACCTAATATTGCAAATGTGTTAAAAAGACTAAAAAAATATAAACACGCCCATTTCAGAGTGAAAAAAAAACACTCCGAGTGTTTTCTAAAATATCGGTTGTGCGACTAAATTGTTTTTGCATAATTAGTCGCACAGACCTTGCGACTAAAATTTAGGCGCAATAAATCAGAGCGAGTCGGTTGGACTTTAATAAACAAGGGCAATTGCGTCTCTAGATGAAGAGTGAATGAGTTTGTTGGAACGGGGTAGTAAAGAACACAGCCTAAGTGGAGAAAGAAGCATTTTTTTCCTAGTAAGATATATACCAGTTTCTTATAATAGCTTTAACTTTTTTTGCTGATTTATGCAAAGTTTACTGAAAAGTTAGTGACCCATTTATGTTGTGATCTTATAGGGATCAAAGTTTGTCTATGATTTCTATCACCTATGCTTTGATGCCATACACTGCCATGCAGTATGAATATTGAATTGGATCTCGTATTACATTATTAGGTTCATCTATACAGTAGTTGTGCCTTCTATGTATATATTTTGTGTAAGTACACTGTTTAATAATTTCAGTATATAAGGAGACTTAGTACATTGTTTTAACAAAGAATCTCTGATTTCATACTTCTTAGATACTTTTCCAATGATTATATTTTTTCGATACATTGCCAAGAAGTTAACATTTTTTTAAATAAAGTATTTGTACTTGCTCAAGTGCTTTTTGTCAAAATCATGTTGGAAGATTGGCATCCATCGCTTCCCATAAGTTGAGCTGAAGGTATATTTTTTCTGTTCATGTGCTTTGATCTTATTTTTATTATTAACACCTGCAGTAGATGCATTGGTCCCGATTTACTAAGAGTGTTGTGTAGGTTTCTTTGTTGGTTTTAATTCCCTACAATTTATTTTCCACGGTATTTACTAAGTTTTCCCCACGTTTTACACTTTACCTACATTTTGCTTTATAATTTTTTTTAATTTTTTTTTTTTACACATGCTCTGATCTGTCTGGTTATTCTCAGCTCAAATCCACCACATTTTCTGTGGAAACCTTAGTAAATATATTGGGTTTTTGTGAAAATGTTGTTTACAATAGTAAATCAGGGCCATTGTGTATATGGTGATCTACTAATAGATGATCCAGTATATGGGAGTCTGCCCAGTTTTTCACTACTGCGGAAGTTTCAGGTCCATATTGTAATGACCTATCCTAAAAGGTCCATGTCCAGCCCTGTTTATGCCCAGTAAAATATCTATAGCAATCTATTAGTTAAGGTAAGCTTCACTCTGTTGTAATGAGTAGATGCTTATATACAGTGGTCCCTCAACATACGATGGTAATCCGTTCCAAATGGACCATCGTTTGTTGAACCCATCGTGTGTTGAGGGATCCGTGCAATGTAAAGTATAGGACAGTGGTCTACAACCTGCGGACCTCCAGATGTTGCAAAACTACAACACCCAGCATACCCGGACAGCCAACGGCTGTCCGGGCATGCTGGGAGTTGTAGTTTTGCAACCTCTGGAGGTCTGCAGGTTGAAGACCACTGGTATTGGAGGTTGTACTCGCGTGTCCCGTCCCTGTCCCCCCCCCCCCCCCCCCCTCTCCGGACCGTCACCGCTTGTCACCACTGCCCTGGGTGTCTCCTTCCATCGCTGTCGCCGCATCCCCGGGGTGTCCCCGACGCTCTGGCAAGGCCTCTGCTTCCCCGGCATCCTCGCTCTCCGTCGCCGCCATCACGTCGCAATGCACGCCGCTCCTATTGGATGACGGGACGGCGTGCGCAGTGGCGTGATGACGACGATGGAGAGCGCCGACGATGCAGGGGATCCCGAAGAGGACGCGCCGGAGCCCCGAGGACAGGTAAGTGATTGTCAGCGGACCACACGGGGCACCGTAAACGGTTATCCGGCGGCAGCTGAAGCAGTCTCTAGCCATTTATGCGATGGCCCCGACATACAAAAGCATCGTATGTTGATGCTGCCTTCAACATGCGACGACCTCTGAGAGGCCATGGTATGTTGAAATGATCGTATGTCGGGGCCATCGTAGGTCAGGGGGTCACTGTATATGGTAGTTCCTCTGGTACTGCACAGGATCTTGGCATCAGACATTTGAACATTCAAGTCTTTAGGAGGATAGAACTTGCCTGCTACCTTCATAAGAAACAAACACCAGGTTATAAAGTTGTGCTGTATTCTTATGGACTGATTGTCTGCTTTAAAGGTGCTTTTTGTGATTTTTATTCTTGTCTTTTCATCTGTATATTCTTTTTTGCATGTACATTTTTCCAGTTTACCACTTTCTGTTCTGGGATCCTTCATGTACAGTATATGGCAGGCAGCTATAGGTGAAATGGCAGGGAATGGATGGTGACATTACATAACATAATCCTTCTTTATTGGAAACAATAAGCCTTGTGTATAAAGTAACTTATTTCTCAGGAATATTGGTATTATCGGTAAGAAAGAAGTGTTGGTGGTAGTGGGTGAGTGTGCGTGCTGGAGATCCGATTATGTTGGGCACACACACTCATCTGCAATGTAACCCACCTATACTTCAATGACCTGTTTGGCATTGCTGTGGGAGCTGTAGGCCTCCTACCCATTGCATACATTGTGATGATAAAGAAGAGGGAACTATACCTTTAACAAGTTTGCTATGACAACATGGCTATTGTTCTCCAGCCGAGCAATTCCACATAAGTGATTGGATGGCTGCAGACATTGTGTGTCGTACAGTGGCAAGCTTGTGCAATACAAGGAAAGAAGTGGGGCAGCTGTGTTTCAGGTGGCTCCGAGGGTAATCTATTCATCCAGAAAGAATGGGGGAAATCTGGAACATGACTAGTGCAATATTGTCCTTACAATTAAGTTTTGTTTGGGCCAAGAACAAATTTGACATGTGATGGCTGCAATGTTAATGCAATTTTTGGTTGTGAGATGTTTTTGTATATTTGTTGCAAAAGTCTTCAATATGTGAAGAGACTTAAGGTTGCACACATTTACCTTCTGTAGCTTATTACTTTATTGCTTGAGCATCCACTACTTAATGCATTGCCTTTATCCCTGTTTGGGGGGGGGGGGGGGTTGGCTATTGCTATGTTCATCCTAAACATCTTAGTTACAGAGTTAAAGGGGTACTCCACTGGAAAAAATATGTTATCAACAGATGCCATAATGTTAAACAGATTTTTAATTACTTCCATTTAAAGATCTTAACCCTTCCGGTACTTATCAGCTGCTGTGTGCTTTTTTTCTTTTTGAATTTCCTTTCTGTCTGTCCACAGTGCTCTCTGCTGACACCTCTGTCCATGTCAGGAACTGTCCAGAGCAGGATAGGTTTGCTATGGGGATTTGCTTGTACTCTGGACAGTTTTTGACATGGACAGAGGTGTCAGCAGAGAGCACTGTGGTCAGACAGAAAGGAAATTCAAAAAAGAACAGAACTTCCTCTGTAGTATACAGCAGCTGATAAGCACTAGAAGGATTAAGATTTTTAAATCGAAGTAATTTACAAATCTGGCACCAGCTGATTTAAAAAAATATATATATATTTTTCAGCGGATTATCCCTTTAAGTCTTACCTAGAGATATAATGACATATACTAAACAGAAGGCGAATAGATTTGCTGGAAACCTGGGTGACAACCCTCGTGTCAATAGATCTTAGATGAAGCTGGTGTTCATTTTTTTTCTTTCTTTCTTTTGTAGAGCTTGTTTAAAAGGCATCTGTCTCCGGCTAAAACTTCGAAAACAGTGGAATAACTCTTTGATCGTTGTCCCTCATGTTCACTTAGAGCCTTTCAGAGAATGGATAGGCCCTAACTTGACAATGGCTCTGATGTACTGGAGGGGAGTGGAGTTTTCTTTGTGGGTTTTAGTTCCCTACAAGTATTTTTATTTACTAAGGGTTCCCTACATTTTGCACTTTCCCTACATTTTGCTTTTTTTTTTTTTACACATGTTCTGATCTGTAGGGTTTTTCTCAGCTCAAATCCACCACATTTTCTGTGGAAACCTTAGTAAATATGTTGGGATTTTTTTTTAACCCCTTAAGGACGCAGCCCTTTTTCACCTTAAGGACTGAGCCCTTTTTCGCAATTCTGACCACCGTCACTTTACAAATTAATAACGCGAAAACTCTTTTACCGAATATTCTTATTCTGAGATTGTGTTTTCGTGACATATTCTACTTTATTTTGGTGGTAAATTTTCGGCGTAAATTTCATCCTTTTTTGGTGAAAAATCCCAAAATTTCATGAAAATTTTGAAAATTTTGCATTTTTCTAACTTTGAAGCTCTCTAATTGTAAGGAAAATGGATATTCCAAATAAATGTTATTTTTCTTCACAAACACAATATGTCCACTTTATGTTGGCATCATAAAATGGACATACTTTTGCTTTTTGAAAAAATTAGAGGGCTTCAAAGTAGAGCAGCAATTTTCAAAAATGTCATGAAAATTGCTAAATCTGAAGGGACAGATGTTACAGAACTACAACTCCCAGCATGCCTGGGCAGTCGAGGCATGCTGAGAGTTGTAGTTTGGCAACATCTGGAGGGCTACTGTTTGGGCACCACTGTAACAGTTGTCTCCAAACTTTGACCATCCAGATGTTGCAAAACTACAACTCCCAGCATGCCCAGACAGCCTTTGGCTGTCTGGGCATGCTGGGAGTTGCAGTTTGGCCCCCCTAGTGGCTTTCCACAGTAAAGATCGATTTACTTTCACTTTCAATTCCCCCCCCCACTGTCGATTCCCTACCTGAGGAAAGATCCAGCAGGCTCCAGCGAAGATCCCAGGTCCCCAGGCATCTTCTCCTGCAGGTACGGCCTCCATCTTCTTCCCAGAGCCCCTCGACATCCAGGGGCGGGCAGAACGGGGGGTTGCCATGGCAACCCCCTGTCCTGCGCTGCCATTGGTCAGAACTCCGTTCTGAGTAATGGCAGGGGATAGGAGGAGATCGCAGCTTTGCGACCTCACTCCTATCCTTTAGGCTGATCGGGGCTGTTGCTGACAGCTCCGATCAGCCCTATTTTCCGGGTGATCGGGTCACCAGAGACCCGATCAGCCCGGAATTGGAGAAAATCGCATGTCTGAATTGACATGCGATTTTCTCCGATATGAGGGGTCTCAGGATCCCCCCTGGGCGATGTGCCAGGGTGCCTGCTGAATGATTTCAGCAGGCATCCGGCTCCGGTCCCCAACCGGCTAGCAGTGGGGACCGGATTTCCCACGGGTGTATGGATACGCCCTCGGTCCTTAAGGACTTGGAATGCAGGGCGTATCCATACGCCCTGTGTCCTGAAGAGGTTAAATATCAGGGACTCGCCCCCTTATCCAGGCGACCATTCCCCTTTTACCGGTTTTATGAGTAAAATGAAGAATTTGTCAGGTTTACCCTTTTTTTTTTTTTTTTTTTTTAGCGTAGATGTAGGTGCAGACACAATTTCAGGCGCACAACCCGACAAAACGGTCGGGTTTACAATAGTAAATCAGGCCAATGTCTTTCTTGTGCAATGCCTTAAGTGAAATTGTGATAGTATTTTCATGTTCTGTGTAGAGAGAACAGTTTCATCTTTGACACATTAACTTCCTCGCCCTTGGTTAGTAAATTTAAAGGGTCACTCTCATTAAACTAAATTTTGCTATTGCACTCCTTATGGTAAATGAAAAAATATTTCTAATATACTTTGTTTAAAAAAAAAATGAATTTTTCTATGTTTTTTTTGTGCTTAAAAAAGCTCAAGAGCACATTTTCCCCCAACACATACATAGACTTTGTACCAAAGTCCAAACACAGGAAGTGCCGCCTGGAGTGCTGAGGCGGGGCGGCGGGGAGTTGTCCAGCCTCATCCAATCATAGCTCCTCTCACACATAACTGCCATATGCTGTTGGTTGGACACCCCCCGCCCCCCCCCCCCCCCTCAGCACTCCAGGCGGCACTTCCTGTGTTTTGACTTTGGTCCAAAGTCTGTGTATGAGTTGGGGGAAAATGTGCTCTTGAGCTTTTTTAAGCACAAATAAAACATAGAAAACTTCATTTTTTTTTAAGTACATTAGAAATATTTTTCACTTACCATAAGGAGTGCAATAGCAAAAATTAGTTTTAATGAGAGTGCCCATTTAACCTGTTCTATGATCCCTTATAGAATCCATCTAAGGCTAAGTTTCTACTTGTTTTTTTTTTTTGGGGGGGGACGCCAATTCTGCCTAAGGCTGCTTTCACACTATAAAATGTATCCGTTTTAAAGATTCGTTTGAGGTTCTGTTATAAAAAACCTGAAAATCGTCCGTTAAACAGCCGTTCCAAAATCCCATACGGCTGTTAGAAAATCCTATTATAGTCTATGGGATTTTTACAATATCCGTTTTAACCCGTTATAGCCCGTTATTAATAACGAACGTTATTTTATGATGGAAGATTATAACAGGAGAAATAGTGCATGCACTATTTCTTCCGTTCATTCACCCGTAACAAAATAATTCACCCAGAAATGGATGGGAACAAAGCGCTGGAGAGTTCTGAAGTGGCAGCAATGAGTCCAGATCTAAATACCATTGAACACCTATGGAGAGATCTGAAAATTGCTGTTGGGAAAAGGCGCCTTCCAATAAGAGAGACCTGGAGCAGTTAGGAAAGGAAGAGTGGTCCAACATTCCGGCTGAGAGGGGTAAGAAGCTTATTGATGGTTATAGGAAGCGACCGATTTCAGTTATTTTTTCCAAAGGGTGTGCAACCAAATATTAAGTTAACCTCTTAAGGACGCAGGGCGTATGGATACGCCCTGCATCCCGAGTCCTTAAGGACGCAGGGCGTATCCATAAGCCCGTGGGAATTCCGGTCCCCACCGCTAGCCGGTTGGGGACCGGAGCCGGATGCCTGCTGAAATCGTTCAGCAGGCATCCCGGCATATCGCCCAGGGGGGTCATTATGCCCCCCCATGTCGGCGATCGCCGCAGATCGCTGGACAATTCAGTCCAGCGATCTGCGGCGATTCCGGGTCAATCGGGTCTCCAGTGACCCGGTGACCCGGAATTACTGGCTGTTCGGGGCCGTCTCTGACGGCCCCGAACAGCCAGAGCCTGCAGGGGTGAGGTGGCACTGGTGCCACCTCACGATCGCCCTGATTCGTCGGCCGGATTACCGGCCGACCAATCAGGGCGCCTGCTGCGGGCGTCACTCCCGCACCCGCTCCGCCCCTCTTCTGGAGGGCGTGAGCGGGTGCGGGAAGACGACCCCGGGTGCTGGGGACCCCGATCCCCGGCGTAAATGTTGGGATCGGGGCCCCAGGAGCGACGGCGGCGGCGAGGGACAGTCCTGCGATGAAGCAACAGCAGGAGGTGAGTGACAGCCTCCTGCTGTTGCTTAGCAACAGCTCCCAGCATGCAAAAAGGGCATGCTGGGAGCTGTAGTTATGCAACAGCAGGAGGCAGACCACCACAACTCCCAGCATTCCCTTATGGGCATGCTGGGACTTATGGTTTTGCAACAGCTGCAGGCACATTTTTTCTATGGAAAAGTGTACCTTCAGCTGTTGTATAACTACAACTCCCAGCTTGCACAAACAGCTAAAGTGCATGCTGGGAGTTGTAGTGGTGCATCTGGTGGTTGCATAACTACAACTCCCAGCATGCCCGTTGGCTGTCGGTGACTGCTGAGAGTTGTAGTTTTGCAACAGCTGAAGGCACACTGGTTGTGAAACTTAGAGTTTTTTTTTTTACCTAACTCAGTGTTTCACGACCGGTGTGCCTCCAGCTGTTGCAAACTACAACTCCCAGCAGTCACCTTACACCATGCACCGTACATGCTGGGAGTTGTAGTTTTGCAACAGCTGGAGGCACACTGGTTTTGAAACACTGAGTAAGGTCACAAATTCCGTGATACATAACCAGTGTGCCTACAGCTGTTGCAAAACTAAAACTCTCAGCTTTTACAGTCTGTCAGCGCATGCTGGGAGTTGTAGTTTTGCAACAGCTGGAGGTCCCCCCCAATGTGAATGTACAGGGTACACTCACATGGGCGGAGGCTTACAGTAAGTATCGGGCTGCAAGTTTGAGCTGCAGCAAATTTTCTGCAACAGCTCAAACTGCCAGCGAGAAACTACTGTGAACCCCCCGCCCGTGCGACTGTACCCTAAAAACACTACACTACACTAACACAAAAAATAAAATAAAAAGTAAAAAAACACTACATATACACATACCCCTACACAGCCCCCCTCCCCTCCCCAATAAAAATTAAAGCGTCTGGTACGCCACTGTTTCCAAAACGGAGCCTCCAGCTGTTGCAAAACAACAACTCCCAGTATTGTCGGACAGCCGTTGACTGTCCAGGCATGCTGGGAGTTTTGCAACAGCTGGAGGCACCCTGTTTGGGCATCACTGGCGTAGAATACCCCTATGTCCACCCCTATGCAATCCCTAATTTAGGCCTCAAATGCGCATGGCGCTCTCACTTTGGAGCCCTGTCGTATTTCAAGGCAACAGTTAAGGGCCACATATGGGGTATCGCCGTACTCGGGAGAAATTGGGCTTCAAATTTTGGGGGGTATTTTCTGCTTTTACCCTTTTTAAAAATTTAAAGTTTTTGGGAAAAGAAGCATTTTCGGAAATTTTTTTTTTATTTTTTTTACATATGCAATAGTCGTGAAACGCCTGCGGGGTATTAAGGTTCACTTAACACCTTGTTACGTTCCCCGAGGGCTCTAGTTTCCAAAATGGTATGCCATGTGGGCTTTTTTTGCGGTCCTGGCACCATAGGGGCTTCCTAAATGCGGCATGCCCCCAGAGCAAAATTTGCTTTCAAAAAGCCAAATGTGACTCCTTCCCTTCTGAGACCTGTAGTGCGCCAGCAGAGCACTTTTCACCCCCATATGGGGTGTTTTCTGAATCGGGAGAAATTGGGCTTCAAATTTTGGGGGGTATTTTCTGCTTTAACCCTTTGTATAAATGTTAATTTTTGGGGAAACCAAACATTTTAGGTACATTTTTTTATTTTTTTTTACATATGCAAAAGTCGTGAAACACCTGTAGGGTATTACGGTTCACTTTACCCCTTGTTACATTCCCTGAGGGGTCTAGTTTCCAAAATGGTATGCCATGTGTTTTTTTTTTTGCTGTCCTGGCACCATAGGGGCTTCCTAAATGTGGCATGCCCCCAGAGCAAAATTTCCTTCAAAAAAGCCAAATGTGACTCCTTCTCTTCTGAGACCTGTAGTGCGCCAGCAGAGCACTTTTCACCCCCATATGGGGTGTTTTCTGAATCGGGAGAAATTGGGCTTCAAATTTTGGGGGGTATTTTCTGCTATTACCCTTTTTAAAAATGTAAAACTTTAGGGAAACCAAGCATTTTAGGTAAAAAATTTTTTATTTTTTTTTACATATGCAAAAGTCGTGAATCACCTGTGGGGTATTAAGGTTCACATTACCCCTTGTTAAGTTCCCCGAGGGGTCTAGTTTCCAAAATGGTATGCCATGTGGGGTTTTTTGCTGTTCTGGCACCATAGGGGCTTCCTAAAGGTGACATGCCCCCCAAAAACCATTTGACGCTCCTTCCCTTCTGAGCCCTCTACTGCGCCCGCCGAACACTTTACATAGACATATGAGGTATGTGCTTACTCAAGAAAAATTGGGTTTCAAATACAAGTAAAAATTTTCTCCTTTTTACCCCTTGCAAAAATTCAAAAATTGGGTCTACAAGAACATGCGAGTGTAAAAAATTAAGATTGTGAATTTTCTCCTTCACTTTGCTGCTATTCCTGTGAAACCCGTAAAGGGTTAAAACGCTTACTGAATGTCATTTTGAATACTTTCGGGGGTGCAGTTTTTATAATGGGGTCATTTATGGGGTATTTCTAATATGAAGACCCTTCAAATCCACTTCAAACCTGAACTGGTCCCTGAAAAAAAGCGAGTTTAAAAATTTTGTGAAAAATGTGAAAATTGCTGCGGAACTTTGAAGCCCTCTGGTGTCTTCCAAAAGTAAAAACTCATCAATTTTATGTTGCAAATATAAAGAAGACATATTGTATATGTGAATAAAAAAAAAAAATTTGGAATATCCATTTTCCTTACAAGCAGAGAGCTTCAAAGTTAGAAAAATGCAAAATTTTCAAATTTTTCATCAAATTTTGGGATTTTTCACCAAGAAAGGATGCAAGTTACCAAAAAATTTTACCACTACGTTAAAGTAGAATATGTCACGAAAAAACAATCTCGGAATCAGAATGATAACTAAAAGCATTCCAGAGTTATTAATGTTTAACGTGACAGTGGTCAGATTTGCAAAAAATCGCCAAGTCCTTAAGGTGAAAAAGGGCTCAGTCCTTAAGGGGTTAAGGGTGCCAATCATTTTGTCCAGCCAATTTTTGGAGTTTGGTGACATTATGTCCTGTTTGCTTTTTTCCTCCCTTTTTTGGTTTAGTTCCAATACACACAAAGGGAATACACATGTGTATATCAAAACAAGTGTTACTGCAATCCTTTTCTGTGAGAAATATTTCCGGGGTGCCAACCTTTACGGCCATGACTGTATAAGCATTAGAGCTTACAGTTACTGTCATGCTTTGTGTTGTTCACTAGAAAAGTCCAGAAAGCCAAGCCTTGTAGCATTCCTGGTCTATACACTAGTAGCGGAGCGGTTCTTAGAAGCATGTACATGTTCCTTTTCTCTGGATCATGAATTATGCACTTACTGTAAGATAGTGGAAATGGAATCACAGAGCTGCCTCTTGTTGGTTTTCTGTTTGCATTATTTAGTAGAACTTTTATAAATTACGGGTTTTATTTCTAGAATATTTTAAAGTGGTCGAGGCTTTTCTTCCTTTTACTTCGTTTTATTTGTCTGAAATATTCACCTAGTTTTGTGGAGCCATGGTGGAATATTCTCCTTATGTCCTACAGAAGCCTGTTACTAGTTCCATGTTAATATTACTTTATAAACTATGAAAGCATCTTAGAAATCCAGGTAAATCTGAAATGTTATTTAGTAAAATATGTAAACAAAGTATACTAAACCCGAGACCCCCAACTGTGGACACACTTGGTGTATATTACCTCAACTCTTCAGAGGAGATGTACCAGAAGTAAGGCATGGTTTTTAATAATCCAAGTCTGTCAGTTTGTGTTTGCTCATAGTTAAAGTGAACCCGTGGCCTCTTCTGACCTCTCTGTTTTAGCAAATCCTTATATTCTCTGGGAAATAACAATTCTGGAACATCCAATAACTTTGTTGTGCTGTTCCTGTTATTCCTACTAAAAATATGTCTGAATTCGGAGGTGTGCCCCTTCTCTGTCCATCACTATCCAATGAAAGTTGAAAGTGTAGGATTCATGTGGAAATTCTGCATAAATTCCACAAATGATTGAAAGATGCAAAATTCTGGCCAAATTAATACTGCTATGAAATTCATGAATCTATGCAGAATTTTATGCCATGTAAACATAGCCTAAGGGTACGTTCACACGAGTGGACCCACAGCATATTTTACGCTGCATATCTGTCCCTGAAGTACCCCTGCATGGTGGCTTTACATGTGCCTGCTCGGAGTGGCAATACGCTGCTACGAGCAGACACACTGCAATGTGCGAGTCGCAGCGCACATGTGCAGTATACTCGCACATCGCAGCAGCTCTCGGCTTAGCTCATGGAGCAGGGGGAGCGGCCACGATGTGTGCGAGTACACTGCGCATGCATGGCAACTCGCACATTGCAGTGTGTTTGCTCGTAGCAGTGTATTGCCGCTCCGAGCAGGCACATGTAAAGCCATCATGCAGCGGTCCTTCAGCGGCGGATCTGCAGCTTAAAAGGTACTCTGGTGCTTAGACATCTTATCCCCTATCCTGTCACGCCCCCTCCCGTAGGCTTGCATTGAGGGGCGGAGCGTGACGTCACACGGGGTGGAGGCGTGACGTCGCACGGAGCCGGCTGTGTGGTCGCCGGTAATCAGACCCGGAGCGAACACGCTCCGGGGACTGATTACAAGTGGGATGCTGCGTGCAAGATCCCGGGGGTCCCCAGCGGCGGGACTCCTGCAATCAGGCATCTTATCCCCTATCCTTTGGATAGGGGATAAGATGTCTAAGCACCGGAGTACCCCTTTAAAATACGCTGTGGGTCCTCTCGTGTAAACAGACCCTTAATGTGACTGATCCTATGTCCATAGATACACTAGAACACAAAACGTGGTTGCATATAGCCCTTATTCATGCAATGGATAATCATTTGTTTCTGCTTTAGAGTACATGCACACGTACAGGATCTGCTGTGTTTTTTTGTGCAGCTGATTTTGCTACCCATTGACTGAAAGGGATTGCACTAAGGGTGCATTCACACACAGGATCTACTGCAGATCTGTAGTTGTAAAATCTGCAGTTGCAGATTTGAAGTTGTAAAATCTGCAATTACGGATTTTACAAGACCATTTTTATGAATTTTTGGCTGCTCTGCAAAATCTACAGCTGCAGATCCCCAATTGCGGATCCAGTGTGTGTGAATACACCCCTAGGGTAGGGTTACACGGATCGGCATTGTATTTCACACTGTACACTCATAGCAGCAGATTTCCCGCTGTAGACACAGTGCCTGTTTTTAGCAGATGCGCAGCAGAAAATCTGCTGCTATAAGCGGACACACAAAGCTACAGGAAACTGGCTTTTGTGACTGCTGTCGGCGCACTCGCAGCGTGAAATCCAATGCAGATGCGCTCTGTGGGACCACCCCCACTTTCCTTCCTGCACTGTGGTTTATTACTTGCTAGTATCTCACTCTTTGCAGGCAGGTGGTGTACCACCTACTCTCTTTGTTTATGACTGCTCTCTAGAAATTAGATCTATATTGTATATGACTTTAAATGTCTGTATAATTTATTTGTATGTCTCAATAAACTGTTGAAATTCTCTCTCTACATACGTTTCTTTTATGTGCCACATTTTGTTCCTGTGCAGCAGCGGAAGAATGATATAATGTTAATCTCACGTAGTAGATTTTCTGCACTGATCTAGTTAATGTGCTTTGGATTTTTTCCTCACAGAAATTGCACTTTAGTGCAGATTTTACTATTTTCAATATAACAGGATTAATTTTGCTGCAAATTTACATAAACATCTGCACATTACACATGCTGGACCTGTCTTCCACCTGTGCACCTACCTTAGTGTTCATCTCTGCATAAACAGCTTATAAGGATAGGTAGGGCTGGTTGTCTTCTACAAGTTTCCTGAGAGTGGTGAGAGCAAACTATGGAGTATAGTCCAGTTGGTTAACCTTGATTTTTATAATTTATTTCTACAATCTTCAAAGAGTAGAAAACGTCTGTATATCATTTGTTAAATATGTGTTTTATTCTGGACTGGACGTGTCACAGTGACTGGATCCATTGTATTCTTAAGTGAAACAACTTTGGTGCCAAACAGGTGGGCTTTGTGAGGTAAATAAAGGGTTTTGTAAGTTTGCCCAGAAGTATGTGCTAGTGCCAGAAATTAGCGTTCTCTTTTATTGAGTGCAGGTTTTTAATTTAGCAAATTCTATTTTGGCTATTATTTATTTATTGTTAAATATTTCAGTATAGGATTTTTTTTTTTTTAATAACTTTTATGTGCTAAAGGAAACATTGTATATAACACTTAATATTAAAGGATGTGTAGTATAAAGCTTATAGCAGTGTTTCTCAAGCGCGGTCCTCAAGTCCCCCCAACAGGTCATGTTTTCAGGATTTCTTTAGTCTTTCACAGGTGATATAACTGCGGTTATGCCCTATTTACTGACCAGAAGTACCGTATATAAGCCGACCCAAATATAAGCTGAGGCCCCTAATTTCACCCCAAAAACCCAGTAAAGTTATTGACTCGACTATAAGCCTAGGGTGGGAAATATATCATCCCCCCATGTAATCATCCAGACCCTCGTCATCATCTCCCCCCCCCCCCCATTCATCATCACCGCCTGTCAATCCCTTCATCAGTGGTCTTGAACCTGTGGACCTCCAGATGTTGCAAAACTACAACTCCCAGCATGCCCGGGCATGCTGGGAGTTGTAGTTTTGCAACCTCTGGAGGTCTGCAGGTTGAAGACCACTGCGGCCTTCGTCATCATCCAGACCCCCCTTTTGTTTTGTACTCACCTCACGCTTCGGGCCTGCCCCGGACTAGTGACGTTGCCTTAACGACGATGCACAGGGACGTTGCGCATGAACGTCCCTGTGCGTTGTCATCAAGGCAACGTCACTAGTCCGGGGCAGGCCCGAAGCGCGGAGAAGAGGCCCCCCCCCCCCCCCCGGTGAAAATGGACAGCCCGCAACGACTAACCCTCCCCATCGGACGGTCCCTGCAGCGTAGATGGCCCGGACCAGCTCACCCTTCCTTCCCGCCGAGGGGAGGGGAGTACAAAACAAAAGGGGGGGGGGGGGGGCTGGATGATGACGAAGGCCTCCAGAGGTTTCATAACTACAACACCCAGCATGCCTGGGCATGCTGGGAATTGTAGTTTTGCCACATCTGGAGGTCTGCAGGTTGAAGACCAATGAGAGGGCATTGATAGGCCGATAGTTCACTCGAGTATAAGCCGAGGGGGGTGTTTTCAGCACGTGCTGAAAAACTCTGCTTATACTCGAGTATATAGGGTATATCACCTGTGAAAGGAAATCCAGAAAACATGACCTGTTGGGGGGGACTTGAGGACCGCACTTGAGAAACACTGTGCTATAGGTAGTGAACAAAAAGGTTGCAGAAATCTATGACCTGCAAACTACATTTTCTCTAGGGAAAGGACAGCCACCTAGCAACGGCTAAAGGGTATAGGTGGCAAGTCTGCAAATGCTGTCTGAAAAGTAGTCATATTGGACATGCAATTACTCCTCCCGGTGATGACCTGATTGGGGCGCGGGGCTTCTCCTCAGGTAAAGCTCTGCCCACTCAGGGCTTTGCAGGTGAGGACTTATTTATCTCTTACTAGAGATGCTAGAGTTTAGTGATAAAGAAGGGACAAAGCTATTGCAGCTTCTGTACAATAAGTAAATGTGCTGGTGAATTCACTCAGTCCCAATTTGTTTAAAGTACGGTATTTACAATAATATGGTGTAATTACATTGTGGAATTTACTTTGACTATAAGGCATACTCAACAACCAAAAAAGTGCTTGTAATCGCCTCTCATGCCAAAAAACATAGGCTTTGTTGTGCCAGCCGTAAGAAATATACCACCTCCATATACTTCAATTAAAGAGTCACGACAACCCTAAAAATGGAAGAACGGGTTGGGGTGCTGTTGCCAAATGGCTGTCCTTTCCCTAGAAAAATGTAGTTGGCAGGTCATAGATTCCTACAAACTCTGTTTTTCTCTCCGGTAGACAGCCAACTAGCAATAGCTAAGGTAAATATGTATTGTCCATAAAATTGGATTGGACAGTAATTATATAGTGTATTAAAATATATAAAGCAAGTTTGTAAAATCAAAATTTTTTATAATGAAATAAAGTTTTACAAATTTATGGATTACAATTATCCATGTACTGTATAAAGGCACAGTCTCTTGTCAATGCATTCTATAAGAAGACTGATTAGTATAACATTTCCCAGGAGATTCCTCCCAACTAAAGGTACATTCACAAGTCTGGTTACCGGTGATTTTCCTGCATGAGACCCGTTTGATGTTAATGTAATCTACTGCGGAAAAATCTGCAGCAGTCACATGTAGCATATCCGCGCATATCTGACACTGCAGGAAATCCCCGGGCGGTGGGAAATACACAGCATTTAGCTACAAGCAGAGATACAGGACTTCCCTGTCACAACCCTGTGTGCGCAGTAAGGTTTGGTGGAGTGCCCATTTTGACGATGGGACTTAGATGCTCTGGCCGCCTCCAAACCATACTACGCACACAGGGCTGCAACAGGGAAGTCCTGTATTCCGCCAATTTCCTGTTACCTGGAAGGTTTCCTGTAGCATGTAATAGGCTATGTAATAGTATACGCTACATGTGACCCTACCCTTAAGGGGCATTAACACGAGCAGATAATTTTCCAAGATAATGGAGAGCGATAAAACTCTTTTGATTGTGGAAGAAATTGTTAGTGAAATTAAATCTGTCACTTTGGTTGATGCATGTAAATGTAAATTGTATGATCCATTGCCGATAAGACTGTATAGGGATAACTGGCTGTGAGCAGATAATCTTCCAAATCCTCCAAAATATATCCATGTATATCTCTATGGGAGAGCCGATGATAGCCTAACGTCATTCCCATAGAGATCTATGGAAGGGACGTTGTGACGCAGGGGTTATGACGTGCCGCTCCAGAGGAGAGCCTGGGCCCCAGTGCTTAGACCACTCACGATCTAAAACTTATCCCCTATCCTGTGGATAGGGGATAAGTTTTTTTGTATAACATATCTCCTTTAATGGTTAGACGGACCAATACCATATACTGTATCACAAGCCATGATTTTCTTAGACCGGCGCTTGATGGATTGAGTCAGGGATTTTATATGGAAAGTCTTGTGACAAATCTGTGTGTGTTTTGAACTTTTGCCTTCCTGAATAGCATGGCACATTGCACGTTCATGTGTCTGTACTAAAATGGCCAATATAGATGTTCCCTCACCCCTTCCTCAGTGTCTCATTTTCATTTTCTGCTGATCTCGGTGCACATTCTCATTTTTCTCCTTTATTAGTTGAACTCCCACAAGCAGGAGAGAAGGAATACATCATCAGGCCCATAGCATCTCACTCTCTTTCTGACAGGAAGATTGAATCTTCTGTTTTAGGGATGAAATTATCTCCAGTTATGAGCCAGCACAAAGATGTTATCCTTGGCGTAAGTGCTGGTGGCCAACCTCTGGTGACCCTCACTCCCACTCAGTCAGGCTGGATGTTATTTGTGGGGGAAGGGTGCCAGGGAATTGGGAGATTTGCAGGATAACATTAGAAATTGTCCCACCTTTAGTATTTGTGTTTTTCTGGCATGTAATACCAGATGAGCACCGGTCGGCTCTTATTAGTTAAATGGCAGTGGGATTTAACTCTCAGTACCAGTAATGGCTGTTCCGGAAATACTCGTCTGGAAGGCTCATTCTTTCCAGCCTCTTTGTGGAGCTCCCCATAGGCTTTACACTGAGGGAAAATCAATATTTAACTTTTATTTTTCTGGTAACCAGGCAGGCTGTGAGCTGGAAGTGCCAGTAGTGGTGGCTGGAAGAGCCATGGCTGCTTGTCGGTGAATGAGTTAAGTTCCCTCTTAACTTTTATGTCTACTTGGCATATAAATATTTTAATCAAAAATGAAATATTCATCATACATGTTGCCCTAAAAATGTCACTGACGTCAGTAAGACAGGCAAATGAAGCATGACAGAGTTTCTAACCAGTCTTGTAGGCATAGCCTGTCTTTACCTAGACGTCTGTTGTTAAAACTTTAGAAAAGGTGGATTTAATTTTTTCCTTATGCAGTGCTTTACATTTATGGTAATAGGGTGAATAATAATGGTGTCTTTTGTGGGGGCAGACTCTTCTATGTATTATCAGTCTTTCTTTGTACTAGCTGGCCCTATTAAACATCTCCCTCCATGTTAAAGACTAGGAGCACCACTAAAAGAACCAGGGCAAACGTAAGAGAACACTACCTTCCGGTCATTCTCTGAACTGCTAGGTATCCCAGAGGTAACGATCACAAAATGATGACCTATCCTAGGAATATGCTAGCTATTTGTTTTTGGGGCTCAGATTGTAAAATGTCCAAAATAAGTGTTTTAACATATCAAAATGTTCTTTTAAAAATGTGGAAATTTAGCCTAATCTAAGCTACTTTAAGAAAGTACACCTCTTTGATAAAGGTGGGGGAAATACCCATGATGTACACCAGATAAATGAGGTAAAACTAACTTGATTCCCCCCAAGGAGACATGAGCTAGGTTACTGGCTCCTGCATTCTATGACAAATAGTCATGTGTGAGAGTGTCTTCTAAAAAGAGGGTTTCATAGGCCCCTTTATGTTATAATTTAAAGGAAATCTTTCTTTTTCTCCAGGAGCATATAAAACAATGATCCTGAAATATACGTCAATATTTGTGAAATTACCTCTTAGTCCTTGGTTTTACCAAATATACCGTATTTTTCGCCGTATAAGACGCACTTTTTCTTCCCCAAAACTGGGGGGGGGGGAAGTTGGTTTGTCTTATACGGCAAATACACATTAAAACCCTGTCATATCACGGCGGTCCCAGCGGCCATCAACGGCCGGGACCCCTGGCTAATACAGGACATCACCGTTCGCGGTGATGCCCTGTATTAACCCTTCAAACGCAGCGATCAAAGCTGACCGCTGCATCTGAAGCAAAAGTGAAACTAACCCGGCTGCTCAGTCAGGCTGTTCGGGACCGCCACGGTGAAATGGCGGCGTCCTGAACAGCTTACAGGATACCGGGAGGGACCTTACCTGCCTCCTCTGTGTCCGATCGGCGAATGACTGCTCCGTGCCGGGATCCCCTGCATGGCCGGCGCTCTCCGTCGTCGCCATCGCGACGTTGCGCATGCCGTCCCGTCATCCAATAGGAGTGGCGTGCGTAGCGAAGTGATGGTGGCGACAGAGAGCGTGCATCCCGGGCAGCAGAGATGTTCTGGAGCGGTGGGGACACCCTGGGGACGCGGCGACAGCAATGGAGGGCGACATCCAGGGCAGCGGTGACTGGTCCGGAGCGGCGGGGACACGTGAGTATTACCTCCTATACCAGTGGTCTTCAACCTGCAGACCTCCAGATGTTGCAAAACTACAACTCCCGGTATGCCCGGACAGCCAACGGCTGTCCGAGCATGCTGGGAGTTGTAGTTTTGCAACATCTGGAGGTCCGCAGGTTGAAGATCACTTTACATTGTATTTGGTTCAGAATCTTTTTTTTTTTTTTTCTCTCTAGATTTTCCTCCTTTAAAATTGGGTGCGTCTTATACAGCGAAAAATATGGTAGTTCTGGGTTAAACTTGGCGATTATAGAAGATTATATGGTCAGCTAAACTTTTTAAAGGTGCTTGGTTAACTTGGTGGTTGTTTGACAGTCATATAAACCTAATACACACTGACTTGGTAACCTGACAAAGTGTGTATAAAATGTTGTGTGTGTTTTTGTATTTCTTAAACAAATCTTAGGAGACAATTGGCCAAGTTGACCATAAAATGTTTCTACTGGACATTCACTTTTTGGATTATTTTATCTTTGTAGAGCTGCTGACATAGTGTGTATCCTTTATATGTGCAGCCGTGTCTACAATATCGTCGATCAGATGACCTGTGATGGAGTCTTTTCTATGACTGTACTTTGTGTAAAGTATGTTTGTAGTTCAGCTGGACACTGGTTTCCATACCTGCCAGAACTCTAGTTTAGTCTTGTCCCTGGCTGACTCTACAAGACAAGAAGTGTGTAAAGCATCATCATGGCTTGTATATGATTGGAATTCATCTTGGACACAATGGGCTTGGGCTTCATCTTGGCATATCTTCATCTCAAATGGAAACAGATGCATCCTCTTTCTGCACATGAAAGTCTCCCTATTGTTTAGGCCAAGTTATTGGTGTTCTGAGAAAAAATGGAAATAAAATACCCTGGGAGAGTCCAAGATCTAATTCTCTTCAGTTCACTGAGATTTGGAGGAAGTATGTTTGGTGGAGCGGGCTGAAGGCCAGGCTTTATATGCTAGAAGTAAAGCTGTATCTTAAGCAGCTGAAGTTGTGTAATTGCCTGCCTGATCTTCCTTTACGCAGGCTTTACTAGGGCTGTAAATTACATGGTATATTTATCTTGACCTACACATTGCCTTTTATAAGTCAGACTACCAATTCCTTAATGCATACCTTTCTATGGAGTTGTATGGAAAGTTGACTTTTGTAGTACTCTGTTTAACCACTTAAGGACCCAGGGCGGGATGCCTGGGGGGGCCCTGAGATCAGACCGGCGATTTCGAGTCAATCTGGTCTCTGGTGACCTGGAAAAAAAGGGTGAATGGAGCTGTCCGAGACAGCCCCATTCACCCTTACCCAGGAGGAGTGAGGTGGCATGGGTGCCGCCTCACGATCACGTGATTGATCAGTCGGAACGACTGACCAATCACTACCCTGCTAGGTGGAATTGAGGCAGCGATCGGGGCAGTGATCAAGGCTGGCGGGGGTCTCCTGCCTTTGCCTGGCCCGACGTGGTTCCCCTCAGGAGCGGCGGCGGACAGAGCAGCAGTAACAGTGGCAGCATCGGCGGTCCCGGGGGTGCAAGCAGCAGGATACAGCAGGACGACTGTTCAACTCCTGCTGTTGCTTAGCAACAACTCTCAGCATGCACAGCCAAGGGGCATGCTGAGAGTTGTAGTTTTGCAACAGCTGGAGTTCCAGCTACAACTCCCAGCATGCCCTTTGGTAGTCTGTGCATGCTGAGGGTTGTAGGTATGCAACAGCTGGAGGCACAGTTTTTCTAAGAAAGTGTGCATCCAGCTGTTGCAGAACTACAACTCCCAGCATGCGCGGACAGCCAAAGGGCATGCTGGGAGTTGTAGCAGTGTGCCTCCTGCTGTTGCAAAAATACAACTCTCAGCATTCCCTTTGGCTGTCAATGCATGCTAAGAGTTGCAGTTTTGCAACAGCTGAAGGCACACTGGTTGTGAAACAGAGTTTGTGTCCTAACTCAGTGTTTTGCAACCAGTGTGCCTCCAGCTGTTGCAAAAATTCAACTCTCAGCATTCACTGAGAGACCATACATGCCGGGAGTTCTAGTAATAAACTCTGTGTTTCGCAACCAATGTGCCTCCAGCTGTTGCATAACTACAACTTCCAGCATGTATGGTCTGCCAGTGCATGCTGGGAGTTGTAGTCACATGGGCGAGGGTTTACAGCTAGTTTTCTGCTGCAAGTTTAAGATGCAGCAAATTTTCCGCTGCAGCTCAAACTCCCAGTGACAAACTCACTGTAAACCCTCGTTGATGTGAATGTACCCTAAAAACTAGGGGTGTGAATCGCCAAGAATTTGGCGATTCGATTCGAATCGCGATACCAGTGTGGCGATTCGATATATCGCGATATATCGCGATACCGTCTAGGTGACGATACATCGCGATATATATCGCCCACCTGGGAGCACTCATAGATCCCAATAGACGCCGCTGTCAGCTTTGACAGCGGCGATCTAGTACTCCGGTGCTCACTTTTCTCATGTTATCCCGTCCGGGCTGCAAAATAAAATAAAACGCACTTTATCTTACCTGCCAACGAGCCCCCGGAGCTCCGGTACAGGTGTTCGGTCCCCGGGCTGTATTCTTCTTACTTCCTGTTAGTCCCACGTCACATGGAACTTCAGCCTATCACCAGCGGAGGCGGGACATCGCTGCGGCTGGTGATAGGCTGAAGCTCCATGTGACGTGCCGGACTAACAGGAAGTAAGAAGAATACAGCCCGGGGACCCAACACCTGTACCGGAGCTCCGCGGGCTCGTTGGCAGGTAAGAAAAGTGCGTTTTATTAAAAATTCCACATCCCTAAAAGAATCGATTCAAAAATATTTTGAATCGATTCTGTATCGGCAAATGAAAAATCGCGATTATCGCGAGAATCGATTTTTTCTTACATCCCTACTAAAAACACTACACTGCACTACACAAAACAAAAAGTAAAACACTACATATACACTAGGGATCGACCGATATCATTTTTTTTTAAAGGTTTGATACCGAAAATCTGTGGAGGTTAGGGCCGATAGCCGATAACTTATACCGGAATATCGTTATAAGTTATCGGCTATTCATCCCCCCCGCGACACCACTGCAGATCATTGATTTAAAGAGGGCGCTTTAAATCAATGAACTGCAGTGGCTTTTTTGGTGCCATAGACCGCTGCTGCCACCCGCTTCTCTCCCCCTGCCTGTCCGGGGGTCCTCCTGAGTCCTATCACCGCGACCGCCTCCCCCCCCACCGCCGTACCGCTCCGTGCCCCCTACCGCCCCACCGGGCAGCGCCACACCACCCACCGCGGCCTGGCCCCATTGCCTCCCCCATCCCTGGTTTTATAATTACCTGTTCCCGGGGTCCACTCTACATCTGGCTCCGGTGGCGTCGTCCTGAGCTGTCACTGTGCGCACTGACTGTGACGTTGCGTCACGTCACTCGTCATTTCGCACAGCGTAACGCAGGACGCAGCAGGAGTCAGAAGTAGCGTGAACTCCGGGCCCCGGGAACAGGTAATTATAAAACCGGGGATGGTGGAGGCAATGGGGCCCGGGGGGTGTGGGGGGGCGGTGCGGGGCATTATCGGATTATCGGCAAGGTAATTGCCGACACCGATAGTGCCCAAAATCGTGATTATCGGCCGATAATATTGGCCAAACCGATAATCGGTCGATCCCTAATATACACACCCTCACACAGTCCCCCCCCCCAATAAAAATTAACCTTTTGTACGGCACGGTTTCCAACACGGAGCCTGCAGCTGTGGAAATTCAACAACTCCCAGTATTGCCGGACAGCCACTGACTGTCAAGGCATGCTGGGAGTTTTGAGACAGCTGAAAGCACCCGGTTTGGGAAACCCTGCCGTAGGGTATTTTGGTGGCGGATGCAAATCCCCAATTTAGGCCTCAAATGTGCATGAGGGGTGTAGTTTCTAAAAAAATATATATATATTTTTTTTCTCTTCTGGCAATATAGTGACATGCCCCCATCCCCCCCCCCCCCCCCCCACCGAAAACGATTTCTCTCCTTTTACCCCTTAAAATGTCAAAAATGCTTTACAAGAACATGCAAGTGTAAAAAATGAAGATTTTGAATTTTTCCTTCACTTGCTGCTATTCCTGTGAAACACCCAATGGGTTAACACACATTCTGAATGTCATTTTGAATACTTTGAGGGGAGCAGTTTTTATAATGTGGTCATTTATGGGGTATTTCTAATATGAAGGCCCTTCAAATCCACTTCAAAACTGAACTGGTCCCTGAAAAATTTCGATTTTGAAAATGTTGTGTCCAACAAAATGTGCAAAGGATAGAGGATAAGATGTCAGATCGCCTGGGTCCCGCTGCTGGGGACCCCCGGGATCGCCGCTGCGGCACCCCGATATCATTACTGCACAGAGCGAGTTCGCTCTGTGTGTAATGACGGGCGATACAGGGGACAGAGCAGCGTGACATCATGGCCCCACCCCTCAAGACATCATGGCCCGCCCTCTTAATGCAAGTCTATGGCAGGGGGCTTAACGACCACCACGCCCCCTCCCATAGACTTGTATTGAGGGGGCGAGCCATGACGTCACGAGGGGCGGAGCCGTGACGTAACGATGCTCCGGCCCCTGTACTGCCAGTCATTACGCGCAGAGCGAACTCGCTCTGTGCAGTAATTATGACGCGGTGCCGCAGCGGCGATCCCGCGGGACCCCGATGATCTGACATCTTATCCCCTATCCTTTGGATAGGGGATAAGATGTCTAGGGGCGGAATACCCCTTTAAGCTATCAATCAGAGTTTACAAGTTTTTATAGCCTTAGCTGAATGGCAGCAGTTTTTCCACTGGTTTACAGCTTCAGTCTTGAACTATTGTCCCTCCATTCCCTTCACTTATACAAGTGTCTCTAGTCCTGCAAAAAACATATTTACTCAATCCCTTATCAGTGAGAGGCTAGGTTACCCATGGGTTCCCTGTAATAGCAGAACACAACACTATGGAAAGTATAAGTATTGCCGCTCCTAATTGTGCATTGCGTGCCATATAGTGAAGCACGTGAAAAGCATGCTCTGTGTGTAATGACGGGCGATACAGGGGACAGAGCAGCGTGACATCATGGCCCCACCCCTCAAGACATCATGGCCCGCCCTCTTAATGCAAGTCTATGGCAGGGGGCTTAACGACCACCACGCCCCCTCCCATAGACTTGTATTGAGGGGGCGAGCCATGACGTCACGAGGGGCGGAGCCGTGACGTAACGATGCTCCGGCCCCTGTACTGCCAGTCATTACGCGCAGAGCGAACTCGCTCTGTGCAGTAATTATGACGCGGTGCCGCAGCGGCGATCCCGCGGGACCCCGATGATCTGACATCTTATCCCCTATCCTTTGGATAGGGGATAAGATGTCTAGGGGCGGAATACCCCTTTAAGCTATCAATCAGAGTTTACAAGTTTTTATAGCCTTAGCTGAATGGCAGCAGTTTTTCCACTGGTTTACAGCTTCAGTCTTGAACTATTGTCCCTCCATTCCCTTCACTTATACAAGTGTCTCTAGTCCTGCAAAAAACATATTTACTCAATCCCTTATCAGTGAGAGGCTAGGTTACCCATGGGTTCCCTGTAATAGCAGAACACAACACTATGGAAAGTATAAGTATTGCCGCTCCTAATTGTGCATTGCGTGCCATATAGTGAAGCACGTGAAAAGCATGCTTTTTCACGGTCACTTAACGTTTTAGTTTTGTGGTTACGTGAGGCACTGCATGCATTGGTCTTTATTCCTACAGTAGAGAAGTCATTAATTATAACTTTTTGTGAATTGGGACATTTAAACTTGCTTTTTTTTTTTTTTTATTCCACTCTAAATTTAGTAGGAGTCTGAGTCGGTGCATTGTTTGCCGACTCCGACTCCAGGTACCCAAAATTTAGTCTGACTCCTCAGCCTTGTTGGGATGCTTGTACTTATGAATTTGATTCAGAGATTGTTTTTTCGTGACATATTCTACTTTGATAGTGGTAAATTTTCATCGATACTTGCATCATTTCTTGGTGAAAAATTCCAAAATTTCATGAAAAATTAGAAATTTTGCATTTTTATAACTTTTGAAGCTCTCTGCTTGTAAGGAAAATAGACATACAAAATACATGATATATTGATTCACATATACAATATGTCTACTTTATGTTTGCATCATAACGTTGACGTGTTTTTACTTTTGGAAGACATCAGAGGGCTTCAAATTTCAGCAGCAATTTTCCAATTTTTCAAGTAAATTTCAAAATCTGAATTTTTCAGGGACCAGTTCAGTTTTGAAGTGAATTTGAAGGTCTTTATGTTAGAAATACCCCATTATGAAAACTGCACCCCTCAATATATTCAACATGACATTCAGAAAGTTTGCTAACCCTTTAGGTGTTTCACAGGAATAGCAGCAAAGTGGAGGCAACAATTTCAGAATCTTCATTTTTTACACAAACATGTTCTTGTAGACCCATATTTTTTATTTTTACAAGGGGTAAAAGGAGAAAAAGCCCCCCAAAATATGTAACCCAATATATCTCGACTAAGGAAATACCTCATGTGGATGTAATGTGCTTTGTGGGTGCATTAGAGGACTCAGAAGAGAAGGAGCGACAGTGGGATTTTGGAGAGTGAATTTTGCTGAAATGGTTTTTGGGGGGCATGTCTCATTTAGGAAGCCCCTATGGTGCCAGAACAGCGAGAAACACCCCACATGGTATACTATTTGGGAAACTACACCACTAAAGGAATGTAACAAGGGGCCCAGTGAGCCTTCATACCCCACAGGTGTTTGCCGAATTTTCAATAAAGTTGGACGTGAAAATGAAAATTTATATTTTTTTTCACTAAAATGCTGATGTTACACCAAATTTTTCATTTTCACAAGAGGTAATAGGTGAAAATGTCCCCAAAATTTGAAACACCATTTCTTTCAAGTAAGGAAATATATCATATGTGGATGTCAAGTGGTCTGCGGGTGCACTAGAGGGCTCAAAAGAGAAGGAGCGACATTGGGCTTTTGGAAAGCAAATTTTGCTGAAATGGTTTTTGCGGGGCATGTCTCATTTAGGAAGCCCCCATGGTGTCAGAACAGGGAAAAACACCCCACATGGTATACTATTAGGGAAACTACACCCCTCAAGGAACATAACAAGGGGTACAGTGAGCCTCAACACCCC
This sequence comes from Hyla sarda, assembly GCF_029499605.1. NCBI lineage: Eukaryota > Metazoa > Chordata > Amphibia > Anura > Hylidae > Hyla > Hyla sarda. The sequence continues at coordinate 134,477,755 of NC_079189.1, read as the reverse complement.
ACAGGTGTTTGACGACTTTGCGTTGAAGTTGGACGTGAAAATTGAAACATTTTTTTTTTACTAAAATGCTGATGTTACCCCAAATTTAGTAATAGGTGTAAATGTCCCCCAAAATTTGAAACTCCATTTCTCTCGAGTAAGGAAATACCTCATATGTGAACGTAAAGTGCTCTGCGGGTGCATTAGAGGACTCAGAAGGGAAGGAGCGACATTGGGCTTTTGGAAAGCGAATTTTGGTGAAATGGTTTTTGGGGGGCATGTCAAATTTAGGAAGGCCCCATGGTGCCACAACCTCGGAAAACACCCCACATGGCACACTATTTGGGAGACTATACCCCTCAAGGAACGTAAAAAGGGGTGCAGTGAGCATTTACATCCCACTGGCGTTTGACAGATCTTGACGTCACACGGGGGCGGGGCTGTGACGTCACAATGCTCCGGCCCCCGTGATCGCCAGTAATCGGACCCAGAGCGAACATGCTCCGGGGACTGATTGTAACGGGTGCTGCGTGCAAGATCACCAGCGGCGGGACCCCCACGATCAGGCATCTTATCCCCTATCCTTTGGCTAGGGGATAAGATGTCTTAGCGCCGGAGTACCCCTAAAAAAAAAAAAAAAAAAAAAAAAAGTTTTCCACCGGAGTACCCCTTTAATGCTTAAAGTGACAGTAGTCAGATGTGCAAAAAATGCTCTGGTCCTTAAGGTCATAATGGTCTGTGTCCTTAAGGGGTTAAAGCAGTGAAAATAACTTACGGTCTTCCTAGGTTACACACCCTCGGAAATGTTCAAGAGGTCATTTCTAGGTCCCTTAGTAAAGAGGAGAAGCTGCACCACACTGAAGTTTGAGGGCAGTCTGTTAAGCGATTACAATGGGATATGTCATAAGTCATGAACCCTTTTCTTATCCTGTTCTGCTCTATTTGGAAATGGGAGGCAGCGTTATTTTCACAAGCAATAGACTCCTCCCTAAAGAGATAGTAGCCAAGGCCAGTCTGTGTTTGTTCATCAGAATGTACATGACTGACTTCACCATTAAAGTGTGAAAGCTGCCTCATCCAAGGAATTCATTTCGGTGTGTATGTCCCTACTCTATGTTGTATTGGCGACCCATGTAGAGACTGAGAATCTGAACTAGTGCTATTATGTAAGCCTCTTGTCAGTCTTACACTGTCACTCACTGGTTATATACACTCTAGTGTGCATGAAAATGTGATTTTGAAGCAATGTACAATAAGAAAGGTTGGTATTAGGAACCTCGAGGGCAGCTGGTGCCGACTTTCTATGATGACATTGCTGGTCCCCATAGATGCCAATGTATTCCATACAGTATTCCACTAAAAGAATGAACAAGTGGCGGAATGAAATTCCATAGTGCGCACTCGGCATCGGAATCCCATTGACAGCAATGGAACTCTGCTGCATCGGAAATTCTGAGTTGAATTTCATAGCAGAACATCGCAGGGAAATTCTTTAGTGGGAACCCGGCCTTACATGGATAGACCTGTGCACAATTAGGGACTTTTATCAATGTTTGCTTATGTATTCCTTTTTTTTAGTACTTTTTCCCTTACTTTTTTTTTGCTTATGTGTGACTTATTTATCAACTGGTTTCAGCCCGTTGATAATTTTCTTTTACGTAAGCAATTTCTTCTTTTTTACTTTGGTAGTAGCTTTTTCTGCTCCATGTTTGAGCTGGAGTAAATTTAGTCAATTTTTAACCCCGTTGCGACTCTTTTTTGTGCAGTTGCGACTGTCGCAGTTAATAAATACCTGACTACCCGTAGTCCATTTTAAAATTATTACTTCGTAGTTAAGTTTTTGAAAACTTGCTTTTCTCGCTTTCCAGTCAAAATGTCGCTCGAAAAATCGCGTAGTCGCAGGTGCAACATTTTTGCCACATTTTTAGTAAAGAAAAATTAACTAAATCGCTTGATAAATGCCTGTCAATATGAGCACCTATCTAGAAGATGATAAACTAATTGCCCAAGGCAGGGAAGGGGTATAAACAGTAATAAACACCAAACCCCAGTCACCTAGGTGACGGTGTATAAACTCCTAAACAAAATTTCCCCCCTTAATTACATATGTGTATATTAAAGCTGCACTTTTATTAGTAGACTTGTTAAAAGGTCCAAAAAGAGTGTATTAAAAACATCAGCACAGTCCCTCCAAAGAATTGTTAAGCTCTCCTGTATAAAGTAGATGTAATTATGGGGCATCTGCAATACGCCGCACTGTAGGACTAGTAAGCTGTTATGTTAAAACCACAACACAATGTCTCCCCTACATGTTTCGTGGTACCAACCACATCCTCAGGGGCTATGAGACATATGACCAAAAGTTTTTTTTTTTTTTCTTTTCTTCCTGGAATACTCCTTTAAGTGAAGTGTATGCACCAGATTTCTGGCATAAAAAAATTAGTTTTATCCCCCCAAATTTTTTTTTTTTTAAAGATATTACACTGCTCAAATGTTTTCTCCCTCAAAAAGTAGAGTAGGATTAATGTGTGGCCCGTCCATCTGCGACAGATTTTACTATCATTTCTGTTTAGAACTGTGGTAAATTTATAGCTGAACTCTACTGCAGCTCGTAGATGTATTAAGAGGCCTGCACCAGTGTATGGCATGGCGGTTTTAATAAATCCCCCCCAATATGTCTCCAATGTAGATCTCTGGGGTTTTAATTACAATTTTCTGTGAAGATGAGGCTCAATCGGATACACAGCAGGAACCAGATAGATCTCACTCCAGGAGCAGGTTTGTCTTTTAGTCGCCTCACAACATGAGCTGTCATAAATATACGGGCTCCTCTGGTGTCTACGAGCTGCTGTCCTGGGGCTTGTTGGCACTTGTCCATGCTGGGATTATTTGGGTTTTTGTCATCTTGCTGTTTTACTCAACATGGTGTCAGGAGAGTTTTACTGAATCCCTAAAGTTCACACAGTATACTGGATATTTTCTGCTGATAATGGGAAATCTGCAATATGTTGGAGTTTAGTAATATGACGGGCAAAAAGGAAATGGGGTAAATTGACAGCTGCTGCATTGTGGCCTGCTGAGTAATGCTCCAGCCTTCATAATAGGAGGAAGGTGTGTACACCATTTGTATTGTATGTGCCGTAATACTTACTGGAGTGCTGAACAATCGGACTGGTCTTGGCTATGCTGGTCCCTGCACAAAAAAAACCAGTTTCCTAAACAAATGTGTCAATAGCCTGAGAAGAATGGCACTGCTGTTCACTCCGCAAAACTGCCTGCATTAGTATAAAATGTTCTGAAAAACGAAGAATGGCACCCTTCATTCTCACAGGTTGTTCTCTGTAAATGGCAAATAGGACTCAATAAAACCATAGGCTGGAGGTGAACGCTTATGATGGTTAATAGGCTATTACAGAAGTGCTGAATTGTCTGTTTAAATACTTTTATCCCTAAATAAAAGGACAATTCTGGAACATCTTTTCATATTCCTCTGTGTTGTTCCATTCCCCTTTTATTCTTACTAGAAATGTCTAACCCAGTGTTTCCCAACCAGGGTGCCTCCAGCTGTGGCCAAACTACAACTCCCAGCATGCCCGGACAGCCGAAGGCTGTCCGGGCATGCTGGGAGTTGTAGTTTGGCCACAGCTGGAGGCACCCTGGTTGGGAAACACTGGTCTAAACAGTTGAGTGTCACCAGTTGGAGGTGTGTCCCTGTGTCCCTGCACTGTCAGGTTTGATTGGGTGGGCTCAGACAGCGTAGGACACACCCCTAAGGGTGCGTTCACACGTAGTAAATCAAGAGTAATTCATGCCGAAAAATTTACAGGCGGAAAAAAGAATTTTATTTTCGCGCGGAAATTGGGAAGAAAGAAGGGAAGAGGTTTTTCAGCCATTTCCGCGTGACTTCTGCGCAAATTGCGCCGAATTTCGCACGAAAACGATGTTGGGCGGATTTTTTTTTTTACCATTTTCTATTGATTTCTGCTCGCGGATTCCGCTTGAAGAATGAACATGCTCATTCTTCAAGCGGAACGGAATTCAGCATCGGAATTCCGCTAGCGGAATTTACGCTGTGTGAAATAACATTGATGTCAATGGGCAGGGATGTTAATTAATTTGGAGTGGAGAATTCAAGAGGAATTACTCGAGTAAATTCCTCTTGAATTACTCCGTGTGAACGGGCCCTGACTGGTAACTCCCACTTGGCTATTTAGTAATTAATTTCTAGTTAGACAAAATGTTCCAGAATTGTTATTTCCTAAAGAATACAAGGATTCATTCAAACAGACTGGTCCTCCTCAAGACTAGTTACATTCCAGATTATTTTTTTTTTTTATATATTTATCATTTAATCACTTACTGAATATAATTGTTGTAATATAGCCTACTTAGGCTATGTTCACACAAGAATCTCGGACGGACATTTTGCAAATAGTGGACGGCGGCTGGAACATCTCGCGCTAGGTCCTCTTCGAAATCTGCCATCTTCATTCTTTCGGCAGACACCAGAATAGTCCTTTCCGCAGCAGAAACATCTGCAGCGGAAATTCCATCGTGTGCACAGTGCAGCAGAATCCTATTGAAAACAATGGGACTTTGCTGCAGAATTTCCTAGCAGAATTATTATTTATTTTTATAGTGCCCTTGGTTCCAGGAAGCTGTACTTATAAGAGGTTAAAATCAAACACAAATACAAGGATCATGAAACGCAATAAATGACATATTGATATATATAGACAGAGAGGGCCCTACCTGCTTGTTTTCTGTTTGCTGCATTGGATGTAATTGTCTGAAGAGCTGGTATATGTTTGCCCCATTGTATTACTGTATGTCTGTGTATAATCTGCTATGCATATTAGGGATCGAACGATATTGATTTTTTTAAAGCGGGCGCTTTAAATCTATGAACTGCAGCGGCTTTTGCGGGGCCAAAGACGACCGCCGCCGCCCGCTTCTCTCCCCCTGCCTGTCCTGGGGTCCTCTTGAGTCCAACCACCACCGCCGCTGCAGGGTATTATCGACATATCGCCAAGGTAATTGCCGGTACCAATAATGTTCAAAATCGGGAATATCAGCCGAACCGATAATCGGTCAATCCCTAATGCACATGATCACCTTATGAGCTTTCAGCTTTCTTTCTCATATGTGGCCAGCTTAACCTTAGGTGTATGTAGTGATGCAGAAACCTGATGATTGCAGGGTTTAGAATTGGAAATAGGTGGAGGATTTATCCCGATGTGTATAGATTCCTATCGGCTGACATGCTGGGAAGAACGCTGCTCAGTGATTCATTGCCACTTAGGAGCATTGTCATCACACTGGGATTGTTACCTTTCAGCTGTGGATTAGAATTGCTATCTTGTAATGAAGCCTGCGCTATTGATCCATACGGCTTTGTCTAGCGTTAAGCTAAATTACCTGCAAATTTATCACCAAGTTGCAGAAGCAGGCAGTAAAATTTCCCCAGCTTATCTCCGATAATGAGTGCTTCTCCAGGTGCCCCCTTATGGAGCCTAAGGGTACGGCCACAGTGGGAAATCAGCAGCAGACCTCATTGAGTTCAATGTAATCTGTGGCGGATTTTCAGTGGTAGAAAAATTCTGCCACAGAAAATCTGCTGCAGCTGAAACCTGCAACGGGAAACTCTTGGTAACCCGCCCGTGTGAATGTACCCTAAAGGTGCCCATACATCTTATACTTAAGTTGGCTTAACCTGCTGCCGCTGTATAAGTTGTATAAATACTGGCTGCGGCTTACTCCTTCCTATAGACAACACATGAGCGTTCATCTGTGCTCAGTGTCCATTAAAAACCCTTGTACTCTTACAGTGCAACTGTCTCCAGTGTTTTACCCCCTAGACTACCCACATGAGCTTACTGTTGTGAACACCTGTATCCAGTCATACCTTTGGCTGCGCTTCTGGCTGCTTTATCCGTGTGAAAATCATGTTTGAATGTCGGTCAGCAACAGTCGGATAGGTGATGTATGGAGGATATATGGTGATAGGTGATGTATGGAGTGGCGGCGAGGGGGCCATTGTGAAGCCCAGACACTCCTATCCTCCAGTCATCACCTCTTTGACTGCTGTCAGAGAGACAGAGCTCCTCAGCACGTGTCCCTGACGTCCTGGACGTTTGTCGCCTGGTGTGACTTACCCTCTGCAAGTGATGGTTCTGGCCGACTGAAACCTCAATGCGCAGCAATGTGCTAGAGGTAGAGAGCAAGCAAGCAAGCACAGTGCTGGTCCAGGGAGGTTCTATTCTAATTCACAGCTGAAAGGTAACAATCCCAGTGTGATGACAATGCTCCTAAGTGGCAATGAATCAATGTGCAGCGTTCTTCACAGCATGTCAGCCGATATGAATCTATTCACATCGGGATAAATCCTCCACCTATTTCCAATTCTTGTATTTATCAGGTTTCTGCATCTCTACATACACCTAAGGTTAAGCTGGCCACATATGAGAAAGAAAGCTGATAGCACCTGGATGATCATGTGTATAGCAGACTATATACAGACATACAGTAATACAATGGGGCAAACATATACCAGCTCTTTAGACAGTTACATCCAATGCCGCAGATAAAAACAAGCAGATGGGGCCCTCTATATCAATATGTCATTTATTGGGGTTCACAATCCTTGTATATTGTATTTGTGCAACTTACCCTCTTATAAGTACAACATCCTGGAACCAAGGGCGCTATAAAAATAAATAATAATTCTGCTAGGAAATTCTTCTGCAGCAATAGGATTCTGCTGCACTGTGCACACGGCAGAATTTCCGCTGCAGATGTTTCTGCTGCAGAAATTACTATTCCGGTGTCCGCTGAAAGAATGAAGATGGCAGATTTCAAAGAGGACCTAATACGAGATGTTCCAGCTAGCGCTGGGGGGTATGACCAAATCTGCGTATCACGCGATTTTTGTAACTTTCGGCGGTTCCACGGTATATAACGGTATTTCCTCCCCCCCCCCCCCCCCCCAACAAAAATGTATTATCAGCCCAGCGCTGCCCCCATCGGGGTAAATACTCACATGTCACCCGCTGCCCTCCTCGTCCTGTTTGTTGCCGGCGCAGACACAAGGTAAACAAAATAAACTCACGCATGTTCCGACGTCGGCCTTACGCTAGGGACAGGAACGCCGGACAGCCGTCAGCCTATCACCGGCCGCAGCGATGTTCCACTGTCATGTAAGAAGCCACCCAGAGCTTTTTACATGACAGTGGGCTCAGCCTATCAGCGGCCGAGGCGGAACATCACTGTGGCCAGTGATAGGCTGACTGCTGTCCGACGTTCCATTCACTAGGAAGCAGATGAGGCCGGTACCGGACCAACGGGAGGTGAGTTAAAGTTTATTTTGTGTGTTTTCTGCAGCCCGGGCATAGGGATACCACACAGTATAGAGCAGTGGTCTTCAACCTGCCGACCTCCAGATGTTGCAAAACTACAACTCCCAGCATGCCTGCTGTCCGGGCATGCCGAGAGTTGTAGTTTTACAACATCTGGAGGTCGGCAGGTTGAAGACCACTGGTATAGAGTGTCAGCGCTGGCGGCCACAACAAACATGAGGATGAGGAGGGCAGCGCATGCTGTGACATGTCAGTATTTACCCCGATGGGGACAGCGCTGGGCTGATAATTAATTGGGGGGCAGAACAGCGCTCGCGGGTGACTTGTGATTAGTTCCCTGATGTGGGGACAGCGCAGCGCTGGGCTCATTCATTCCCGAGGGGGAGGGGCCCAACCGGTATTGTGGTATGGGTTAAAATTCATATCGTGCAGCACAAAAATGTCGGTATTCGGTATGAACCGGTATACCGCCCAGCCCTAGTTCCAGCCACCGTCCACCATTTTCCACCTCCTTCTTTTGTTTATTTGAAAATAAAGGCTAATCAAACATGGCGCAGTTTCCACTCATTTCTCAGCAACCTTGTTTGTGTGCTCAGGTATTGGTCTCTAATCTCCTGGGAAGGGTCATTTATTTTCTTACTAAGTACTAGCTGTGGCCCAGGGAAGAGTCAACCTCATTATTCTTAGTCTCTACAGTGTGACGCAGCCTTCTGACTGTTACCACAGAGCCATTACCATTGTGCCTTTCCAATCTCCGTTCCACTTGCTGTGAGGATCAGTGCTGTAAAACTTTCATCTCGGTTCTGGCCAGCGATGCTTGAAACTATGCAAATAATGAGATCTACCTACTTTTATTAATTTTAAGCTACTATTTTCTCACTGCGTAGTTATAAATCACAAAATGGTGCCTCCCTATTAAAATCGAAACTATATTGTAGAAACCTCGATCAAGCAAGCAATAGTCCAAAGGGTTCAATTGTTTAATGATTAGAAAAATGATTTAGTATAAATTGCCCTTTAACACAAAGTTTCTTTTCCCATCTGCACTTGTTTTGCTTCCAGATTTCACATTTTCCAGTTTTCTTTTTTGAGTTGTAATATGCAGATTATGGCATCTCTGTAATTTCAGCGAGATTAGTCTGTCGCATGAGTGGTGACACCTGTTAATGGATCTTGCTGGGAATAGGAGTGTAATGTAGACCATTCTGCGGATTCACTATGGATTTCACCCCTAATTAAAATAAATAAATAAATCAAAATATAAATCTGCAATATGCTCGGCTTTCAATATGGAAATGATCTACAGAACGTGCATGGATTTTGTGTGATCTCATCCATTTGTCTTGTCCATTGCAGATGTCACCAGCACAGATAAATTCCCAGCACATAAGGTGTGAAACTGGCCCGAGACGTATCATGGTAACAGCGAGTTTCTGTTATTGAGCCGCATCAGCGTTTTGCCGGGCACATCCTTATGTGGTCCAGCTGGCATGTTAGCCAGAAGCTATACTGATAGCTATAGACCTTTGAACCACTAGTGAGTCAGTTGTTGTTTTAAGCATTTTCTTAGTTGCAGTTCCTTTGTATGCTATAACCTGGGTTTCATTGCCCCTGGTTTTGTAAATATTCTGGGACCACATCAGACCGGCCTATAATAAGGTTAATAGAACTTATTTCCTCCTTCAGTCTGTCCTTATTACAATCCCGGAGGACTGTGCATCCTTCTGCCCTTACTGAACGCCTCTATGTAGACACCGGGGACAGATCTCACCTTAGAGACAGCCCGCAGCGTGCCTGGTAATTGGAAGCAGAGACCCCTCGTAGTAAAACTGCCCTATGGGTACAGGGCAGGTTGCCCTAGACATGTATCTGTCTTCTGCATCTTAAACATATGTTACTGCTATGAAGCTGCCAGCTCAGAGGCGAATGTAAGTATATTAACCCCTTAAGGATACAGCCCATTTTGACCTTAAGGAACAGGCCAATTTTATTTTTGCGTTTTCGTTTTTTTCCTCCCCGCCTTCTAAAATTCATAACTCTTTTATATTTCCATTCCCAGACCCATATGAGGGCTTGTTTTTTGTGTGACCAGATGTACTTTGTAATATCACTCATTTTACCATAAAATGTATGGTAAACCCCCCAAAAATATTTTTTGTGTAAGGAAATTTAAAGGAAAATCATAATTTTGCAGATTTTTTGGGGTTTTTGTTTTTGCACTGTACATTTTGCGGTAAAAATTACATGTTTTCTTTATTCTCTGGGTCACTATGATTAAAATGATACTCATGGTTACATACTTTTCTATTATTGCACTGCTGTTAAAAAAATCTCAAACTTTTTTTAATTTTTTTATACCAATTCCGTATGTTTAAAATTGCCCTATTTTGACCAACTCTATTTTTCCGTATTCAGGGATTCGTGAGGACTCATTTTTTTGTGCCATGATCTGTAGTTTGTTCTGGTACCACATTTGCATATGTTACTTTTTGATCGCTTTTTATAAAAAAAAATTAGCATTTTGATGTGACCAAAAAGCTGAAATTTTTGACTGTTTTTTTTTTAACGTTTATGCTGTTCACCATATGGGATCATTAACATTATATATTTATAGTTCGGACATTTACGCATGTGGCGATACCAAATATGTTTATTATTTATTATTTATCGTTTTTAATGATTTTTTTGTATTAATATGGGGAAAAGGGGTGATTTAAAACTTTATTGGGGGAGGGGCTTTATCACATTTTCTCTTCCACTTTTTTTAAAAACTTTTTTTTACATTTATTTTACACTTTTTATGTCCCCATAGGGGACTACTTATAGCAATCATTAGATTGCTAATACTCTTCAGTGCTATGCACAGGGCATAGCACTGATCAGTATTATCGGCGATCTTCTGCTCTGGTCTGCTGAAAGGCAGATCAGTGCAGAAGACCCTGGAAGACGGACGAAGGCAGGTGAGGGGACCTCCGTCCGCCACCTTGGCTGATCTGATCCCTGCGGCAGTGCGGCGGGTGATCAGATCAGCCATTATAAATGCAGCACTGCCGCAGATGCCGTGATCTGTATTGATCATGGCACCTGAGGGGTTAATGGCAGACATCAGCACGATCGCTGATGACCGACAATACCCGCCGAGAATGAAGCGAGAACCTCTTCTGCACTCGCATCACAGCTGTGCCGTAAATGTAAGGCGCGGTGCGCTAAGTGACACTATGTAGCGCCGTACATTTACGGCGCATGTCCTTAAGGGGTTAAGAAGTGTAAAGCTTTACCACATGAGCATTCGTCCTGTTTTATGGATGGGGAATCATATGGTTTATAGTAGCAAGTAGGCGCTCTATCAAAAAAAAATAATAATAATAATAATTTGAGTTGTCTGTCCTACATCCCCCACCCAAATATTTAATAGGCATACAGATTGTATACACTACGCTAACTGAATTGTGTATAATTTATATATATATATATATATATATATATATATATATATAATTTTTTTTTTTTTTTTTTTTTTTTTTTTTTTTTTTTTTTTTTTTTTTTCTATAGATAATTCTTCCCCAACCTGTTCCTCTTCAGCTGTTGCAAAACTACAACTCACATCATGATGGCAATTGTAATTCTGCAACAGCTGGAGAGACACAGGGTGGGGGACCCTGCTATTGATAGTTGTAGTGTAGTTGACTTGGGATTTAGTGAGAACACTTGTTTGCTTTATAAGCCTGTTCATTGTATAGCACCTTTTAGCATACTTTGTGTTAATTGTCCCACTCTGCTTTCTGTCAGTGAATGTAGGTATTCATTGTTTATATTAAGAGGTTACAATCACATGGGCATATTTTGGTGCTTTTTTTTTTTTTTTGGGATTTTCATCTTATTTTCTGCTGCTTGTTTTCTACAGCTTTTTTTTCTGCAACTATTTTTTGCTGTTAAGTCAATGATGAAATAAGCAGCATAAAATAAAAATCTTCAGTTAAAATCCGCACACAAATGTATTTTGCTTTCAAACTTGCAGCGCGAGGGGCGGGCTCTCTGCGAGCTGTCCGCAGGAGGTTTTTGGCAATGGAATCTCTGCTGTTGAAAATCCTCTGCAGACCCTATTGACTTCAGAGATTCCACTGTTGAACATTTGCAGTGGACAGCCCATCCCTTTCTAAAGTTAATACGCACGTGTGAACGGTGGTAGGGTCACATGTGCAGTATTTGGCTGCGCATTTGCTGCTGCTGCGTATTTTCCTTCCATTGGCGGCAGCTCTCCGGTAAGGTGCAAGCAGTAACTTCTTTATTCTTGAAACATCAAACAGGAACAGACACAGGTTCACCTGTGTTCACCGCATGAAGTATCGTAGCACTTTTCTACTCCTGATTTTAGAAATGTCTGTTCCTGTTTGATGTTTCAAGAATAAAGAAGTTACTGCTTGCACCTTGCTGGCGCTTTTTCTCTCTTCAGCATTTCTTATATTGTACTTTATCTCCCTATAAGCTGAGCACCACCAGAGGACCTGCTGCTATTGCCAAGATTGCATCGCTTTTCGCATTGGGGCTTAAAGGGGTACTCTGGCCCCAAGACATCTTATCCCTTGTCCAAAGGATAGGGGATAAGATGTCTGATGGCGGGGGTCCCCTGCAATCTAGTATGCAGCACCCACCTGTAAATACTGCCGGAAGCGCTGGAGGTTCTCAGTCTTTTGCCTCCCGACCACGGGGACGGATTATCGTGACATCACAACTCCGCCCCGTGTGACGTCACACATGGCCCCCTTAATGCAAGTCTATGGGAGGGGGCGTGACAGATTGGGGCCGGATTACCCCTTTAAGGTAGTGCCGACTTAAATTCTTTTTGCTTATACAATGAGTAGAAAATATACAGCAGCAAAATACGGTACGTGTGACACTACCCTTAAGGTGTATTCACACGTATAGTATTCTGCACATATTTGATGCACAGAATTTAACCCCTTAAGGACCCAGCCCATTTTCACCTTAAGGACCTGGCCATTTTTTGCACATCTGAGCACTGTCCTTCTGATTCCAGGTTTTTTTTTTTTTTTTTTTTTTGTGTGACATATTCTACTTTATGTTAGTGGTAACATTTTTTCGATACTTGCATCATTTCTTGGTGAAAAATTCCAAAATTTTATTGAAAATTCAAAATGACATTCAGTAAGTGTGTTTAACCCTTTTGGTGTTTCACAGGAATAGCAGCAAATTGGAGGAGACAATTCAAAATCTTCATTTTTTACACTTGCATGTTCCAGTTGTTTAATTTTTACAAGGGGTAAAAGGAGAGAAATCTTCCTAAAATTTGTAACCCAATATCTCTGGAGAAAGGAAATACCTCATATGTGTATGTCAAGTGCTCTGTGGGTGTACTACAAGGCTCAGAAGGGAAGGAGCGACAGTGGGATTTTGGAGTGTGAGTTTTTCTGAAATGGTTTTTGGGGGGCATGTCACATTTAGGAAGCCCCTATGGTGCCAGAACAGCAAAAAAAAACAAAAAAAAAAAAAAACAACAACACATGGCATACTATTTTGGAAACTACACCCCTCAAGGAACTTAACAGGGGGTACTGTGAGCCTTAACACCCCACAGGTGGGATGTGTAATTGACATTTTATTTTCACTTAAATGCTCGTTTTTCCCCAAATTTTACATTTTTACAAGGGGTAATAGGAGAAAATGCCCCCCCCCCCCAAAATTTGTAACCCCCACCTCTTCTGAGTATGGAAATACCCCATGTGTGGAGTCAAGTGCACTGCAGGTGCACTACAGTGCTCAGAAGAGAGGGAGTCACATTTGCAAATTTTGCTGAAATGGGGGAACAGCAAAAAAAACAAAAACACATGGCATACTATTTTGGAAACTACACCCCTCAAGGAATGTAACAAGGGGGGTGCAGTGAGCCTAAACACCCCACAGGTGTTTGATAAATGTTCATTAAAGTGGAATGTGAAAAGGAAAAATTTTATTTTTTACATGTTAAATGCTGGGGTTACCCGAAATTTTTCATTTTCACAAGTGGTAACAGGAGAAAATGTCACCATAAATTTGTAAGTACATTTCTTTGGAGTAAGGACATACCTCATATCTGGACCTAAACAGCTCTGCGGGTGCACACCGGTCTCTGAAGAGCAGCAGCGCAGTCAGGGGCCTTGAGCTTTTGCATAGCTGCCTATGGAGGCAGAACAGCGGGATCCCCCCTCAAGGAGCATTACATAGGGTAAATTACTAAAATGGGGTACAGTGGGATGTAAAATGAAAAAACAGGTTATGTTCCCAGAATGATGACCCAGAGCATAGCCAAAACTAAAAAAAATATGCCCACCCCAAACCCTATGCTCTGAATCATCATTCTGCAATGTGATGTGTGTGGCCGTCCCTAACCTGTTGCCTCAAATGCGCACCCGCTCAGGTGGAAAGAGAGCGCTGTGCATTTGAGGCAACATAAAAAAGTCCCCGATGATAGTGACTCAGTGACCCATGACCCATTTTTGGAAAAAATACCCCCATACCCCCTCACTTTGTAAAGCCGGTCATAGGCGGGATCACTTCGGGGGGGACATGCCACGTTATAAGTGTAATGGAAACTCGGATATATGAAAACAGAAGAAAAAGCGCATTAATGTGCCATGATTCTGTGATGCAAAAATGTATATAGGTGAACAGAGTTTAGTAAGCTCACCTGGGGGGGTTGTGTTACAAACACAACACCGTTGTAAGCTTTGATCACAGATCCCTGGGAAGCACGTAGTAGTGAAAGGGCTGCTGGCACCTGGTCGTCTCGGGAGCTGATCCTGGACGTTTGGTCAGTGGAGAAGGAAGGTGGGATCTATGATCCGTAAAAATGCGGTGCTGAGAAGCACTCCTTTCCAGTGTAGAATTGTCATCCACAAAGTCGAGTATTTCATAAAGCAAAAAAGTATTTATTCATGCAGGTAATTACAAGGGATAACGCGTTTCGAGGGGCAGAGACCCCCTCTTCGTTAGATCCAATATCAGTATCAGTTATCCCTTGTAATAACCTGCATGAATAAATACTTTTTTGCTTTATCAGTGTAATGGAGGCATTTCCGAATGGCCTCGAACCACTTCCGTGTCATGACCATACTGTAAAGCTGGGTCTGGTAGAGGACATCCCTGCTCTAGTACTGCCTGACAATGTTTTTTTTGACCAGGCTCATATGCAGCACGAGGCCCCAAAATGTCCTCATTTCAGCGTACCATTCATTGGACCTAGCCAAAAACGAATATGGGCGATGGGCAATGAACTGCTGGGCGTACAAGTTTGTTTGCTCCACCATATGATTGAGAAAGTAGTCACTGAAAAAATAACTAAAATAGTTTATTTCTGTGTATCCGGCCGTGTCAATCCGGATTCCTGAGTCGCCAACAAACTCAGGATTCCGTGGCTTATATCCCTCTGGGGGTCTCCAGACAGGTTCACTGGAAGGGAGCTCCGGTAAAATTGTTTGGAGGTCTGACTCCTATTTTGAGCGGCATGGACGCTCATTCTAGTGCCGGCCACTGGGTCACTTTCATGGGGGTGTGTGCGCGGCCCCGCCTGGCGGCGTCTCCGCCCACGTACAGGGGACTCATCATCACTGCTAGATGATGAGGAGGATGAGGAAGAACACGGTAAAGTAGGATCTTCCTCGTCCTCACTGGCCGATTCGGAGGCAAATAAAGCGTATGCCTCCTCCGCCAAAAATACCCGGCGAGCCATCGCCTTTTTTCTACGTGGCGGGTGTGTGGGGGTGGGAGGGGGGGCGGTGAAGTATGTAGTGGGTGTGTTTGGTGTTAACTTTATATATAACAGTGTGTGATTATAACACACATCGTTATATGGGGGGGGGGGGGAAATGGGGGAAGGTCTCAGTACTCCCCTGGCAAGAAACAAGAAAGAAACACTGTATAACAGTGCACACCCAAGGTATTTAACAATCAATACTCTTTATTGTACAAAAGGTTACCTTTAATTACATCACACTCTAATATAGACAAGGACATCTAAAAACATTTAACCTCCTGAGCGGTAATCCCGAGCGTGACTCAAGGTTAATTTTCCCTGCCAGGATCGGTAACCCAGAGTCACGCTCGGGGTAGAATTGCAGAGTTCCCGGCCGGGCTGCATGATATATCGCAAAAGCAATGCGATATAGCGATACGGCCCCCGGGAAAACATGTGATTATCTACTCTGGTCGGCTCCCGTTGCGGGGGCCGGCCAGAGCAGGTAAAGAAAAATACTAAAAGTCAGTGTTTCCCTACCAGGGGCCTCCAGCTGTTGCAAAACTACAACTCTCAGCATGCCCGAACAGCCAAAGGCTGTCTGGGCATGCTGGGAGTAGTAGTTTCACAACAGCTGGAGGCCCCCTGTTAGAAAAACGCTGAGCTAAGTGTAAAAGGAAGAAGTAGTAAAATAAAAAAAAACTTTTGCTTACCTAATCCCGGTCCCTGCAGGTGCCGTTCCCCTCCGTGCGGTCCGGGGTGTCCTCTCTTCACTATTAATCTTCTAGGACCTTTCACTTTTCAGCCAATCACAGGCCGCAGTGGTGTCAAGTCAGTGATTGGCTGAAGGGGAAAGGGCTTGTTCTGCAGCAAATACACTAGGTTTGAAATCTGCCCGGCAAACCCAGTGTATTCTGCTGCAGGACAAGAAGGTGACAAGGTGGGAGGAAGAATGTGACAAAGGGGGGAATGTGACGGGGGGGGGGGGATGTGACAAGAGGGAAGAATGTGACGGGGGGAGGGGAATGTGACATGAAGAGGGGGGGATGTGACAAGGGGGGAAGAATGTGACATGGGGGGATGTGACAGGGGGGGGGGGAATGTGACAAGGGAGGGGGGATGTGACAAGGGGGGGGGGAATGTGACGGGGGGGGATGTAACATGAAGGGGGAGAATGTGACAAGGAGGGGGGAGAATGTGACAAGGAGGGGGGAGAATGTGACAAGGAGGGGGGAGAATGTGACAAGGAGGGGGGAGAATGTGACAAGGGGGGGGGGGGGAATGTGACATGAAGGGGGGGGATGTGACGGGGAGGGGAATGTAACATGAAGGGGGAGAATGTGACAAGGGGAAGAATGTGACAAGGAGGGGGGAGAATGTGACAAGGAGGGGGGAGAATGTGACAAGGAGGGGGGGAGAATGTGACAAGGGGGGGGGGGAGAATGTGACAAGGAGGGGGGGAGAATGTGACAGGGGGGGGGGGAGAATGTGACAAGGGGGGGGGGAGAATGTGACGGGGGGAATGTGACATGAAGGGGGGGGGGGATGTGACAAGGGGGGGATGTGACGGGGGAGGGGAATGTAACATGAAGGGGGAGAATGTGACAAGGGGAAGAATGTGACAAGGAGGGGGGAAGAATGTGACAAGGAGGGGGGAGAATGTGACGGGGGATGTGACAAGGGAGAGGGGGAATGTGACAAGGGAGGGGGAATGTGATGGGGGAGATGTGAAATGGGCGGAGGGAGATGTGAAATTTAGTTTAAAAAATTGTACCGCTTTTGGTACAAATTTCCAGACAGAATCATACCGCCAGAGAGGTTAAAAGACCCATAAGAGGGACACAGTACAACACGGGGAGGGGCCATGAACCCCCTCACCCCAAGTCCGGTCCTGCAAGAATAGTCAAGATAACAACAATACTGCTTCTACAAAGTGCACAATGCGGTAAACATAAATTACTTAAGGTACACTCAGAACCATAATAGGGTATAATAAATTAGCCTAGAGATATAGGAATGCAAGGTAAGTGTACAAAATATAAATACATATAAATATAGATGAGGTAGCAAACCGCAGACAGAGGAGCAGCTAGGTATAAAAGTGCAGGACAGGACCACCGGACCCCATGCGTTCCGTCACACCAAGGTGACTTCCTCACCCCATATGGGTCTATGGGTCTTTTAAATGTTTCTATGTTTCTAAATGTTTTTAAGTGTTTCTTTCTCTTTTCTTGCTTTGTGATATGTTTTGTCACTGTAGGTAGCACCCCGGTTTATTTATTGTAATTTTGTACGGTTGAACCCCCCTATTTTCTCGCCTCTGTACTCCCCTGGTCATTTGCACGGGGTGCCTGCTGATAGATATCAGCAGTCACCCCGATCCGATCCCCGCCCGGCACGCGGCGGGGTCTGAAATTCCATCCGGTTTACAGGTATGCCTTGGGTCCTTAAGTGTCAGGGCATACCTGTACGCCCTGGGTCCCTAAGTGGTTAAAGCTGCAGAATTAATGCTGTGTTCAGCAATTTTGTTTACATTGAAATCTGCAGCATAAAATCTATACATGTGAATAGACCATAAAAGTGTTGTGCTCAGAGAAGTTGATCGATCAACACTTAAGGGGAAAACAAGGAAGGACGGATCCAGCTCAATGCAGGTAAAATCAATTTTAATCCATAGGACAAGGAAGGAAGGAACAAGTAACGCGTTTCAAGCGCTATGCGCGCTCTTAGTCATACAACTTAGTAACAAAGCCAAAAATCCATGTGACTGAGAAGTTTTCATTCTCAGATTACTAACAAGAATGTTTTCATTCACTGACATCAAGAGTATTGATGAAAAGACAATGTATTAGGCTCTGGTTTACCATGTCTTATGGTTTAACAATACAGAATGAACTATGAAATATATTAAACAGAACAATAGCTTTTGTTCACATTTGCATTGGGGCTTTAGAGTTTCATTTACAGATTCCATGGTTTTTGGTGGATAAAATAGAGCAGCACACAGTTCTATTTTTCCTGTATATGACATATTCCTGGGGTAGTCCGTAAGGTCTTTTGGGCACTGCAGGTGATTGTTGACCTGTGTTGAACCTGGTACCGCATTGTGATACAAATGTGGACAGAGCCTTCTTGTCAATTGTAAAAGGAAAATAGATAAGGTTTAGAGCCCCTTCCTCCTGATCTTAGATTGTATAGATATGGTAAATAGTATAAAAAAAAAGAAATGGGTTTGAAGAGAGTGCGGTGATATAGTCTTAAATAATAGCACTGTGTTCTGTGCCTTTGGTTGTGCACCTGCCTGAGCACGTGTGGCTACTGATGCAAGAAGTATGGGCATTTCACCAGCGATAGAACTTCTGGAGAGAAACAATAGAGCCATCAAGAGACTTGAGTTATTAAAGGGGTTAAACAAGCACCCACCCGGTCCCCTCCTTTATAAATGGCACAGGTATAAAGGGTTATCCTGTGTGTAGCTGCTGTAGAGAAGCATTGTGTGGCGGTATTGTTTGTAGATGTAGCTATGATTGTGCCTTGTACAGTCATGACCGTAAATGTTGGCACCCCTGACATTTTTCTAGAAAATAAAGTATTTCTCACAGAAAAGGATTGCAGTAACACATGTTTTGCCATACACATGTTTATTACCTTTGTGTGTATTGGAACTAAACAAAAAGAAAAACAGTAGAATGATGTGCTTTACCAAAAGCTCTATCTTGGTCTCATCTGTCCACAAGACATTTTCCCAGAAGGATTTTGGCTTACTCAAGTTCATTTTGGCAAAATGTAGTCTTGCTTTTTTATGTCTCTGTGTCAGCAGTGGGGTCCTCCTGGGTCTCCTACCATAGCGTTTCATTTCATTTAAATATTGACGGATAGTTTGCGCTGACGCTGGTGCTCCCTGAGCCTGCAGGACAGCTTGAATATCTTTGGAACTTGTTTGGGGCTGCTTATCCACTATCCAGACTATCCTGCCTTGACACCTTTCATCACTTTTTCTCTTCCACGTCGAGGGAGATTAGCTACAGTGCCATGGATTGCAAACTTCTTGATAATGTTGCGCACTGTGGACAAAGGCAAATCTAGATCTCTGGAGATGGACTTGTAACCTTGAGATTGTTGATAGTTTTCCACAATTTTGGTTCTCGAGTCCTCAGACAGTTCTCTTCTCCTCTTTCTGTTGTCCATGCTTAGTGTGGCACACACACACACAATGCAAAGACTAAGTGAACTTCTCTCCTTTTTATGTGCTTTCAGGTGTGATTTTTATATTGCCCACACCTGTTACTTGCCCCAGGTGAGTTTAAAGGAGCATCACATGCTTGAAACAATCTTATTTTTCCCCAATTTTGAAAGGGTAATAATAATTTTATCCAGCCCATTTTTGGAGTTTGGTGACATTTTATCCAATTTGCTTTTTTCCTCCCTTTTTTGGTTTAGTCCCAATACACACAAAGGGAATAAACATGTCTATAGCAAAATATGTGCTACTGCAATCCTTTTCTGTGAGAAATACTTCATTTTCTAGAAAAATTTCAGGGGTGCCAACATTTACTGCCATGACTGTATATAACAGCCTTTTAATCTTCCAAGAGATGTTCTTTTTTTTAGTATTCTGTAGTCGCTGACAACTGCTATTATCTAACATCCGTTCTTAGGTACTAAAGGAATCCATAGCATTTATAGAACCATGAATGGAGAAATGGAGACAAATGATTTAGGTTAAAGATGAATTTCCTTGTGCTGCTTTGGTCACGTGGTTGACATTGTTAGGGGGTATTGGCTGACTTTTATTACTATTATCTTGCTGAACCATGTGTCATGATGAAGTCTGGGGATGTCACAAAGATGCCTGTTTTTTAATAAATCTCTATGCAGAATGCATTAATTTAATTCTTCTTCTAACATTACCTGTGAACTTCATACTAACAATATGTCTTGTAACAGAATAGCGCAGTGAATGTTCTGTTAGGACGTAGACAATTGGTCGTAACTAATTGTAGCAATTGTAACAATCAGGCAACAGCAGCTGACCAAAGGAGTCAGACTTAGAGCACATTCACACTATGGAATATCAGTAGCGGGTGCTCCTGAAATCCATCAGCACCAGAATCTCCAGAACATGCACCATTGGCGGCAATTCCTTCTGTGTGGGGTTCCGCCAAAAGAATGAAAGTATGGAGTCCAATCCTCTGATGGCCTATACTACTTTCAGGTTATATGCTGTCCCCACTCCACTGGACTTGGCCATTTGGTGACTGAGGTGGGCACTGATTGGTTGAGCGGGCAGATCCTTAGGGGTTGTGCCATAATGACAGATAAGCTGCTTTCCACTGAATAGGTGATGACACGGACAGAGGGGGCAGCAGAGAGCACTATGGTCAGACTGGAAAGAACTGCACAACTTCCTCTGGAGCATACAGCAGCTGATAAGTACTGGAAGGATTAAGATTTTTATTAGAAGTAATTTAAAATCTGTTTAACTTTTTGGCACCAGTTGATCTGAAAACATTTGCTTTCCACTGGAGTACCACTTTCAAAGAGCATTTCGATCAAAGAAGGCAACTATCACTAGCTGCTGTGAGCCCATGAGTTATAAGTGGTTAAACCATCTATTCAGCCAGATCATAGTAACAACCAATGTGACTTATATTACTGCTCCTAGCATTTCTGGTATCCTGAATGACAAGTCTGCTTAGTTATACAGTCCTTTATTGTCTGCTCCTTATTGCTGCATAACTATATAGGCATCTAGGAAGACTGGTAAAACCCCTGGGAGAGCTCTAATGATGGCAGTGTTGTTGTTTTTCCCCAATGGTAAGAGGTATTGCTCTTTATCAGTGCCCAGAAGGGAATATAGTGTTAGGACTTGGCATATTATTGCCAACCTTGATGGTTCCTATTAATGGTGGTTTGTGATCCATAGGTGGTTCATGTAAAATTCAAGTTTCAGATTGTACTGACCCATCATTGGATGCCTTACACATTGGTAAACTATTTGTGTAGCCGGCCGTGTGTAATCCCTAAAGGCATGGGGACTCAGTTACTCTCTCAAGCTGGTGCTGTTGAGCTTGAATGGCTGTGAATAATGCTTTTAAGTCAATAAAGCATTTAGACTGAACACAGCACAAATGAACGCTATAAGCAGCCTGAAACCACATGCCCAGTGATCTGTAGAGCTCCCCTGTACATCCCACTGTAGAGCCGTGCACTACTTGTATAGTGAATTCTCAATCTGTGAAATAGCCAGTTATCTTCTGTACCTCTATCACAGTGTTTTCCAACCAGGGTGCATCCAGCTGTTGTAAAACTACAACTTCCAGCATGCCCAGACAGCCAGATGCTTTCCAGGCATGCTTGGAGTTGTAGTTTTGCAACAGCTATAGGCACCCTGGAAGGCTGTCTAGGCATGCTGGGAGTTATAGTTTTACAACAGCTGGAGACACTCTGGTTGGCAAACACTGTTCTACCAGCTACTGAGTAGTCCTAAGTCCTAACACCTGGATCTTCCTATAAACGGACTCAACATACAATGTACGGACAGTCCAGATCTGTGAAACGTGTCAATGGCCGGAAGAACAGACCAATCAGAATGGGCATTCACAGGTAAAACCCCTGTATTACTGAACCGTATGCACTGACTGGTGTCTGGTAGCGCCCCCTACAGTACAGAGAGGTATGGCTGGGTTCACATCACGTTTTTGCCATACTGTTTTCAATCCGTTTTTCTAAAGAAAACCGTATGGCAAAAAAACGGATGGAACAGTATGGAAAAAATTAAACTGTATGCGTTTTTTAAACAGTATACTGTTTTTAAAAGTGCATACAGTTCTGTCAGTTTTTATAGAGAAAAAAAAACCCATACGTTTTTGAAAATTTTGTCCATTTTTAATGGAAGGGGTCTTGGGTGGGAACTTTAGGATTCAAATGCGCATGTGCAAAGTAAAAACGTATAAATTTTTCCCGTATGGAACCGTATACATGTACATTTCCCATTGACGTCCATGTTAAAAAAAAAAAAAACGTATGCGATTGCAGTACGGTTTTTAAACTGGAGTCAAAACCGTGGTTGACCATGATTTTGTCTCCGTTTTAAAAACCGTACTGCAATCGCATAAGTTTTTTTTTAACATGGACGTCAATGGGAAACGCACATGTATACGGTTCCATATGGGAAAAACGTATACGTTTTTACTTTGCACATGCGCATTTGAATCCTAAAGTCCCCACCCAAGACCCCTCCCATTAAAAATTGACAAAATTTTCAAAAACGTATGGGTTTTTTTTCTATAAAAACTGACGGAACTGTATGCACTTTTAAAAACAGTATACTGTTTAAAAACACATACGGTTTACTTTTTCCCCATACTGTTCCATCCGTTTTTTGCCGTACGGTTTTCTTTAGAAAAAAGGATTGAAAACAGTATGGCAAAAACGTGATGTGAACCCAGCCTATTACATGTTCTGTACTCTTTACCTGTACCAGGGTTAGCTGCTCCTTTGGACACCAGGTGAGGAAGGCTCCATGCTACTATTTTAGGACATTGCCTGTACTGTACAGGACCCCGAAGAAGCTCCTGTCCTCTACATAGACCAGTGTTTCCCAAGCAGGGTGCTCCCAGCTGTCGCAAAACTACAACTCCCATCATGCCCGGACAGCCTTTGGCTGTCCGGGCATGCTGGGAGTTGTAGTTTTGCAACAGCTGGAGGCTCCCTGCTTGGGAAACACTGACATAGACAGTGATTTACAGCTCCCAGCAGATCTGTCTTACTTTTATATGTAAGGATTTGCTTTATCTATATTAGTTATCCACTTATTTTTCTTTAATTCTCACTTTTTCCTATTTTTGGATGACATTTTGGTGCCTTTGGAACCAATTACCAGGTTTCCATAGAGTTCTGGTCTCAACATACAATGGTTTCAACATACAATGGTCGTCCTGGAACCAATTAATATTGTAACTTGAGGGACCACTGTATTGCGGCTTCCTGGTGCTTTCGGTATTGTTTTCGGTGTAGCTCCATCCTTGAATCTCATGGGGACTATACACCATTATTTCTCCTAGCAGTCAGAGGTCTCTGGAAGGCTCCGTCTCTTTTCTGTTGACCGGAGTCCCTGCGGCCCATCCCTTAGTTTCCTTTATTAGTAGTCATTTGTTTGCTGTGGATATCTTAGTTTCACATGTAACCTTCATGTACCAGCCATTAGCAGCAGCGCCTGTTGTGGAGCAAGTATTCTGCATGTGAATGTAGGCTAATAAGATGGGAGACGCTGCGGCCTCAAGACCATTGGCCTTCTATGCATCATTCATGGACCTAGTGCTCCATGTTCATAAATATTGGATCAACCAGAAAGTGTGTTGGGGAAGAGGAACAGTGAAAAAATAGTATCTGAATAATGCAGACGTTTTCCAGCCTCAGCTTATAGCCTGTTTCAGCAAAGCGTATTATTAGAGGGTAGAAAAGTCAGAAACACAATATTTTGGGCCTCTACAGCACGTTCTCATGGGGCAGAAGTGAAACGTCCTTGTATGTTTATAATGTTACTAAACCCAGTGGGGGGGGGGGGGGGGGGGAGATTTATCAAAACCTGTGCAGAGGTAACGTTGTGGAGTTGCCCATAGCAACCAATCAGATTGCTTCTTTCATTTTTTCACAGATATATTTAAAAATAAAAGAAGCAATCTGATTGGTTGTTATGGGCAACTCAGCAACGTTACCTCTGAACAGGTTTTGTTAAAGGGGTATTCCAGGCAAAACCTTTTTTTTTTTTTTATATATATCAACTGGCTCCGGAAAGTTAAACAGATTTGTAAATTACTTCTATTAAAAAATCTTAATCCTTCCAATAGTTATTAGCTTCTGAAGTTTTCTGTCTAACTGCTCAATGATGATGTCACGTCCCGGGACGTGAGTCATCAGAGAGCAATTAGACAGAAAATAACAACTCAACTTCAGAAGCTAATAACTATTGGAAGCATTAAGATTTTTTTTTATAGAAGTAATTTACAAATCTGTTTAACTTTCTGCAGCCAGTTGATTTATAAAAAAAAGTTTTGGCCTGGAATACCCCTTTAAATGTTACCCAGTGTGTTGTGTTTCGTTCTTAGAAGAGTCTCTTTTAAGGGGAAGACATGCTTCTGCACTTTAGTATTTGTAGTTCTTCTTTCTGTTTGATATGATGTATCCGGGCTATTTTATAAATTTACGGAAATGATATAAATGTTTAAAGGGAAGCTGTGTACCTGAAATGTCCATATTGAGCTGTTAAGTGCGTTTCCCTTGAGCATAGAACGGCTGTAAGTTCCGGCCCAACCACAGGTCTGATAGATCTCTATGATGATGTCCGGTCAGGTAATTTGAGCTGAATTTGGGTCTGGCTGCTGTATTAGACTCGTTTCAATGCTTTTGAATGAATTCTTATTAACACTGAAATTCCATACAGACTTTTCTTGTCATCCGAGAGAGACCAATATGTAAGTAGCAGATGGTGAAACACATAAGATGCTTTACTATTTAAAGGGAACCTGTCACATTAAAAATGCAGTCCAATCTGCAAGCATCCTATTAAAAGCGGAAGAGCAGATTGATATATAGTTGTGTGGGAAAAGATTCGCTATGTATTGTGGTTTGTTCTTTTAAACATGAGCAGATTGATATTTTGTTCGAACATTTCCAGGATAACTTGTCATTTCTTCATATAACTCTCTGCTCTCTTTGAAGTAAGTAGTCAAGTGGGCAGTCCTCTTGTACTGTAATTGACAGCTCCCTATATGCCAAACCTACACACCAATAGCTGTCAATCAATGAAAAGGACCACCCATGTGACTACTGAGCCCAGAACAAGCAGAGATTTTACATAAAGAAATGGCAAGTTCTCCTGAACCCTTTTTACATCAATCTGCTCAGCTCCTCATGCTCTATAACATGATGCTTGTAGACTGGATTGTATGATCATTGTGACATGTTTCCTTTAAAGGGGTACTCCACTGTCCCAGAATTCGCAACATTTTGTTCCGAGCGCTGGGTGCGGGTTGCGGCGGTTGTGAAGTCACGGTCACGCCCCTCGTGCTGTCACACAACACCCCCTCAATGCAAGTTTATGGGAGGGGGCGTAGCAGCAACCACGCCCCCTCCCATAGATTTGCATTGCGGGGGGGGGGGGGGGGGGTGTGGTGTAACGAGGGGGCATGGCCATCACATCACGACACACGCACTCAGTATTCGGAACAAAATGTTTCAAACGCTGGGGCAGTGGAGTACCCCTTTTAAAATGTATGTATTGTGGTTTACAACATTTTGAGCTTAAACACCATCCTAGTAAAGGGTCATCAAATTACTATGACCTTAAACTGAATGGTATAGAAGAAAGTAAACTTCTATACCCTTATACAGTGGATCCTGTACATTGGTGAAGGGGCTCGTAGGTGTATTACTGAGCCCTGTGCACTCCTGTGCCTCCTCTGTAAAGCACCATACAGTCCTCTAGTAAAAGTTCAAATGAAGACAAAGAAAGAGGATCGCACTCACCAGGAATTCAACTCTTTATTCCGTCACCGATACGTAAGTCATATACATAAGTGGAGGCGGGGGGGACAGGAGCTCCTGAACAAGTTGTTTCACGCCTGTTTGGCGCTTCCTCGAGGCTTGACCGGCTTGAGGAAGTGCCAAACAGGCGTGAAAAAACTTGTTCCGGAGCTCCTGTCCCCCCCGCCTCCACTTATGTATATGCCTTACGTATCGGTGATGGAATAAAGAGTTGAATTTCTGGTGAGTGCGATCCTCTTTCTTTGTCTTCATTTGAACTTTTATCCTTCTGTTTATGGAGACGCACCACTATAGGCAACCCTCTAGCTAGCCCCGCAGCCCCCTCGGATGCTAAGAGTACCAGTAGCCTTTAATTCTGGTAGTGCCGGGTCCATTTTCTTCTTACCTTGATAAGTCCTCTAGTAAAATTGGTTACTCCAGAATATGTCGCACCTTTTACTTTTTGTCAAAGATTCCATATAAATATATCGGGAAACAATGCTGAGCGTGTCGCTGTATAAAAGCAGAGGCACACGGAGGTGCGCTATATCTATAGGTGTTTGCATAAGTAACACTATATTTTGTCTTTTTTTAAAAAGAAGCCTAGTATGGTAGTCTGTTCTTCAATAGGTGTTGTTGTGCAGTAAGCTGTAATTGGCCATACATCCCATGGCGAGCATGTAAATGATCCTGTCCACCCAACTGTCTTTCCATTCTGCCTCATAAAGGTGGATCCGTGTCAGAGATTCCACTTCTGTGGTGTTTATCTGAATATATTAAAATGGGGGTCAAGGATTGCAATAATGAGACAACTCGTGTAATGTTTTTATACATCCTTTGGCAGAGAGTTCCATGGTCTCACTGCTCTAGACGTAGAGGATGCCCCCTTGTTATAGATACAGTTCTGGGTATAAATAGGTCCTGGGAGAGGTCTCTGTCCCCTAAACTAAAACACCCTTCATGCTTTTCTTTAATGTGTATGGGTCTTTAGGATGGATTCCTGCTGCTTTAACATTTGATGCAGGTTCAGAGGTTCCCTTTATGGGTGACATCATTGACAGAAGATGCTGCTTTAGGCGATGTTCAGATGGTGGAAAGTTCGCACAGAAATTTTTCATGTAGACATTTCACCGACAGTAGAGCGTTGGCGCAATGTGTCAGCGCTAGGACTGCTCGGAAATGTGGCGTCTCATAGCCAGAAATCCATTCCCGTGCAAACACTGCAGAAAGAATAGACAGGACTATTCTTTCTGCGGACTCCGGAATGGAGATTCTGCTGCCTGCACAGTGCAGCACAGTCCCATTGAAATCAAAGGGACTCTGCTGCTGTGGAATGTCCGTGTGGAATTCTGCAAGGAAATTCCATAGTGTGAACATAGCCTTAGTCTTCTCTTTCCCCTCTCCATGGGTGTATATACTAGCAATTATATTATAGTCAGACACTTGTACATACCCATACTTTTTTGTTCAGACTTACGGAAATGTGTGAAGGGAGATAAGTAAAGCTTAATTTAGAGATAGGCGTCCTCTTGAAGGGACTCCTGATAAGTCTGCCGTCCATCATTCTTATCACAGGTTTTAACTGAAATGATTTTTTTATCTTTGAGATTTGTCTGTTGTACAGTCTTTGTTGGCTACTGTATATCTGACCTGCATCTTATTGGTAAATGTTATACAGTTGCAGTGTTCTGTGGACTGACATGGTGATTCCGTCATGCTGCGTTCACCCCTGGATTTATGAACGTAGAATTAGTATTGCAGTTTCTATGGTGTATTTTCTGCCGATTTGTGTTGCAGGTTTTGGAGCAGAATTTTAAATAGCATTAAAATCTGTGATGAATTTCAACTTCCAAAATTCGCAACACATATAGATAACAAAAAATGGAACCATGTCTGTGTTGCAGGACTATTTTTTCCCATATAATTATGTGGTGTAAATTTCCACTGAAGCCTTTTCTTCTATGTTAACGGGCCACGTGTGAATCCGACCTAACGCCACATTTACATGGCAATATTTAGCATCAGTATGAATAAGCCAAAACCAGGAGTGGGGGCTACACAGAGAGAAGTGTATTTGTCAGCCAAAACACATACGAGCCGTTCAAACTCTCTAATACAAAATACTGACCAGAACGTGAATGTCTAGTTAGGAGCTGAGCAGTTCTAGGTTTCAGGCTGAGCGGTCATCCATTATTCACTTGTTCAGTCGTGCAGACATTAGGGCTGGGCGGTATACCGGTTCATACCGAATACCGAAATTTTTGTGCTGCACGATATGAATTTTAACCCATACCACAATACCGGTTTGGCCCCTCCCCCTTGGGAATTAATGAATTATCAGCCCAGCGCTGCGCTTTCCCCATCGGGGAACTAATCTCATGTGGCCCGCGAGCGCTGTTCTGCCCCTCCCCCAATTAATTATCAGCCCAGCGCTACTACTCACATATGTCACCCGCAAGCGCTGCCCTCCTGGTCCTCCTGTTTGTTGCAGCCGCTGGCGCTGACACTCTATACCAGTGGTCTTCAACATCCAGATGTTGCAAAACTACAACTCCCAGCATGCCCGGACAGCCGTTGGCTGTCCGGGCATGCTGGGAGTTTTAGTTTTGCAACATCTGGAGGTCCGCAGATTGCAAACCACTGCTCTATACTGTATCCCTATGCCCGGGCTGCAAAAGGTAAACAAAATAAACTTTAACTCACCTTCCCCGTCTTTCCGGAACAGCTTCCCAGGGAATGGAACGTCGGAGAGCCGTCAGCCTATCACCGGCCGACTTCTTACATGACAAGTGGGCTCAGCCTATCACCAGCCGAGGCAGAACATCGCTGCGGCCGGTGATAGTCTGACGGCTGCTGACGTTCACGTCCCCAACGTAAGCCCGACATCGGAACATGCTTTAGTTTATTTTGTTTACCTTTTGCAGCCCGGGCATAGGGATACAGCATAGGGATACCACACAGTATAGAGAGTGTCAGCGCCGGCGGCCCGCAACAAACACAAGGACGGGGAGGGCAATGCATGCAGGTGACGTGAGTAGTACCCCGATGGGGACAGTGCAGTTATATACCATAGAACCGCCATAAGTTACAAAAATACAGCGATACACATATTTGGCCATACCGCCCAGCCCTAGCAGACATTGTGCGTTACATCCTATAACAGCACCTCGCCCGGTGTCCTCTGTACATGCCCACCAGTTCATACCCAGCCCCAGCTATTTTGCTTTGATTAATAGTGGAAGGGGGCTGACTGCATCCGTTTTGTACCTCCTTTACTCCAGTAGTTGCTTATCCTGCTTGCAGTGAATTGTAGGAATCTTTTTATTTTTTATTTGGGGGGACATAACTTGGATTTCGCTCAGTTTTAACAATCAATGTCACATTAAAGGAGTTGTCTGGGATAAGAAAAAATAAAGCTGATTTGTTCCAAAACAGAGTCACACCTGTCCTCAGGTTGTGTGTGGTATTACAGCTTAGTTCAATTGAAGTCAATGAAGTTGTAGTACCTCACACAACCCGAGGACAGGTCTGGTGCGGTTTTTAGACAAAAGTTAGCTCTGTTTTTCTATTCCTGGTGATCCCTTTAGAAGTATTAGTCGTATGCATATATAGATAACTTCGGTATGTATTAGACTGGGTCACATACCGTATGTCCAGCATAGGTGAACTCAGCCTAGATCTCAACGCAACTGATGCTGCAACTGATGTCAACGTGCATCAGTTGTCATCAGTTGTATGGCATCCGGGGTCCATTGTTTCTGGCACCGGCGTGTTCAACCATCCAAATTGGGACACTGGATGATTGTGAACTGTCCTGTTCAAATGAATGGGATCAGTTCTAGCATCAGTTTTCCTCTGGTGCACACTGGAGGGAAACTATGCCGGCATAGATATATATATATATACGTCTGAGATATATATATATATATATATATATATATATATATATATATATATATATATATATAAACCCAGCCTTACACTCCTAGTTCAGGTATCATCTGGTGAATTGATGAGTTATCCCATCCAAATGGACCATGCTGAACCAAAGAACCATGTCATTTGTACCCAAAATGTTAGAATCTATCCATATGTAGCTAACATTGTCAAATTGGGTTAAAGGTATATTTTGGGAACAAAATTTTTTTTTAAACAAACTGCAGCCAGACTGTTATACAGATTTATAAATACCTTTATTAACAAAACTTTAACCCTTCCAGTACATCAGCCTTATCAGCTGCTGCATGCCCTGAGGAAGCCATGTAGTTGTTTCCCATCCAACATGGTGCTCCCTGCTGCTACCTCTGTTTGTTTGTGTCAGAGAATATTCATTGCAGGATAGGTTTGCTTCTGCTCTGGGGAGTTCCCTCCACGGACAGAGGGTGCAGCAGAGAGCAAGAGTTACACACTTAGGGGTTCTGTTCTGGTATTTGTCAATAATAACCCTGCATGCTGCACTATTCTTCCTGTCAGATTTGAGGATAGAGCCTTTGACAGTCTTGTTTCCCTGAGAGAGTTGTTTTCTCTACCCCTGGTGAAATAGCTACCACATACTCCTGTGTAGCTCTTCTGTACAGCTTCTGGCAGGCTGCCATGTTGGGTGCCCGGGCTCACTGCATATGGAGAATAAATGATGTAATAATGAGGCAACGTGTACCACGCTCCTGCATATGTCCACAGTATTACAGCGGCTAATGAGGCCCCAGCCCTGTGGTCTGCCATAGTAGGTTTCTGGCCCCGTTGTAACATGTCTTTGATGGTGGAATTTACAGCAGGGCACTAAACATTATTCTCTAAGAGGCCACAGCCTGTGCCAGGAAGAGGCGCTGACAATGTGTTCATCTAAGCTTGTCCTAATTCACCAGCGGTGGGATGACAGGAGCTTCATTCAGAAGTGTCCAGTCCATGCTCAGGGTTTCCTAGGCAATTGTCTCTCGGTTGGTGCTTCTGTGAGAAGTGCTTGTAAGAGCTGGGAGGACGGTCTCCTTTCTTTGCTGAACATGTGCTTCTTTTTGGTCTCTGAATTCTGTTTTGTTTTTATTCTCCTCTGGATTTTATGTTTGATATTTTGGTGGTTTTACTGTGTGTTGCTTTCATATTTGTGGCAGAGTTGTATGAGAGCAATATATAATAGTGACATTGGGGGACATTTACTAATCTAGTCTATTCTGGGTATGCTTATAGACCAGCGTATGTGGTAGTCTCCTGTCTATTGTGCTCCTAATTTATCAAAGGTCTCACAACCCTTGATAAATTCTGTGCTCAGACTTCAGGCTCTACAGCTTAAACTGCATTTAGACCTGCACCAACATGGTCTGACATTTCAGCGTATTTTGGGCAGATGCGACTTGTCGCATAAAAGTCGCACTTGATAAATTCAGCACCAATGCATTTTCCAATGCATTTCCGTCTAAAATAGACTTGCATGCATCATGTTCTAAAAATCCTCTACAGCAAAAGTCGCAGAAAAGTCGCACATATTTAGACTGAGACTCTCTGTGCGACAAATTTAGACAGGAAAAACCAGTCTAAATCCTTTGATAAATCTCCCCCATTGAGTCTGTTATGTAAGCAGACAGAAAAAATCCACTCACCAGGTCTATAATAAGGACTAAAAATCAAATGCATTGTGTGCTCAGAACATAAAATGTATCCTTCATTTCTATACATCTAAGAAGATGGTGCACAAGCCAAAGTAGAGGAGCTTCTTAATTCTTTTTAATATAACCGCAAAAACTTGACTGATTGCTTCCACAATTTTTGCCCTACAAAATCTGTATAGATATGACATACTGATTTAAAGCGGGTACGTGTTTATGCTAGCCTTCAGTGTTTAAATGGGCACTGTTGTTTCTATCAACTTAACTCCATTTGGTAGCCTTTGTTTTCTGTAACATGTGTAAGTCACTTCACTTACCATTAATCAATCAATACACAAAAAAACTGCCCTAAAATCTTGGCCTATAGGGGTCTCACTTCTCTGCCTGTCCACTGCCTGTTGTTAGGAGAATTCTGTCTCTATGTACAGCTAGATTAGAACAGAACGCAGTAAATGGGGACAGGGCTTAGCATGTCTTTTGCTGAGCCAGTGTGCCTACTGAAAATAAACCCCCCTGTTCCTCAATGTCTACAGTGCTGCAGTGTAACCTCCCTCTACCCTTTAGCTTCTCAGAAGCAGCCAATGTAACCCCTACATTGCCGCAATCTCCTGTACGGGGCTGCGGCTATATACCTGAAAGGGGGCATTCTGTCCCTGCATGACACGGCAGCCAGCACGCCGCCTCCATGAATCCCATAGAGATATATAGAGGGGGCGTGCCTGCCGTGGCCTTCGGATAGGGGATACGTTATAAGCACTACAGATCTCCTTTAAATCTTTCCTGCAATGGAAATTGGCGCAAATTTATAGCATAAAGCTGAAGTAGATTATTTTTGGTAAATAAACTTCTACCTGTTCTGATGCCTCTATGGAGGCTATAAAGTACAGCTATAGGAACTCTCATTCTAGCTGTTGCTTCCTGTTTTACTAGACATCTTGCCATACCTTGGTAACCTGTATACCAACTATTGAAGACATGGTATTAGGTTCCAACGTGGATACCTTACTTTGGCTGGGTCACATTACTAAAAGAGGAGAGAATGTATTGCAATGAATTGCATATGAATTTGCCATGAGAACACATGTAAACCTTGTATGTGTTCACCGTAAATACTGCAAAGATCATCATACCTGCGACTTAGCTGTCAAACTCCATAGTACATTTTGTGTGTATATTATGTATATCTGCGAGATGGCAAACACCTAGCACCTAGCAAGTTGCACCAAAATTCTCATTGTTTGTGCCATTTTCATGCATTTTGTACCACTTCCGTCTTATTCTAAAGTGATATATTTTACTTTATTATCAGTCTCCTCAGTCTGCGCATCTTCAGCCTTTAAATGGGCACTGCAAAGACTTTTGATATGTTGTAAAGCATGCAATACCAATAGGTTTTGCAAATGCTTTCATTAGAAAATTTTCAGTATTTCATACTAAAAAAGCCAGTCAAACAACTGCCCCCCCCCCTGCCTGCTTGGACACATACTAGTCCTGCTGTGTCCATGCATCATCACCTATGTCATGGACACACTTCCTTGATTGACAGCTGTGAGCTGTGGAACAATCCTCCCACTGTCAGCTTGTGTCCCGCTACTGTCAATGAGGACAAGCTGGGAGTTGTAGTTTTGCTAATGCTAGGGGAAACGTGAGCAGACAGTGGGATGGGGCGGAGACCTGCACAGTGAGGCCACGCCCCCTCCCTTTGAGAGGAATTCAGACTAGTGAGCTAAATTAAAAGTGTAATAAAAAAATAAATAAAGGTACTAGACACCTAAAAAATTAGATGTACATGGTCAGGATTAGGTACTGAGGGATATATAAAAAAAATATATATATAAATTTTGTTGGATCTGACGGGTACGCTTTAAGCTTATGAGGAGGAATAGATCTGTGACTCTGGGGTGGAAATGAGGACATAAAGTTAGGGTAAACCTGGCCATTTTTCTTTAGGGATATACATAAGAAATACATAGCTACTATTTCTCTTATGTCTATGGCAGTGTTTCCCATCCAGGGCACCTACAGCTTTTCCAAAACTACAATTCCCAGCATGTCCGGACAGCCAAAGGCTGTCCGGACATGCTGGGAGTTGTAGTTTTGGAATGCTGGGAGTTGTAGTTTTGGAATCCTGGGAGTTGTAGTTTTGCAGCAGCTGGACACACCCTGGTCGGGAAACACTGGTCTTTTGGTAAGCTTAATAGGAGAAACCAAGACATTCCTTCTCTGCTGGAGAAGCTGTTGGTGGGAAGACACCATTCAGCAAGGAAAATGGCTGTCTGCCTGGGAGAAAGCAATACACTCAGGGAAGTGGGGTTTTTATAGTCCAGGCTTAGTGCTTTTTTTGTATAATGAAATGTAGTAGAGCTGCAAACACATCTCTTTTGTGTAGCCAAGTATCTGTGAAACTCCACTGAGCACGCACAGGTTTAACAAGACACAGCCTGCCATCTTGTGGCAATCTAACAAACTGCACCAGGCGAAACAGACGGAAGGTTGATTTTTAAAGGAGTACTCCCCTGGAAAACCATTATTTTTTTTATTTTTTTTTTTATCTTTTGGTACCAGAAAGTTAAACAGATTTGTAAATTACTTCTTTTTAAAAACCTTAATATAATATGTCTCCTGTAGAGGTTTCACTGTATACATACGCAGACACAATAGAGCTTAAAGGTGTACTCCACTGGAAAACATTTTTTTTTTAATCAACTGGTGCCAGAAAGTTATACAGATTTGTTTTATGACTTTTATTAAAAATCCTAAATACTTATCAGCGGCTGTATACTACAGAGGAAGTTGTGTAGTTCTTTCCAGTCTGACAACAGTGCTCTCTGCTGACACATCTGTTTGTCTCAGGAAATGTCCAGAGCAGGAGAGGTTTGCTATGGGAATTTGCTCATGTTGTGGATAGTTCCTGATACGGACAGAGGTGTCAGCAGAGAGCACTGTGGTCAGACTGAAAAGAACGACACAACTTCCTCTGTTGTATACAGCAGCTGATAAGTATACAAAGACTTTAGATTTTTTTCATAGATAGATATTTTTTTTCCCCTCTAATGTACTTTTAGGTGGTTGTCTCACATAAGGTTCACTGTAAGATTTCCATTTTTAATGCTCAAGTTATTCTGTGTCATAATTGTAGGAAGCAGTTATGTGGTCAGAAAGGAAGCAAAAGTTCCTCTGTTTATTTTGGGACTGGAATATGAAAGTTCCTTTTTCTCTTACAGATCCTGTTTCCATAGTCACGCAATGTGGTTTCTAGCACATCCTATAGTTCTTCTTTATTAGGGCGAGAAGATTCTAATAACATGAAGAATTACTGGAAATGGTGAACTGTATTGGAATGTATAGCATCTATAGCGACGTGTCTCTCTATCATCTCCCTTTGTGTCATTACTATTTTAAGCCCTGTGTCTAGTTCAGTGTTTCCCAAGCAGGGTGCCTCTAGCTGTGGCAAAACTACAACTCCCAGCATGCCCGGACAGCCGGAGGCTGTCCGGGCATGCTGGAAGTTGTAGTTTTGCCACAGCTGGAGGCACCTTGCTTGGGAAACATTGGCCTAGTTGTTAAAGAAAATCTGTCACCATTGTCACCTGCACTAACCTGTCGGTACAGACAGACAGTGCAGGTGACACTGATGATTACGGTACTCACCTTGTCCTGGTCCGTGGCCTGGTTCTCCTGTAAGCTTCTCCGGTATCTTTACTCCGGGCACCGGCTTGGGGACACGGGTGGAACTTAATGACTTAACTGCTGCCGCCCGATACCCTGCAGAAATCAGCAGGGGCATGGGCGGAGCTTAGTGACATCACCGCTGCTGCTCTCTGCTGGGTCTCGGGTTCTGGGAACGGCAGCAGTTACGTCACTAGGCTCCAAGCCGGTGCTCGGAGCGAAGATACCGAAGATTACAGGAGATTCCCGCCAAGGACCGGGACAAGGTAAGTACCGTTGTCATCAGTGTCACCTGCACTACCTGCCTGTACCGACATGGTTAGTGCAGGTGACACTGGTGACAGATTTCCTTTAAAGGCTGCAGGCACAGAGATGTAAGAGGAGTATAATGGCATCCTGAGAACTTTTCAGGTCGCTTCTTTCAGTTCTTACCCCAGTGTTTCCAAACTAATGTGCTCCCAGCTGTTGCAAAACCACAACTCCCAGCATGCCGAAAGTTTAAGTTTTGCAACAGCTGGATGCACACTGGTTGGGAACCTCTCTTCTAACCTATTCTGATATAAATCTGGTGAAACTGGACACCCCCTTCTTATTCTAAAGCGATCAGCTGTGTGCAGCTTCTTCAGTGTACTGTAGTACATCACTTATTGAAATGAATGGGAGACCACAAAGACCATGATGATGTCTACAAAGGTTTCAATACCTCATTATTCCAAACCCCTTAATATTTGTGGAGGTTTCTAAGGGGAAATATTACTATCAGATAGGAAATGTAACTGAACTTTGTACATAGCACATATCTATTCGAGGCGTAGGTAGAATCTTTGCAGCTTGTTCACTCGAGCTCATGTTTCTTGGTCATGGTAGTGGCTTATTATAGCACATTCTAAGGTAAATCTTGTGGGGTAGAATTTTATCCCTTTAGGACCCATAGTAAACAGACATTTAATCCCTGCCATATAATCTGGGTATAATCCCAATAATAACCCAGGGCTTGACAGATCCCAGTTGTCAGTTAACCAGGGCTCCTATAAATCTTCTCACGGTGTCTACATTTCTTGTTTTTTTGTTGTGTTCTGTGACAATTCTTCTTGTGGGTGTATGTTTTTTCTGAACCCCGGGATGGATGTATTGGATTTCTACACTACTCAAAAAAAATAAAGGGAACACCAAGATAACACATCCTAGATCTGAATGAATGAAATAATCGTAAGAAATACTTTCGTCTTTACATAGCTGACTGTGCTGACAACAAAATCACACACAAATTATCACACACACATTTATCAGCCCATGGGGGTCTGGATATGGAGTCACACTCAAAATCAAAGTGGAAAACCACACTACAGGCTGATCCAACTTTGATGTAATGTCCTTAAAATAAGTCAAGATGAGGCTCAGTAGTGTGTGTGGCCTCCACATGCCCATATGACCTCCCTACAACACCTGGGCATGCTCCTGATGAGGTGGCGGATGGTCTCCTGAGGGATGTCCTCCCAGACCTGGACTAAAGCTCCGCCAACTCCTGGACAGTCTGTGGTGCAACGTGGCGTTGGTGGATGGAGCAAGACATGATGTCCCAGATTTGCGCAATCGGATTCAGGTCTGGGGAATGAGCAGACCAGTCCATAGCATCAATGCCTTCCTCTTGCAGGAACTGCTGACACACTTCAGCCACATGAGGTCTAGCATTGTCTTACATTAGGAGGAACCCAGAGCCAACCTCACCAGCATATGGTCTCACAAGGGGTCTGAGGATCTCAGGTACCTAATGGCAGTCAGGCTACCTCTAGCAAGCACATGGAGGGTTGTGCGGCCCCCCAAAGAAATGCCACCCCACACCATTACTGACCCACCGCCAAACTGGTCATGCTGGAGGATGTTGCAGGCAGCGGAACGTTCTCCACGGCGTCTCCAGACTCTGTCACGTCGGTCACATGTGCTCAGTGTGAATTTTCTTTAATCTGTGAAGAGCACAGGGCGCCAGTGGCGAATTTGCCAATGTCCTGCATGGTCTTGGGCTGTAGCACAACCCCCACCTGTGGATGTCGGGCCCTCATACCACCCTCATGGAGTCTGTTTCTGACCATTTGAGTGGACACATGCATATTTGTGGCCTGCTGGAGGTCATTTTGCAGGGCTCTGGCAGTGCTCCTCCTGCTCGTCCTTCCTCAAAGGCAGAAGTAGCAGTCCTGCTGCTGGGTTGTTGCCCTCCAAGGCCTCCTGTCACGTCTCCTGATGTACTGGCCTTTCTTCTGGTAGAGCCTCCATGCTCTGGACACTTCACTGACAGACAAAGTAAACCTCCTTGCCACTACTCGCAATGATGTGCCATCCTGGATGAGCTGCACTACCTGAGTCACTTGTGTGGGTTGTAGACTCTGTCTCAAGCTACCACTAGAGTGAAAGCATCGCCAGCATTCAAAAGTGACCAAAACATCAGCCAGGAAACATAGGAACTGAGAAGTGGTCTTTGGTCACCACCTGCAGAACCACTCCTTTATTGGGGGTGTCTTGCTAATTGCCTATAATTTCCACCTGTTGTCTGTTCCATTTGCACAACAGCATGTGAAATTGATTGTCAATCAGTGTTGCTTCCTGAGTGGACAGTGTGATTTCACAGAAGTGTGATTGACTTGGAGTTACATTGTGTTGTTTGTGTTCCCTTTATTTTTTTTAGCAGTGTAATTTGATCTTCTAAAAATGGATCTGTCATGACTCCATCTGCGGGAGCTCAGACTTGTCACATTCCATGTATTTCCAGCACTCCTAAAACCTCATTGCCATCTTTGGGGCTTAAAAGGAAACTCCGATGGGGGGAAAAAAAGTTTTCAAATCAACTGGTGCAAGAAAGTTAAACAGATTTGTAAATTACTTCTAATTTAAAATCTTAACCCTTCCATTACTTATCAGCTGCTGTATACTACAGAGAAATATGTGACGTTCTTTCCAGTCTGACAACAGTGCTCTGTCTGTGTCAGGATAGATTTGCTAGGGGGATTTTCTCCTGCTCTGGACAGTTCCTGATATGGGCATCAGGTGTCAGCAGAGAGCACTGTGGTCAGACTGGAAAGAACATCACAATTTTCTCTGGAGTATACAGCAGCTGATAAGTACTGGATTAAGATTTTTAAATAAAAGTAATTTACAAATCTGTTTAACTTTCTGGCTCCAGTTGATTAGAAAACCTTTGTTTTCCACTTGTTTCCACCGGAGTTCCCCTTTAATGTACATGCTTTTTCTAATGCCAGATTGTAAGATTTGGTGGGATTTTTGCCATGCTTTATGTCATCTGGAAAGAGATGGCATGCCGTATCGGATACGGTACATTGTGGTCTATGGGACAGGTAACATATAAGTATAATGCTCCTCTTAATGGAGATTTTGTCCCTTTCATTGTAAGTACAGACTTTTAGCTTCTGGACAGACCTATCGCTGACTGTGAATATGTAGAGCACCCTGCTGTGATATACTCCATGTACCCCTGGCCTGTGCCTGTTGCAGTTCAGCCCCATAGGCATACATTGGGTTGATACAGTCTGGATGTTTTCTCTCCCTCTTTATGTACATAATATCTTAATACAGATCACATTTATTTGGTATATACTGTATATACTAGTCTCATAATAAAGTTCTTTCAAGACTGTCATATCCAGCTGATGGGAAACAGAAGATCTGTGTCATCTAGAGCAGTGTTTCCAAACCAGGGTGCCTCCAGCTGTTGCAGCCGTTGGCTGTCCGGGCATGCTGGGAGTTGTAGTTTTGCAACAGCTGGAGGCACCCTGGTTGGGAAACACTGCTCTAGAGGGTATCCACGTTCTCCCGTAAGTACAGACTCAAGGTAATAAGGTCAGGAAATCTGGATTTTGATAGCACAGTTCTATGATTATCCCATCCCCCTTGTTTTGTCCCTTCTGTATGTGTGCTGGCTGCAAGGCTCAGTGACTGGAACACAGATCTCTCTGCAGGTTCCCTGGCAACCTAGAAATGATGTGCTACTCTAGTGATGTCATGTACGAGACTGTGACCGCCTTTCCTCCTGTTCTGTACACAAATAGCACAAGCTGAACCCTCTCCAGACTTACATGTCCATGTGAGATTGTCTGTGATCATTCAGATGTCTATGTGCTTGATCTTCTACAGACCAGACTGCTGCCATAAGTGAAGCTCAGGCTTTGTACTTGGGGAAAATGAATATAAAAGATATATATATATGTACTATTTTGTGACTGTTTTCCTGGGTGAAATGAAGATACAGGGTTGTGGTAGAATTGGCATGCAGGTAATGAAATGTCATTGGGGGGGGGGGGTGAGGCGTGTGCTGTGTACAATGCTGCTGGAGCTGCTCTGCCACCCATAATGAGAACAGAGTCAAGACGCTAGTTACACACTTTCAGTGACATAACCGATTAGTGGTCTATTCACACGTACAGTATTCTGCGCAGATTTGATGCGCAGGATTTTCTGCTGCTGATTTCAATGTAAACTGAATGACTGAACACAGCTTCAAATCCTGAACATCAAATCTGCGCAGAATACTGTACGTGTGAACCCTTAAGGAGTATTCCAGGAAAAACTTATATATATATATATATATATATATATATATATGTGTATATATATATATATATATATTTCAACTGGTTTCAGAAAGTTAAACAGATTTGTAAATTACTTCTATTAAAAAATCTTAATCCTTCCAGTAGTTATCAGCTACTAAAGTAGAGATGTTCTATTCTTTCTGACCACAGTGCTCTCTGCTGACACCTCTGCTTGTCTCAGGAACTGTCCAGAGTAGGAGCAAATCCCCATACCTCTAATGCTTAGGACAGTTCCTGAGACAAGCCGAAGTGTCAGCAGAGAGCACTGTTGTCAGTCCAAAAAAAACTCAATTTTAGCAGCTTATAACTACTGGAAGGATTAAGATTTTTTAATAGAAGTAACTTTCTGGAGCCAGTTGAGATATATTATATAATATTTTTTTTATTTTCCTGCAACACCCCTTTAAGTATTTTAGGCAATTCCCAGAAAATGGATGTGATTCAGAGTTCAGATAAGATATAAAGGAGATCTAGGAGATGTTTTTTTTTTCTTCTTTTCTTCATTTTCACCTGTAAATCGATGCTATTTAGTTATGTCTGTAGGTTAACATCCTATTTTTGTAGCATCTGTGCCGACACATGAAGCCTCTGTAATAAGTATCTATGTAAGTGTACACAGTACCCTCTAGTAGCGTTAATGCCGCTGCATTCAGCTGGCACTCACTGTCATGTGATCCTGATGCGAGGGTCTATGTGTCCCCCAAATTGCTGTCTTCTGTCCCATGGGGCATTTTGCCCTTACAACCTGCAGTTTAGTAGTGGCTCAGCCCCCCCTTGGTGTTGCAGTGGAGCTCCCCCGCTGGGCTGGAGTGTAAAGATCACTTTTTCCATCTGTCTGCCCCCCTAGAGAACGATGGGTATTTTAGTTACCGCCAGAATAGAAGGCAATCTATCAAACAGGCCGGCACTACAACCCAGCATGTGTGGATTTTCTTTCTTTTATGTAGAAGCTTTTTTCCTCTGGGCCGGGCGCCTAATGATTAGTGGATAACAATATTCCTATCCATCTGGAATGCCAGTCTGCATAATATCTAGCTTGATATTTATTCTGCAGGGTATTTCATCAAGGTCTTAAAAGCGGCATTAAACCCTTATCCATGACTCCTGCATACGCTTGTCAATTACCCTAACAAAATGTGTTGGCAGAAGCCTTGTTCTCTTTCTTCGTCATGACCTGTCAGACGTTCCTGGAATAGGCAGAGAATGCAAATATAGACATATAGTTAATTGTTCTAAAAATGCTCGGGTGGAGGAGATTCAGCGGAGAAGCCTATCTGACAGTGGGATGATGGAGGAGGCAGCATAGATGGGTATTGATGCAGTGATATTACCGTCCCTCAACATTAGTTTCATCAGAGGAAATTTCTTTTCAAAATACATTTTACAGTTTAAATATTTATAAAACTTTGCAAATATTTAGCTTTTGTGTTTTGTGCAGATTGGGAATGATTTAGTCTATTCATCTACATTTATCTAAATTTACACTGGTTGCCCTTGGAAACAGTCAGCAGTATACAGGAGTCTTCTGAAGGACATTAAGGCTGCTTTCACACTATAAAAAATACCTCCGTTATAAACGCCCCTTATAAAAACCCTGGAAATCGGCCGTTAAAGGGGTACTCCCATGGAAACCTTTTTTTTTTTTTTTTTTAAATCAACTGGTGCCAGAAAGTTAAACAGATTTGTAAGTTACTTCTATTAAAAAATCTTAATCCTTCCAGTACTTTATAGGGGCTATATACTACAGAGGAAATGCTTTACTTTTTAGATTTCTCTGTTGTCATGACCACAGTGCTCTCTGCTGACCTCTGCTGTCCATTTTAATAACTGTCCAGAGCAGCAGAAAATCCCCATAGCAAACATATGCTGCTTTGGACAGTTCCTAAAATGGACAGCAGAGGTCGAGTAGAGAGCACTGTGGTCATGACATCGGATAAATCTAAAAAGTAAAGCATTTCCTCTGTAGTATATAGCCCCTAAAAAGTACTGGAAGGATTAAGATTTTTTAATAGAAGTCATTTACAAATCTGTTTAACTTTCTGGCACCAGTTGATTTAAAAAAATAAAAAACAAAAAAGGTTTCCATGGGAGTACCCCTTTAAACGGCCGTTAGAAAATCCCATTGTAGTCTATGGTATTTTTCCAATAGCCGTTTTAACCCGTTATCGCCCATTATTAATAACTGCCGTTATTTTGAATGAACAGAAGAAATAGTGCACGCACCATTTTTTTCCGTTACAATCGCCTGTCACAAAATAACGTCCGTTATTAATAACAGGCGATAAAGGGATAAAACGGCTATTGGAAAAATACCATAGACTATAATGGGATTTTCTAACGGGATTTTCAAGATTTTAATGACGGACGTTCATTACTGATGAATTTTTATAGTGTGAAAGGGGCCTAACTTCTCTCCACTCTTCTTGTACACAATGTGCACTACAGGTTGATGGGTCACATGAAGGGTTGCCACCTGGCCGGTATTTTGGCCACCCTGCGGGTATTTTCATATTAGAAATACCGTCAATGCAGTGGTTGGTATTTATCCAACCAATCTCCCAACTCCCGGAATGTTGCACCATATACTATACCAGTGTTTCTTAACCAGAGTGCCTCCAACTGTTGCAAAACTACAACTCCCAGCATGCCCAGACAGCCATTGGCTGTCTGGGCATGCTGGGAGTTGTAGTTTTGCAACAGCTGGAGGCACCCC
The DNA here is from genome assembly GCF_029499605.1 of Hyla sarda. Classification (NCBI taxonomy): domain Eukaryota; kingdom Metazoa; phylum Chordata; class Amphibia; order Anura; family Hylidae; genus Hyla; species Hyla sarda. Next base: position 134,435,582 of record NC_079189.1, on the reverse strand, counting down.
TGTTTGGGAAACACTGACTCTATAGTCCAACATGCTGGAAATTGTAGTTTTCGTCTGGGGCAGCTGCTGAGCCATAGGCTGTATCAGGGCATGCTGGGAGTTGTAGTTAGTAACTAACTGCAACTCCCGAATTAAAAAAAAAGCGATCAAAAAGTCACCAAAAAAAGTCAACAAAACAAAAATGGTACTGTTAAAAACGACAGATCCGGTCACAAAGTATGAGCCCTCATAAATCCCCATAACAGGAGAAATTAAAAAAAAAGTTATAGGGGTCCGAATAGGACAAAGTGTCCCCCTCATGTGTATCCTGTGATGTTAGACATAAATAATTAATTATGCAAATTAGCATGGGCGGTATTTTTTGGCAAGAAAGGTGGCTACCCTGGTCACATGTCTAAATCCCAAGAATGACCTGAATGTTTGGAAAATATAAGGCGGAGTTCACACTTCTGTCATGGTTTTTCTTATAATGGAAACCGTGATTACAGTCTGTAAAACCTTGGACATTACTAGAGATGAGCGAACTTACAGTAAATTCGATTCGTCACAAGCTTCTCGGCTCGCCAGTTGATGACTTTTCCTGCATAAATTAGTTCAGCTTTCAGGTGCTCCGGTGGGCTGGAAAAGGTGGATACATTCCTAGGAAAGAGTCTCCTAGGACTGTATCCACCTTTTCCAGCCCACCGGAGCACCTGAAAGCTGAACTCATTTATGCAGGAAAAGCCATCAACTGCTGAGCCGAGAAGTTTGTGACGAATTGAATTTACTGTAAGTTCGCTCATCTCTAGACATTACCATTGTCCTTGGACCTCTGTGACTTCCAGAAGTTGTCATTATATTGGGAAGAGTTGGTGGAGCCTCTGACAGTATGGAGCACTCAGCTTAACACAACAGAAGCCCTCAATGATCTGCAGTACAAGATGGACAAAGTTACGTTAGGGTCACGCTGCTTGTTGTGGGGGGTCTTTTTACTGTACATTCACTGATGTTAAGTAGATACATTTTTTTTCAGCTAAATGTTACTATTCTGAAAGTAGTCTTTCTTTTCTCCCTTATAGGACCTGGAGATTGTCTATTCATACCTCCATGGGATGGAAGCCCTGTCCAACCTACGTGAGCATCAGCTGAGGTAAGACGCCTTCAATGGCCATTTCAGTCATGGCTACAACTTTTCTTATTTAATAGAAAAAACATTTAAGCTAGATCTAATGGTATGTCTGTAAATACACTTATAAGGTAGGGAAGGGATTGCACTTACGGCTCTGTTAGCCTTATAGGAGATAATTTTACCTTTTATACCCCTGATAATAAATGTAACCCCTAAGGCTGGGTTCACACTAGCTTAATGTAACAGTTACAAATGCGGACTGACTGAAACCTCCTTATCACGACCACTTGTCCTGGCTTGACAGCTGTCAGATCGGCCATTGGACCTGCAGTCAGGTCAGGACTCGAAGCTGTAACATGGGTGTAAAGATGCATCCTAATTAATCTAGGGAACCCATTGTAATAGTTTCCTTCTGCCCGTTTCAGTTTCTCGAGCAGTCATACCTGTTGTGACATCAGGATTGCAGTGAATATGCATTGTCCCAATGAAATGAATGACTGTATTTATAACTCACAGCAGGAGCACTAAGATAGTTCTGCCATCTAGTGACTGAATGTAAAACTGCACGACATCACAGTTGTATTTAGCTCCAGGCAACAAATCTACCTACATTACTAGAAAACCTACCCCCCCCTATTAATGATCTACCCTGTGAGCTGTGCTCTGTACGTAACTTAGTTTTGTGAACAGCATAGCTCCTAGAGCAATGTTATTTATGCAGCTCCTGTTAATGTTGGTGAGAGTTATGCAAATTGCGGAAAACTCATTTAAGGGTCTGTTCACATGTACAGTGTCCAGATTTGATGCTCAGGATTTGCAGCTTCAGATTTTATGCTGCAGAGTTTAAAGGAGTACACCACTGCTCAGCGCTTGGAACAAACTGTTCCGAAAACTAGAGCTGGCGTTGGGAGCTTGTGACTTAATAGCCCCGCCCCCTCATGATGTCACACCGTGCCCCCTCAATGCAAGTCTATGGGAGGGGGCGTGGCATCATGAGGGGGCGTGGCTATGATGTCACAAGCTCCAGGCTCCAGTGTTCAGAACAGTTTGTTCCAAACGCTGTACGGTGGAGTACCCCTTTAATGTAAACGACTGACTGAACACAGCATCAAATCTGCTTCAGGTCCTGCGCATCAAGTATGTGTAAGATACTGTATGTGTGAATAGACCCTAAGAGCGTTAAAAAGCAAAAACCAAGAACATAATAAATACATGTGATGTAGCTGCTGTCCCCATTCATCCAGTCAGAGTGCTTAGGACAGGACGAGCTGTAAATGCAGCCCTGTATTAGCGTCAGCATGTACATAGAGATTTGATATCACTTTTCTGGGGACTTTTCCTACAGTAAGACTTAATAGAATGGAGAGGCCTGGCTTGTGCTGGTGCAGTACACTCTGTACAATTATGTGGCAGGGTGGTAAGAGGCAATGTCTTGTATTACCATGTTACCTGGCATAGTGCTCACCGCCGCAGCCGGCAATTTCTTTCAACTTTCTTTACCAACACGCTGCAGTCATTTTGCCATTGAGCCATTTGTTTGAGTTGTTACACAATACTGTATATTAAGCTGTTAGCTGCAGTAAATAAAGGTTTCTGCCACTCAGCAGTAATATAATGGGACTTGTTTGTTTAAATCTGTCTACCGGCTCAGATCCAATAGAACGTGCTGAGAGTCTTTCTTTGTAATAGAAAACCTATTCTATTTTTAGTTTGGCGTTTACCCTTTGCCCTATTACTTTCACAAATTTCCTTTTTTTACCAGTAACATAAAAGGGAACCCGTCAGCCTGTTTTATGCTGTTCTGTCTGTAGTGACGGATGTGCTGATTCCAGCAGTGTGGAGTACTTATATGTTCTTTAGTTTTGGGGAAGTTACAGCTTTTGTTGCAGTGTAAGACCAGAGTCTGATGTATTCATGAGATGCATGCCCTTCCTGTTGTTGACAGCTTTCACACTACAGTATGTACTACAACTACTGTACATTGGGGGGAGCGTCCATCTTATGTAGAAATATAAAATATAAGGTCACTAAAGCACCTGCACATATAAATGACACATTCCGCTGACATTGGCCTCTGTCACTGGTTTATGCTGGCAATTACATCTGAAAAATAGTAAAAGAAATCTACATGTGTTTTATAACCCCCAAACTTTGCTACTCCATGGTACTGTACTGTATTATGGAAACAATCTCACCATGTAGTAATGCTTTTATTGGAGCATACCTGCATTCACACCACATTTTTGCAATGCAGTTCCTGTATCAGGTTTTTGATGAAAAACTGATTCCTCAAAACCTGACTAAACCCTTTCTATGTGTACAAATTTTCACCCGTATACGGTTTGAAAAATGATGTCCGGTTGTATCTGTTTTTTTAAAGAAAAAAAACGTATGTTTTTAACTTTTCACTCCATTATGAATAAAGTTTCACTTGTTAGATTGAAATTCCGGTGCAAAACGGATGGAACTGTACGCACATACGGTTCTCTATGGTTCCCATTGACTCCCATGTTAAAAAAAAAAACCCTATATAGTTTTTCACCCAGACCAAAAACCGTGGTAGGCTATGGTTTTGGGTACAGGAAAAAAACGGACAGAACCGTACTAGATGCAAAATGGTTGCAACCTGATGCATCATTTGGCATACAGTTTTCAAAGAAGAGTCAATGCATATGGTTTTCAATACGGTTCCATATGGTTTTCAAATTGAAAACATATACGGGAACTGTATTGCAAAAACGTGGTGTGAACCCGGCCTAATACACCATCAAGCACAGTGAAGAGAATAGGATCTGACACTACACAGTACGGTTTTTCTGGGAGGAGATTCTGGTGCAGCAGCCTCTCATTATCTACAGTACACATTCTACTGCTCTGTGCACACTCCTGAATTTCCACTGCAAAATAAAAACGTTGGACGTTGCGTATCTGTACGGTCATAGCGCTGATTCATTGGAGCGGTGCCTACTGCACACAGATTGTCCGCCCAGAGAAATTCTGTAGTGTGCATGTAGAAAACATGGCATATACTAATGAGGATGACACATTTTTCTTTAAAATGGTCTCCAGATTTCACGTGGGTACCACTGCTCTCATACCTGCTTCACAGGCAAATAGGACTCTCCTCTTCATATCTATTACAACCACCATTTGTTGTTCCAATAAATTGCAAGGGGTTCTACTATCTATGAAGTTGGGATTCCTAATGTAAGCAGCTACACCCGGGCGACCATCTGGAAAGCATTTTGGAGTGGAATGTACACTAAGGGGGGAGATTTATCAAAACCTGTCCAGAGGGAAAGTTGCTGAGTTGCCCATAGCAACCAATCAGATCGCTTCTTTCACTTTTGAAAAGACTTTTGAAAAATGAAAGAAGCGATCTGATTGGTTGCTATAGGCAACTCAGCAACTTTCCCTCTGGAGAGGTTGTGATAAATCTCCCCCTATGATATTCCTGCATCTTTATAGGATGATTTTCTGGACTGGAGAAGCAGTCGTTGACATTTGCCCCTCACTGGCTCCCATTATTATAGCGTTTTGCCTATGTCACGTGACCACTTTGTTAGGTGAGCGAGCCCTCTGTAAGAGTACCAGTTTTTATATCTAGAGACTTGACATAACACTGGAAATGGCCTATTATTTTCTTTTCTTAAATGTGTTTACTGGAAGGAAAAAGATTTGCACGTCCATTATACTTTATAAAGCGCTTCTATTAGATGTCATGCTCACGATGCTGAACACATTATTACAGAGAGATAGCTGGGAGCAGTGCTTCTAGGGAATACCTCTATTGCACAATACTAATCGACCTTTGCTGCTTAGAATTAAGGGATTCATTTAGTGAAATCGACCATCTATGTCAGTGTTCCCCAGCCAGGGTGCCTCCAGCTGTTGCAAAACTACAACTTCCGGCATGCCCGGACAGCCAACGGCTGTCCGGGCATGCCGGGAGTTGTAGTTTTGCAACAGCTAGAGGCACCCTGGCTGGGGAACACTGATCTATGCTTTGGTGAGAAATCGGGCTTATATACAGGGCTGTGGAGTCGGTAGATAAATGTTTTTGTACTTCCGACTCCTCTGTATTAATATGCGAATGTATTTATAAACACTTACAGGTGAATCCACAAAGCTGTTCCACCAAGTTCTTCAAAGCTCTTCTAGCAGAGAGAGGTAGTTGGGCAGAAGCTTCTGCCTTCTCCTTTTTGTCTGCTGATCTGCTGCTGAAGATAGGGCAGTGAGAGGATCCAGGAAGGGGCATTTATTATAAAACATAATAAAGATTATAAAAGATTTCCCTAGTAGAATCCCATAGTCATGTTTAAATGTTAAGCTAACAATCAGAGTTTACAAGTTTTTATAGCCTTAGCTGAATGGCAGTAGTTTTTCCAATGGTTTACAGCTTCAGTCTTGAACTATTGACCCTCCATTCCCTTCACTTATACAAGTGTCTCTAGTCCTGCAAAAAACATATTTACTTAAAGGACAACTGCAGCGCAATATACAGGTATCCCCTATCTACAAGATAGGGGATAAGTGTTTGATCGCGGGGGGTCCGACCGCTGGGACCCCCCACAATCTTCTGTACGTGGCCGCGGCTGTGCTGTGGCTCTCCCGTGCAGGGGGCGTGCCTGCCGCAGCATGAAATTGCGGCCGGCACGCCTCCTCCATGCATCTCTATGGGAGAGGCGGGGAGGCAGCGTTCGTGCCTCCCCGTCTCCCCCATAGAACTGTATGGGATCGGGGAGGAGACGGGGCGTCACTGTCGACCTCTAGGTCGACGCTACGCGCCTTAGCGCTCACTATGAGTGCTAATGGCGACGCCCCATTAGGGAGATCTCGGGGGGTCCCAGCGGTTGGACCCCCCGCGATGAAACACTTATCCCCTATCTTGTAGATAGGGGATAAGTGTATATTGCGCTGCAGTTGTCCTTTAATCCCTTATCAGTGAGAGGCTCGGTTACCCATGGGTTCCCTGTAATAGCAGAACACAACACTATGGAAAGTATAAGTATTGCCGCTCCTAATTGTGCGTTGCGTGCCATATAGTTAAGCACGTGAAAAGCATGCTTCTTCACGGTCACTTAACATGTTCGTTTTGTGGTTACGTGAGGCACTGCATGCATTGGTCTTTATTCCTACAGTAGAGAAGTCATTACTTATAACTTTTTGTGAATTGGGACATTTAAATTTGATTTTTTTTTATTCCAATCTAAATTTAGTAGGAATCAGTGCATTGTTTGCCGACCCTGACTCCATGTACCCAAAATGTACTCCAACTCCACAGCACTGCTTATACGTATGTACAGTATGTCCTTATACACCTTAATGAATAGTAATTTACAACTCTGTACACCCTTGCAGGAAAAAAATGAACATAACCTTCTAATATAGATTTTAGAGCTTTTCTTACAGACTGTCCAGCTCGGTTGCATGGTGTATATCTGTTTGGGATTGGGTAGTGAATAGTGGGTACTGACATCCCACACTTTCCGTGACTCTGCTGACATGGCAGGGAGTTAGGCTGTGTGGGAGTTGTTGTGTTTCATGGCCGATCTGTGGCAATATGAAGGAGCAGCTGCACCATTTCCAGAGCTGTTTGCAGAACTTTGAAAGCACAATGACACCGCGCTGTTCCTGTAAAACTGTCGTCTCCTAATGACTTAATTGGTTTGGAGCTGATCCAAGCCGGGAGCGTGGGGGCGCAGGCAGTGTGTCAACTAAGGATTCTGCTCTCTTATGCTTTCCTCTTCAGATGTATGTGACAGACCTACCTCCCCCTGTCTAATCTTTTGTGCCCATGGTGTAGGACCTCACCAAGTGTTGGCTGATCACTTCCCAGCACTTTAGGAATTCACAACTGTTTGCAGTTATATTACCTCTAAGGCCCCTTTCACACTGCCGGTATGACCCGTCCAATATGGCCGGCAAACTTTCCAGTTTTTTTTTGCAGTTTGATGGCCGTAATTTTGACAGGTCATACCGGCCAATAACGGGTCCCGATGGTAAGGTCCATTGGGTGTTGTTATTTGCGGAGAGAAAAGACTGTGCGTGCACAATTTTTTCTTTGTCATTTCTCGATCCTAAAAGAATGGGCTTCACACTGCCAGAGACAACCGGCAGTGTGAATGCAGCCTAACTGCAGACTTCTTTTACATAATGGATCAAACTCCAGACACCAAGAATATATCTGAACACATGCTGACACTAAGACCTTGTAGAGCTTCAATGTTCTCTCTGACGCCCTTCAATGCTCCGCCAGGCGCCATATGTACAGAGTTGTTATTCCCTAAAAGCAATTCTTCTAGGCATCCTGTACCATAAAAGAACATGGAATCTGGTCATGCCTTTTATATATCAACTGCAAGAAGAAACCAGTACATTGCAACAGGTTCATCCTGACAGATATATATATATATATATATATATATATATATATATATATATATATATATATAATTACTACTTTTGGCTCTCATTTGATGTAGAATGTGTAGCCAGTCTGCCTCAAATCAGCATCAATTCCATCTTCAAACAGCCTCCCATTTATTTCAGTGGGTAACGGTAGGAGATTTTCCTACATGCTATTTGGAATATGTGACCACATGAAATGTTTAGATGCTGAAAAAAACATGACACTTCCACATACCCTTTACCCATTAAAATGAATCCATGTTTAAAAATGTTCCAAATCCTTGTTAATTCCTTGTCCAAATCTGCAGGAGATTTTTAAAAACTTTTCAGAGTGGATTTCAGATGTGGATTCAGTGGCCGACATTTATCATTGCCTTTCAGACTGTTTTTTTGTGTCTAGAAAAGGCGCAAAAAAGGTGCAATCCACTGATGATATGGAAGGGTTTTATGAACTGCACCTTTTTGTAAAAATGTGCAAAGCCACTGAAAAGTCTCTAAAACTACACCAGCCCAGACTTAGCTTTTTGGTGTATGGGAAGAGAGAAATTTCAGAAAATGTGACCTGCACAAAATGTATAAAATACTCTGTGACCATTTAATAAATTTGGTTCTCCTACACATTACAGCACACAAAACAGTGTAGAGAAATGCTTCACTTACATCTACAATGATAAATGCTGGTCAGCTTGAAAATTGGCCATGTTAATGTGTGCCCTAAAATTGGCATATGAATATAGGCTTATATTATTTAACTGTTTTCATGCTCTTGTACGCCCTTATATTTCATGTTTCTTTTCTGAAACCTATGAGAATGATGATTTACACTGAGATCATTGTCTAGAGCAGTGTTACCACGCTGTACATGTGTCTTTATTCCCCTATAGTAATGTTAATCTGTCTTCCTGTATTGCAGATTGATGTGTGAAACTGTCCGCTATGAAAGACATGAAGCTAATGAAGTCTTGTACTAGTAAGTGCCATTTATTCTCCTTCTGCTTCTTACACTCACCAGATGTCATATTTGATGCCAGAATTTGTTTTCCTACTTTTCTCCATTGTAAAGTTCTAGGAATTTATGTTCTGCACATTCCTTTTCTCAGCGATAAGCCAGGAATGTAAAGTATTTGTAGGGCATATACAGTAGAAGTATAGGATCATACATTACCCAGTGCAAGCGCTTATCTAACTGCTATCATCATGTTTACTAGCTTTTGCTGCTAAGAATTATAATATAGTTTATAAATTACCAACAATCCACAACATTTACAGTCACGGATTTATAAACTGGATTTACATAGAAAGATAAAACTAATGTCAAGTGTACCCTATTTTCTTACTCCCCATTATACTGTGTATGGTAAAGTTTTCTCTCTGTTAAAGGGAACCCGTCATCAGTTTCATGCTGCCGAACCACAGACCACAGGAAACAGGGACAGGCTCGCTCCCTTATTACTGTGGGGTTTGATTCCTCTGAAAGGCTTTGGTTTTCAGAGGAATCATGGCTACAAAGACAGCTGGGAACAGGTCTTAGAATCACAAAGGCAATAATACAGACCCCAGAATCACCACCCACCATAATACAGACCCCAGAATCACCACCCACCATAATACAGACCCCAGAATCACCACCCACCATAATACAGACCCCAGAATCACCACCCACCATAATACAGACCCCAGAATCACCACCCACCATAATACAAACCCCAGAATCACCACCCACCATAATACAGACCCCAGAATCACCACCCACCATAATACAGACCCCAGAATCACCACCCACCATAATACAGACCCCAGAATCACCACCCACCATAATACAGACCCCAGAATCACCACCCACCATAATACAGACCCCAGAATCACCACCCACCATAATACAGACCCCAGAATCACCACCCACCATAATACAAACCCCAGAATCACCACCCACCATAATACAGACCCCAGAATCACCACCCACCATAATACAGACCCCAGAATCACCACCCACCATAATACAGACCCCAGAATCACCACCCACCATAATACAAACCCCAGAATCACCACCCACCATAATACAAACCCCAGAATCACCACCCACCATAATACAGACCCCAGAATCACCACCCACCATAATACAGACCCCAGAATCACCACCCACCATAATACAGACCCCAGAATCACCACCCACCATAATACAGACCCCAGAATCACCACCCACCATAATACAGACCCCAGAATCACCATCCACCATAATACAGACCCCAGAATCACCGCCCACCATAATACAGACCCCAGAATCACCACCCACCATAATACAGACTCCAGAATCACCACCCACCATAATACAGACTCCAGAATCACCACCCACCATAATACAGACCCCAGAATCACCACCCACCATAATACAGACCCCAGAATCACCACCCACCATAATACAGACGCCAGAATCGCCACCCACCATAATACAGACCCCAGAATCGCCACCCACCATAATACAGACCCCAGAATTGCCACCCACCATAATACACACCCCAGAATCACCATCCACCACAATACAGACCCCAGAATCACCACCCACCACAATACAGACCCTAGAATCACCATCCACCACAATACAGACCCCAGAATCACCACCCATCATAATACAGACCCCAGTCACCTCCCACCACAATACAGACCCCAGAATCACCACCCACCATAATACAGACCCCAGTCACCTCCCACCACAATACAGACCCCAGAATTACCACCCTGCATAATACCGACCCCAGAATCACCACCCACCATAATACAGACCCCAGTTACCACCCACCACAATACAGACTCCAGTCACCACCCACCATAATACAGACTCCAGAATCACCACCCTGCATAATACAGACCCCAGAATCACCACCCACAATAATACAGACCCCAGAATCACCACCCACCATAATACAGACCCAAGAATCACTGCCCTGCATAATACAGACCCCAGAATCACCGCCCACCATAATACAGACCCCAGAATCACAAATCACACTCGCTTGCGTGCCACTCAAATGCAGCTCGCGTGCCAGGGGCCGCCCTGTGCTTTAGAGCATCGTTCCTCACCAACTAGAGAAACGTTCCTGGCCAGCTTGGTAAATACAGCCATACAGCATCATGAAAATGGAGCCTATGAGTGTTTTGCATGAAACCATTGACAAGTTCCCATTAACAAAAACTAACTTATATGATGTGCCAGTGGTTGAATGGCCATTACTTGAATTTTACGAATCTAAATACGGTAATATTGGCATATCCTAGGAAAATGCCCTTAATTTCTGATTTCTGGAGCCACAACACTGTGTATGCTGATCAGTCTAAATAGCCTTTTTAAATTTCTTTTATTCTGTCACATGACTCTTTCAATTATTTAACTTTTAAGGTATTTTACACTTTGTTATCAGTAGATGATATGACATGTTCCCCCTCATCACAGGGGCAGGAAACCCAGATATTGAAAGAAGACTCCTCCGCCTTAGTGGTTTTCTGTCCTGAATCATGTCCTAGGGAACTTTAAAGGTTTTCTTTTTGGCACTGTCCCTCAGCTTTATGATGGGACCTGGCAGTGCTTAGGCTTTCCTGCTAGTACTAGTTATGGTTCCACCTGCTACATTCTAGGGTTCTGCAATGGGTCAGCATGTGTTCTGAAAGGGTCTTGTATCTAGATAATCTCTAACACCATATTGTGTTAAAGGGGTTGTCCGGCCCTAAGACATCTTATCCTCTATCTAAAGGATAGGGGATAAGATGTCTGATCGTGGGGGTCCCGTTGCTGGGGACCCCTGCAATCTCTCATGCAGAAACCCACCTGTGGCAGCTGCACAGAGAGATGTTCGCTCCGTGTCTAAAGGGCCACGACTGTGGGGCCAGAGTTTCGTGATGTGACGCCCTGCCTCCTCAATACAAGTCTATGGGGGCGGGCGTGGCATCACAAGGGGGCGGGCGTGTTGTCACAAAACTCCGGCTCCGTAGTCGTGACCCTTAAAACATGAAGCGAACATCGCTCTGTGCAGCTGTCACAGGTGGGTGTCTGCATGAGAGATTGCGGGGGTCACCAGCGGCGGGACCCCCACAATCGGACATCTTATTCCCTATTCTTTGGATAGGGGATAAGATGTCTTTGGCCCATGTTCATCTGCTTTTTTGCAAGGTATTCTGTTTCACATCTATTTAAATAAATGATCTCATAGGTTTTGGATCAGAGCCTGAAAGTTAAAACCACAAAGAGTGGCTGTACATAGTTTATCAATTCCCTGGGGTGGCCAGATCTATTCTGTGTCACATTGAGAGCTTATAAAAGGAAAAAGATGCAGCGTTTGTACAGTGTGTCCCTGTCACTAGCAGATTATGTCTATTCATTGTGCTTGACCTGTGGTTTATTTTAGGTAAATCAGACGGACTGTTTGTTCCTGCAGATTTCTCGCTAGTTCATGTCAATGTTCTTTATATCCTCATTTATCTTACAATACGTGGTTTTGTCAGGAATATCGAGAGCAGGCTAAAAGGATAGCCCTTATAACCACTGGTCTTGAGTGGTGCATTTTGTGCCAGGCGCTGCCCCCGAGACGGGGATGTGATGTCACGGCCATGCTCCCTAGTAATATCACACCATGCCCCCTCCATTCATGTCTATGGGAGGGGATGTGACGGCCATCCTTGTCTCGGAGGCAGAATGCTGGAGGCTGCACAGAGATTGTGGGGGTACCCAACGGTGGGACCTCTGCAATCATACATCTTATCCCCTATCCTTTGGACAGGGGATAAGATGTTTAAAGCCAGGATACCCCTTAAGGGTCTATTCACACGTACAGTATTCTGCACAGATTTGATGCGCAGGATTTCAAGCTGTGTTCAGTTTACATGGAAATCTGCAGCAGAAAATCCTGCACATCAAATCTGCGCAGAATACTGTATGTGTGAATAGACCCTTAAGCAGTGTCCACTTTATAATCCAGTGACAATTTTGGGATCTTATTTACTAGCATCGTTGGAATAAACATGTTTGTCCGAATAGTCTCATTGTCCCAGGATGGTGTCTTACACATGATTATGTACAATCTGGACTCCCTAATCATTCAGGAGCTGCTTTAAGAGGGGGCACTCTATACTACACATCAGACTCTATACAGCAAACAACTGATATTATCTCAGACCAGGGAAGCAATAAAAGAGACAAAATGAGAACATTTTATAAGAGAACCTACACTTAAAAGGGTACTCCAGTGGAAAAGGTGTTTTTTTTTTTTTTTTTTTAATGAACTGATGCCAGAAAGTTAAAAAGATATGCAAATACTTCTATTAAAAAATCTTTACCCTTCCAGTACTTTTTAGCAGCTATATGCTACAGAGGAAATTAATTTCTTTTCTGTCTGACCACAGTGCTCTGCTGACACCTCTGTCCGTGTCAGAAACTGTCCAGAGCAGCATAGGTTTCCTGATACGGGCATCAGGTGTCAGCAGAGAGCACTGTGGACAAGACAAAAAAGAAATTAAAAAAGAAAAGAATTTCCTATGTAGTATACAGCTGCTAAAAGTACTGGAAGGGTAAAGATTTTTTTAATAGAAGTCATTTACAAATCTGTTTAACTTTCTGGCACCAGTTGATTTAAAAAAAAAAAAAAAAAAAAAAAAAAAAAAAACATGTTTTCCACTGGAGTATCCTTTTAACCCCTTGCCACAAAATGCTGTTTATAAACTGTGCTGCGGCATGGGAGGGTTATGCAGCTCAGGAACTGAGCTCGCATCATACCCGCACGGTCCCAGCTGCTATCAGCAGCCATGACCCGTGGCTTAATGCCGGACATGGCAGCGTCTAAAGCAGGGATCCTCAAACTACGGCCCGCGGGCCACATGCGTCCCCCACCGCTGCCTGGGACATCCCTGTGTCCCGAAAGATGTTTTCGGGACACAGAGATGCGCTCTCGGAGACCCTGCGTTTACTTTAAAAACACAGGGGCCCTCGGGAAGGTGGCGCACGCAGGGACGTCACTGACGCTGTGCGTGCGCACATAGCAACGGAGCACGGAGGAGCGGGGCAGCGATGAGGACGTGTGCTGGCCAGCTAGGTAAGTGTTACCAGCGGCACGTCGGCTTCTGTGCTCCGATCACCGCTCCTTCGGTCTCGGGACTTACTGCTATGTCCGGACCTGAGGAGCGGTCGTCGGAGCACTGAAGTGGGGCAGAACACAGGTATACAGCCTCCAGCCATACACTGTATGGCTGGTGGCTGTATGTCTGTGGGGGAACATACTGCACCTAATGTGGGGGAACTATACTGCACCTAATGTGGGGGAACTATACTGCACCTAATTTGGGGGATCTATACTGCACCAAATGTGGGGGAACATGCTGCACCTAATATGGGGGAGCTATACTACACCTAATTTGGGGAGCTATACTGCACCTAATTTGGGGAACTATACTGCACCTAATGTGGAGGAACATGCTGCACCTAATGTGGGGAGCTATACTGCACCTAATGTGAGGAGCTATACTGCACCTAATGTGAGTAGCTATACTGCACCTAATGTGGGGAACTATACTGCACCTAATGTGGGGAACTATACTGCACCTAATTTGGGGAACTATATTGCACCTAATTTGGGGAACTATACTGCACCTAATTTGGGGAACTATACTGCACCTAATTTGGGGAACTATACTGCACCTAATGTGGGGGAACTGTACTGCACCTAATGTGGGGGAACTATACTGCACCTATTGTGGGGGAACATGCTGCACCTAATGTGCGGAGCTATACTTCACCTAATTTGGGGGATCTATACTGCACCTAATGTGGGGGAACAATATACTGCACCTAATGTGGGGGAACATTATGCTGCACCTAATGTGGGGGAACATTATACTGCACCTAATGTGGGGGAACATTATACTGCACCTAATGTGGGGGAACATTATACTGCACTTAATGTGGGGGAACATTATACTGCACCTAATGTGGGGGAACATTATACTGCACCTAATGTGGGGAAACATTATACTGCACCTAATGTGAGGGAATTGTACTGCACCTAATGTGGGGGGACTTGTACTGCACCTAATGTGGGGGGACTTGTACTGCACCTAATGTGGGGGGACTTGTACTGCACCTAATCTGGGGGAACTGTACTGCACCTAATGTGAGGGAACTGTACTGCACCTAATGTGGGGGAATTGTACTGCACCTAATCTGGGGGAACTGTACTGCACCTAATGTGGGGGAATTGTACTGCACCTAATGTGGGGGAATTGTACTGCACCTAATGTGGGGGAATTGTACTGCACCTAATGTGGGGGGACTTGTACTGCACCTAATGTGGGGGGACTGTACTGCCAACCCTAATGTGGGGGGAACTGTACTGCCAACCCTAATGTGTGGGAACTACAACCTAATGTGGGGGATCTATACTGCCAACCTAATGTGGGGGAACTGTGCTGTGTACTTAAAGCGGTAGTCCACTAATAAGATATATAAGTGTGCATAGAAATTTGTTCTTGTTTTGCTATCTATAGTCCGGCCCTCCAACGGTCTGAGGGACTGTGAACTGGCCCCCCGTTTAAAAAGTTTGAGGACCCCTGGTCTAAAGTGAAAGCTTCCTGGCAGCTCAGTCGTGCTGATTGGGACCATCGCGGTAAAATCACGATGTCCCGATCAGTTAGGATATATCAGGAGGGTGCCTTACCTGCCTCCTGCACGTCCTATCTTCGATTGATTGCCCCAAGCCTGAAATCCAGACTTGAGCCATCAACCGCCGATAACACTTATCAATGCATTGCAATGCAATGGCATTGATCAGTGTATTGAATCAATGCACTGCATGTTATTGTCCCCTATGGGGGCTATACATAGCAAAAAAAAAAAGGGGAAAAAAAATAAAAAATAAAGTTAATAAAGATTATTTAACCCCTTCCCTAATAAAAGTTTGAATCACCCTTTTCCAATAAAAAAAAAAAAAAAATCTGTGTAAATAAAAATAAAATGTGGTATCACCGCGTTCGTAAATGTCTGAACTATAAAAATATATAGTTAATTTAACTGCACGGTCAATGGCGTACACGCAAAAAAAATTCCAAAGTCCAAAATAGTGTATTTTTGTTCACTTTTTATACCATAAAAAAATAAATAAAAAGCGATTAAAAAGTCCGATCAAAACATAAATGGTACCAAAAAAAATTTCCGATCACGGCGCAAAAAAAGAGCCCTCATACATACCGCCCCGTACGGAGAAAAATAGATTTTCTTCAGAAGTAATACAAAATCAAACCTATATAAGTAGGGTATCATTTTAATCATATGGACCTACAGAATAAAGATAAGGTGTCATTTTTACCGAAAAATTTACTGCGTAGAACCGGAAGCCCCCCAAAATTACAAAATTGCATTTTTTCTTCCATTTTGTTGCACAATGATTTTTTTTTTTTCTGTTTCGTGGTGGATTTTTGGGTAAAATTACTGATGTCATTACAAAGTAGAATTGGTGGCGCACAAAATAAGCCATCATATGGATTTTCTAGGTGCAAAATTGAAAGAGTTATGATTTTTAAAAGGTAAGGAGGAAAAAACTAAACTGCAAAAATGGAAAAACGCTGAGTCCTTAAGGGGTTAAACATTCGGAAAATGCCTTACCACATAAGCCATGATGAAGTATATGGCCACATTTTAGAAGCTATAATAAATGATGTTTCCATGTTCGGAAAGACTTGGTTTCCAGCTAAGTAATAGTATGCCTAAAGTGAGTCAGGCAACTGTAATTGGTGCATAGGAGCCAATTCCTTCTGCAGAGTTCCCAATTGTTGGCATCACTTATACCCTTACTGCCTCCATTTTCAGACTCTTATATGATGTAATGTCTCCAGTCCAGTTAGCAGAAGAAACATACAATTAGGAGACGTGTACACGAGATAGTGTGGTGATGCTGGCATTCCTTACTGTATGCAACTTCTCCAAGGGATAACTGGGAGTCCTGGCTAAAGTCCCAACTCTCTTTCCATCAATACAGTCTGCAGAGGACAATGTGGATTTCTTATGTTCTTTTATTGTGTATTCTAGAACCATCTTCCATTTAAGTTGCAATATTTTGGTCTGGAACATACATATACAGTGGTCCCTCAGCATTCGATGGTAATCCGTTCCAAATGGACCATCGTTTGTTGAGGGATCTGTGCAATGGAAAGTATAGGACAGTGGTCTACAACCTGCGGACCTCCAGATGTTGCAAAACTACAACACCCAGCATGCCCGGACAGCTAACGGCTGTCCGGGCATGCTGGGAGTTGTAGTTTTGCAACATCTGGAGGTTCGCAGGTTGAAGACAACTGGTATTGGAGGTTATACTCTCGTGTCCCTGCCACTCCGGACCGTCATGCCCTGCATGTTGCCTTCCATCGCTGTCGCCGCGTCCCCGGGGTGTCCCCGACGCTCCGGCAAGACCTCTGCTTCCCCGGCATTCTCACTCTCTATCGCTGCCATCACGCCGCACCTATTGGATGACGGGACGGCACGCGCAGCGACGTTATGACGACGATGGAGAGCGCCGACGATGCAGGGGATCCCGAAGAGGACGCGCCGGAGCCCCGAGGACAGGTAAGTGATCGTCAGCGGACCACACGAGGCAACGTAATCGGCTATCCGGCGGCAGCTAAAGTAGTCTGCGCTGCCGGATAGCCGTTTATGCGATGGCCCCGACATACAAAAGCATCGTATGTTGATGCTGCCTTCAACATGCGATGGCCTCTGAGAGGCCATCGTATGTTGAAATGATCGCATGTCGGGGCCATCGTAGGTCGGGGGGCCACTGTATGTGTATGTATATATGTATGTGTATGTATATATGTATGTGTGTATATGTGTGTATGTGTGTATGTGTATATAATATATATTTATATTTATTATTTTTTTTATTTTTTTATATGCAAACTCCATGGTAGAATGAAAAACAAAACATAAGCTTGCTGATCCATTAAGGTGTGGCCTCTTCAAGGCTATACAGTATGCTGTGGTATCTGGACGCAAGACATTAGCAGCAGATTCTTTAGGTTCTATAAGCTGTGAGGTGTTTCCTCCATACTTCAGATGTTTTTCCAGCACATTGCACAGATGCTCAGTTGCTTTGAGATCTGGGTAATTTGGAGGCCAAGTCAACATCTTGAACTCTTTGTATCCCTCGGACCATTCCTGAACAATATCTGCAGTGTTGTACTTCTGAAAGAGACCACTGTCCTTAGGGATCACTACCGTGGGGGTACAAAACTGGTCTGCAACAATGTTTGGATATAGGTTTCAATATTAGTGGGCGTCAAGCTAACATCCAGTTAAATGCCAAAAACCAAGGTTTCCAACAGATTCCCCTAAAGTATCAAAATATTTAGGTGGACTTGTCTTCTTCTAATAGTGCCACCTGGTGCCATCTTTTCCCCAGGTAACCAACATTCACATGATGTAAGGGAAAAGCTGATTTATTAGAGCAGGTTGTTCCATAGTCCAGTTCTGAGGCTCTTGTGCTTATTATGAGTGCTCTTCGCAGTGGACACTTCCACCAGTCTTCAGCTATGCGGAGATGCACTATGTGTTCTGACACTTTTCTGTCATAGCAAACATTAAACGGATTGTCCAGTAAAAACAATCTTATCCCTTATTCCGCGGATAAATAAAGTTGGCATCCATTTCCCGTTTTTTTATTATGTACCAACATATTCCTCAGCCTCTACTTTTATGGAAGTTGTTGTGTTGTCAGATAACAGGCATATTTTTACACTTACTGAGCTGTAAGTCTCCAACACCTGGGATACAAACTAGGGATTGACCGATTATCGGTTTGGCCGATATTATCGGCCGATATTCACGATTTTGGACGTTATCGGTATCTGCAATTACCTTGCTGATAATCCGATAATGCGCCACACCCCCCACACCACCCCGCAACCACCACCGCGCTGCACCCCCCACCGCACCGCCCCGGCCAGAGACCGCCGCCGCTGCTGCCCCATTGCCTCCCCCATCCCCGGTTTTATAATTACCTGTTCCCGGGGTCCGCGCTATTTCTGGCTCATGCGCGTCCTGTGATACGCTGTGCGCAATGACGAGTGACGTCCTGAACGCGACGTCACTGTCAGTGCGCACAGTGACAGTTCAGGAGGACGCCACAGGAGCCAGAAGAAGCATGGACCCCCGGGAACAGGTAATTATAAAACCGGGGATGGGGGAGTCAATGGGGCGGCGGCGGTCTCTGGCCGGAGCGGTGCGTTAGGGTGTGCGGCGGTGGCGGTGATAGGATTCAGGAAAGGCAGGGGGAGAGAAGTGGGTAGCCGCTGTCTCTGGCACCGCAAAAGCCGCTGCAGTTCATTGATTTAAAGTGCCCGCTTTAAATCAATGATCTGCAGCGATGTCACCTGGGGCGGATAAATAGCCGTTAACTTATACCGGAATATCGGTGTAAGTTATTGGCTATCGGCCCTAACCTCCGCAGAGTATCGGTATCGGCCCTAAAAAAAACCATATCGGTCGATTCCTACAAACCACCCCCCATCAGAGTTAAAGGATAGATCACCTTAGGCTTTCTATATATTCTTGTTTTTTTATGCAGACAGAGGAAAATATTACATTCTAGTCTTGGGGTACGTTCACACGCGCAGATTTTTTTTGCAGAATTGTACACTGCAGAAAATCCGCCGCAAGCTCCATTGAAGCCAGTAGGGACTGTGGCGGATTTTCCGCAGCGTAAATTCCGCCGCGGAAAATCTGCTGAGACAGCTGAGAAGAGCCCGCCCACTTTCAAATACGCAGCGGAAAACCCGCTAAAAAATCTGCACGTGTGAACATACCCTAAGAATGGGATCTGCAGATTTTATGGTGTGTTCAGTTGGTTAGATACTTTAAATCTGCAGCAGATCCTGCACTCTTAGAGGGACATTTATCAGATCTGAATGGGGCAGCATTAGTTGCGCCAGGATTTATGTAGAGGCATGCCATATCCGCAGTGGGATTGTTGCTGCTGATTTGCTGCTGTGTTCACTCATAAGAGATGACATGACTGTCTAGTTCAGTGATCTCCAACCTGCGGACCTCCAGATGTTGTAAAACTACAACTCCCAGCATGCCCGGACAGCCGTTGGCTGTCCGGGCATGCTGGGAGTTATAGTTTTGCAACATCTAGAGGTCCGCAGGTTGAAGACCACTGAATTAGTTACTTGGAATTTCACCTTTACATTTGTGATATTTCTTAAAACTGGACTGATCTAGATGTAGTTAGACTTAGTTTCATCTATCACTTCTGTACTTTTGTTCACTCTGGCTACTAGAACAAGGTAGCCGTGCTTTCTCCTAAGCCAACGTCAGAAGCAATTGTATGCCAAGACCAGCATTTATTATGTGAGTTAACATAGAGCAAAAGAAGTCTGACTATCAAAGTCTGTGGGGAGTTTACTTAGACTGGTGTTTCCTTTTGCATATGTTTGGCCCCCTGAATATCCAGTTTTAGTAATTTGAGGCTGGTGTGAGTTATGATGGACGCCCAGGTATTTTACATTTATATTTATATATGTATAGAAAGTTTTATTATGGTTTGTAATAAAATGTGACTTTTTACATTTGCCTTGTGAATGTGGAAGATGGGTCAAGTAGCGGAGATCTGTGTGCGTGCAGTGTGCCACCATTCTGCTTGTCGGATTAGGTGTAATAAGATTTACATCACATAGTTAATGTTGAAGTGGTTTAATCCTCACCACTTACCTTTAGATGCTTTGCGGTGACCTTACCCTCTGAGGTGAGATAAGACACATGTTGTCTGATGCTGTGTTTTTTCTCTTGTCTGTGTCCTCCTGTATATGCTACTGGCCTCGATGTATATACCTTTTTGAGATTGCTCTTCCAAAACTGAACCTAGTAATTGCAATCATGTAATGACTATATTTCTATAGCAACTGTGTAATACCTTGCTATGCGGAATACTGATGGCAGAGCATAAATCTGTGATCATACATCAATACCATACACCTAAAAGATCATCCTGGGCATATTCAGGCACAAAATCTTTATGAAAATGCATCCCTTTTCCTCTGCTAAGTTCTACAACTGTTTTAGTGATACTCCAAAGGGTTAACAGGCCTTTTAGTGCCCATACCCATTTAATAGCCTTAAAGGGGTACTCCGGTGGAAAAACACTTTTTTTTCATTGTTTTCCACCAGAGCAGGAGCAAATCCCCATAGCAAACCTATCCTGCTCTGGACAGTTCCAGACATGGACAGAGGTGTCACCAGAGAGCACTGTGGTCACACAGAAAATAAATTAAAAAAGAAAAGAACTTCCTCTGTAGTATACAGCAGCTGATAAGTACTGGAAGGATTAAGATTTTTATACAGAAGTTATTTACAAATCTGTATAACTTTCTGGCACCAGTTGATTGTAAATGAGCACGGTCATTAAAACAAATTTTTCCTATTGCACTCCTCAAAAATCATTCTAATGTACTTTGTTTTTAAAAAAAAATGTCTATGTTTTATTTGCGTTTAGGAAAGCTGCCACTAGGTGTCTCCCTACTTGTCCAGAACACATTTCCCCCCCCATCTCTCGCACAGACTTTGGACTCCTGCTGGCCTGGCAGAAGTCCAAAATCAGGAAATGCAGTCTGGAGTGCTGAGGGGGGGGGGGGGGGGTGCTGCCTTAGCCAATCATAGCTCATCTCACACACACTGAACTGCTCTGTGCTGTGTGCAGCAGAGTAAGGGAGGAAGTTCTCACCTGTATGGCTTCAGATGATGTCACACCTGCTGGGGAATGCCCCTTCCCAGTCTGAACCTATCTGAGACTAACCAGAAAATACAGAGCATTAGCAAGGTAGAAAACTAAAACATAATAAAAATAAACGCGCGGGGTGGGGGGTGGGGGGGGGGTTATGGGTTGTGTTATCATGATGGGAGCGGTGAACTGGGAGGATTATAACATTTAACAAGATCATACGAGGTACTCTTTAAACATTTTTATTTCCCACTGGAGTACCCCTTTAAGCTTTTGTTCTTGTACATTCGTTAAACATACATACATTTATAAAATTTTTTTTTTTTTTTTTTTTAGTATTCACATTTTCTTTATATAAATACAGACATGAACCATTCAAATATAAGGAGGATTTACTTTGCCACATCACAATCTCATATTTACCTGCTCCAGGTTTATACCATAACAAGGACATTGCTTGGTCGGCTGAATTGATTTATTTTGGGTGGGCGTTTGATCACTCTAAACGTGACTGTGCTTCCTGTGATGCTTTTGATGACATGGAGAGCAGACCGTATCAGGCTATGACTTGTCATTGGGTAATGGCGTCTGCAATACTTCCTTACTGACTCATTGTTCTTCTACGTCTGTGAGTTGGTTAATACCCACGTATGTGTATGGGAGTGTGCCACACAACTTCTATTCATTTATCAAGATGGTGCTGCATGTGAGATGATCAGCATTATAGTGGTAGCCATTAGAGTTCATAGCAGGAACCACCACCTTGATGTTGGGCCACCAGATGGCTATCTTGCTTGTTTATGTGCAGAAGTAGAAAAGTTGTCCTGTCGTAAGTCTGTGTTTTATTGTGCATGTCAACACCCTTTTCTAGTGAACTGTGGCTTCCTATCCTATAGCAGTGGGTAGGAACAGCTTTTACCATGCAATGTGAATTGAGGTCTGTGATGCATACAATGCTTTCTGTTCCTCATGTCTCAGTTATTTGACTAGTTCCTATCATTGCCAGGGCATGTTATTTATTCAGCCCAAGACTATGCTACCTCCAGCACAAACAGGTGACTCATATAGTAATGTATGTACTGAGAAGTGGAGCATATGGGGGAGATTTATCAAAATCTGTCCAGAGGAAAAGTTGCTGAGTTGCCCATAGCAACCGATCAGATCGCGTCTTTCATTTTGCAGAGGTCTTGTTAAAAATGAAAGAGGCAATCTGATTGGTTGCTATGGGCAACTCCTCTGGACAGGTTTTGATAGATCTCCCCCTATGTCCTTATTCTAAATGCCTTGACTGGTATGATTTGAGGTTTTCATCCTAAGGGCATGTTCACACAGACAAAACTGGTGGTTTTCAGTTGGAGCCTCATGAAAAATGCACAATTTTTATTAGTTTTTATTTCTGCTTGAAAAAGTGAGATGTGAGAAGTGTTGTAATATTCTCCCAAAAATACTCCAAAATAAAAAAAAGGAACCCCTGTAATAAAAAAATAAAAAAGTGAAAAAGAAGCATTTTTTTGGCATGCAATACCATGAGAGAGGAGGAGAGAATGTCACGTGTGGTGTAAAGAACATGCGTATGGATAAAAGGGGCAGCACACGGGGCACTGGATGGGTCAGTTGCAGTTAAAAGATGCCCCGCTGGCAGTTAAGCCTTCATTAGCATACAAGTCGTTTTGGCTGAACAAGAGTTGTGTATTTCTTTTTTGTTTTTTTAAGAAGATATTCCTGGGTATTTTTGCCCCACTTTTTTCCAGCCCATAATCTGATCCTATACAAGAACTGCCATAAACTGGAAATAGTTTCCACTATTCGTCTTCATCCAACTGTAAATTATATTGGACTTACCTTGCTCTATCCTGTTGTTGGAAGTATTTTGGTATTTTATTTTTGATTATGTTTTTCTCTGACTGCTTTACATTTGACAAGTATATAGACATCATGTTATGGTTAGAAAATATGCTAAAAATCTCTTCCTATTTGATCAAGGAAAGCAAATGAAAATAAGACAGGCCTGGGAGGAGGATGTGCCAGCATATTAATGTTTGACGGATCTCTTCTTTCTCCTTGCCCGTCCAGAAGACTACATGAAAGTCATCCAGCAGGATATTTAATAATGCAAAGGGCTTCTGCAAAAGGGCCGCTCTACTGCTTTTTCACTCTTCCCAAAGGTGTATTATACCTCCTATTAAGCAGGCAGTTGGCAAAGTTGTGCTGGAGCCATGCCAGGCCTGCACTGCAGTAAATCAAGTATTGTTGTTTTCAGATCTCTTCTCCGATATGAAGGGCTATTGTTTGCTGAGATTCTGAAGCCACAGCTGGACAGTACTCAGAACGGAGTGTGATCTCTTGGATTGTGTCTCACTTATCCAGACCTTACTCCAGAGTTGGAAAGAATACCTCACAGGCCTTGAAAAAATTAGACTTAAAAAAAGGACAGAAAAGGAAATGGTAGGGTTCTTATAAATCATGGCACTTTAGTGATGATTGATTCAAGATAATAGTATCCACCGAAAGTATACCTAACCATAAAAACAAAAAAAATCTAACTCTGGTCATCTAAAAGATGTCTCAAGAAAAACAGGCCTACATGTAAGGGTGCCGCTGAACCTCTGCTATGGTGGCTGCTAGAAAGAGCACCTTATAGACGGGCGTTAGGCCAAACAGACAAGCAGCGCTACATGGCTGAATTAATGGACAATTTATTAGAACATCTAAAATATATGTAAGAGGAAAAAAAACAAAAACGTTCTTACTAAAACAAAAGGGCTCTTCAACTATAAATTGTGTTTAGTACACACTGCCAGAAAGGTGTTCTTGCTTGGGTAGTGTACATTGTATACATACGGTATATAAATGTTCTTGGACACGGATATAGCTAGAGTAAACCATTGTTTATAGTGCTGAAAACATTACAAAAACTAAAAAATAGTTGACAATGAATACTGAACGCTACAAAGACCACATATGAAAACCCAATGTATTTTTTTTGCTTTTGTTCATCTTTGTTTCTCCATCTTTACATTATATGCTAGGGCATATAATGCAGCATGTACAGGAAAGTGAACCTTTGGGCTTTGTAGATGTAGTAACACATTTTTTGTAGGGTTTTATACTTTTGAAAATACAAAAAAAAAAACTAAATGCCATGGTTATTATAAATTTTCAGTTTTCATACTAGTTGTTGTTTTTAAAGGTCATTTTATGTGCTCGGCATGGCATTTTCTTTACGCATATTATTTGCTGCATTATCCCATTGACATGAAGAGATCTGCAACTGCAGCAGAAACCACATTGCAAGTGTTTATTTTTATTTACTTTTTAACTACTTTGGAGTTCCACAAGGGCTTGGCATGATGAAATTAATTACAAAAACTAAAAACTGCAGCACTAACATTTGTTTGATTAAAACGGCTTAGAAACTGCAATTTCTACAGAATCTCACTTGAATTTTCTAGAGGAGTTTAGGGCATATTATTGCAAATGGACCAGTATTCTGGCATAATTTGCACCATGAGGCTTTCTTACTTGACTTCTACCTCATTTATTATGGGATTTAGACATTTTTTTTGACACTTTTTCAGCTTATCCAATAAGGCGGCATTGCTTAGTGAAAAGGGAGTACAGTTTTGTTGGAAAGAGGGCATGACTTGTGTGTGACCAAATTCTGATAAAGTAGGCCAGATAGTAGACAGCCTAAAGATACACCAGGTTTATTTCAGTCTTGAGTCACTGTGATGAATTTGTTGCTTTTGAAGACTGTCTGTCTGATGTAAAAGCCCAAAAAAATCCTTCCAATTTTTGGCAGGACAAGTCTACTCTATAATGTATATGGGGGCTTTCCCTTACAGATAATGTCAGGGTTGAGAAGGGTTGGGCATGTTGGAGTTAACTGCATGATCCTTTCATTTTTGGGGAGATACGTAGCCACCAGAGCTGTCTGGTAAAGGTTCACCTCCTCATTCACAACATATTACTGTTCGGACGAGCCGAAAGTTCAGGGTTATAAAGGGATTGGTGGTACATAACTGTCTGCTGAATGAACATTTGGCTGACAACTATTAATGGTGTTAGACCGTATTAGTAAATATGGGTCAGTGGGTGAATCTACTGCTAGGATATGACTACATGTGGCAGAGTTTTACTTCCACCCATTTTGTTGCAAATCTGTTGGGATTTTCCAGAAAAATAGTGTACGTGTTACTCATTGTATAGTGCCACAGATCCACTGCTAATTTCACCTCCCGTACACTGAAGAGGTTAAATCTGTGACACTGCAGATTGGACTGTCGGCAGCATGCTTGGAAAATTTCTTTTACATGTGACTGGAGTTTTTAAAACCTCATCCACATGAATTGTGTTACTAGCTGCAGATTTGTCATTCAGTCCATCAAGTCTGAACACACCCAAAAAAGTACTGCTCACTGCTATTAGTTCTCATCTGGCTGTCTAGAACACAGAATAACCATGATGAATGAAGTAAGATCACATACCACTTCAAATATATCTTGTCATCTATAGGTAAAATCTCGATAAACCTAATAAATCAGGTATTTGTGAACACTTAGTTACTAAAATCACCAGGGAAAGGGGGATTTATTTCCACAGTGTTCCGGGGGGTGGTACTTGGTGCGGGTGACAGGCCTTTTGTGAGCTGATCATAATAGTCTGCGGATGTAGTCATCCCTTTTGTATCAGCTGAGTCACATGCTACAAGAGCACAGCATGTGTCTCCAGCTTTAAGCTAATGGCTTCTGAAATGGCTTTTTCAATTCAGTCTTTAATGTAGAATTGTGGGGTTTCTTCTAGACTCGCATTTCATTTTTACAATATTTTTATATTTGTCAAAATACTCAATGTCAGCACCACATAAGCTTAACCTGCTGATGTATATAAAAAGTCTACACACCCCTGTTAAAATTCCTCATTCTTGTAATGTTAAAGAAAAATGGTCATCCTGGGTTATAGTGCAAGTGAACAGGAGACCGAAGCGGGGTCTCTGATTAATATACATACCTGCAGTCCAGTGCCCAGTCCCTCTGAAGATGGGCTTCCATCTGCGCTGAAATGTGTGCTCGAGGCAGGCCCGCCAGCTGGATTTGAATATTCATGGTTGCTGGTCACGTGAGCGCTCAATAGGCACAAGCGCTCACGTGACCATGAAAATTCAAATCCAGCCAGCAGGCCTGCCTCCAGCGCGCAATTCAGCACAGATAGAAGCCCATCTTCAAAGGGGTCCGGGCGCCAGACTGCAGATATGTATATTAGTCAGAGAACCGCATTGGTCTCCTGTTCACCCGCACTATAACCCGGTTTATTGGGTTTAGTCTGGGTGAACGGGATGACTGTTTTGCTTTAAAGAATGAGATAAATATGTCATAACATTTTTTCACCTTTTTAATGTGACCTATAACATTTAACAATTCAATTGCAAAACGGACTGAAATCTAAGGGGCAAAGAAAAAAAAAAAACAATACCTGGTTGCATAAGTGTGCACACACTTAAACAAATACTTTGTTGAAGCACTTTTTGATTTTATTACAGCAGTCAGTCTTTTTGGGTAGGAGTCTAATAGCATGGTAGGAGCTAATAGCATGGCACATCTGGACGTGGCAAAATTTACCCACTCTTCCTTGCAAAACTGTTCCATATCTGTGAACTTCCTATTAGGCCCCTTTCTCACTGACGTTGTGCCCCGTTGGAGAACGTCCGTCGGGCACTTTTTTTTGAGTGCCTTAACAGACGTTCTTTTTGACGGGGCACAATGGAAAAAAAAAGGGCCCCGATAGATCCCATTTACTATTATGGGGTCTGTCTCGCCCTCCTGTCTCGCCCTTCTGTCTCGCCCTTCTGTCTCGCCCTCCTGTCTCGCCCTCCTGTCTCGCCCTCCTGTCTCGCCCTCCTGTCTCGCCCTCCTGTCTCGCCCTCCTGTCTCGCCCTCCTGTCTCGCCCTCCTGTCTCGCCCTCCTGTCTCGCCCTCCTGTGTCGCCCTCCTGTGTCGCCCTCAGGTAGGAGTGATTTGTGATGAAGATATTTTAAGCTGAAAATAGAAGGGGAAGTGGCTTTGTGGGACTGGGTGTGATTTGCAAGCCAGACCGATGCACAAAAGGGTAGATAATAAAAGAGGTGGGGCTTAAAATGTGGGCGTATCTGTGTGAGATGGGGTGTGGCTTGCAAGCCGGATTGACACGATCACCAGGAGATGCAGAGCGGAGGTTGTGGAGTGAGGTACTGGAAGTCCCATATACTTGCATGGGACTTGAAACAAAAACCCATATTTTATATACGGGTATAGGTAAGGGTTAATTTAACTATCATATCTTTTTATTTGACATATAAGTAATATGTGTTCCAGGTATTATTGAAATATCTTCAGCCGTACAGAAGTTATGTGGGAACATACATTTCCCATTGATTTGCATGGGACTTTAAACAAAAACCCCGACCCTTACAAATGGGGGTAGTTAAGGGTTAAATTAACTATCCTATATTTTAAGTGGACATAAGTAACATGTGACCAAGTATTATAGAATTATCTCAAGCCGTTTTGAAGTTATACAGTAACATATATTTCCCATAGACTTGTATGGAACTTTAAACAAAAACCCCGACCCTTGCAAATAGGGGTGAGTAAGGGTTAAATCACCTATCCTATGTTTGTTGTTGACATATAAGTAATGTGTGCCAAGTTTAATGGTAATATCTTTAGCCATTTGGACGTGATGCTGGAACATACACGCGCACGTACGTACGTACGCACGCACATACATACATACATACACACACACACACACAACCACACACACATGCATTGGGGGAGATTTATCAAAACCTGTGCAGAGGAAAAGTTGCTGAGTTGCCCATAGCAACCAATCAGATCGCTTCTTTCATTTTTGAAAAGGCCTCTTAAAAATCAAAGAAGCAATCTGATTGGTTGCTATGGGCCACTCAGAAACTTTTCCTCTGGACAGGTTTTGATGAATCTTCCCCATTGAGTTTTATATATATGAGATTGTTGTCACATGCAGCACACAGCCAGTTCTGGCCAAAAATTCCTGCAGTTTCTTTAGATGGGCACTGCCATTAAAACTATTTTTTGCTATTGCACTTATGGTAAATAAACAAAGTTCTCATGTACTTAAAAAGTTTTCTATGTTTTGTGTTTAAAAAAAGCTGCCACCAGTTGTCTCCCTACTTGTCCGGAGCACATTTCCCTTTATCTTGCACAGACTTTGATATCCTGCTGGCCTGGCAGAAGTACAAAATCAGGAAATGCAGTCTGAAGTGCTGAGGGGTGTGTGTACAGCCTTAGTCAGTCATAGCTCATCTCACACTGAACTGTTCTGGGCTGTATGTAGCAGAGTGAGTGAGGAAGGTCTCCCCTGTATGGCTTCAGATGACGTCACGCCTACTGGGGAACGCCCCTTCCCAGTCTGTGAATCTGCCTGAGACCGAGCAGAAAATACAGAGCAATATCAAGATAGAAAATGAAAAAATAATAAAAATAAAGGCAGGGGGTGGTTTATCATGAGGGGGACAGTGAACTGGGAGGATTAGAACATTTAACAAGATCATGACAGGTACTCTTTAATGGTGCAGTAAGCTTCTTGGAAGCCTCCCTAACAAGTTTTATGTTCATCTTTTTATCAATTTTGGAGGGACGTCCAGTTCTTGGTAATGTCATTACAAAATATTTTTAGCCATATTTTCTCCATTTTATGTGACTGTCTTCACTGTATTATATGGTATACCTGATTCTTTGGAAATGGATCATGGCGTTTACTCTGAGATGCATCTAATCAACAGGTAAACATTTTCCCAGGCTTCTTTGAAAAGGAAAGAGGCAATCTGGTTGCTATGGGCAACTGCACCGCTCTTCCTCTACACTGGTTTTGATAAATCTCCCCTTTTATATCCACTGTAGCTCTGAATGCATATTGCTCACCATAACACCATTCATATTACTCTCCGTTGCTTTTGATTCTTTCTTGCATGGTAAATGGAGAAATAAATACAAATGAAAAGACAGAATTGATGAGATATCCCATTCATTTTACAGGCTTGACTTCGATTACAGTACAGGATTTCTCAATAGGAGAGATGTCAGGATCCATTATTTATTTTACTCATTAAAAATCACTTTCTTTTTTCCCCTTCTCTTTCCAGCAACAGTATCGCTTTTGCAATGGGATATTTTTGGTATAACAGCTGGGCTCCAGTTACTTAAAGGGGTTTTCCTCCAATAAGTGATGGCATTTTCATAGCATATGCCATTGCTTTCTGATTAGTGGGGACCTGGCCTGTGATACCCCAACAATCCTAACATTGTCACAGTGCAGGTTTTGTATTATCACCCCTTTTAAAGTTTTTTCTTTCACCCCTTTAAAGTTTTCACTTTCACAGTGGGACTCCAATCACTTTCCGGAATGGAAAGGGCATTTTAAATGAAAGTGAGCTGCAATACCAGGCAATGCCCATAGACAAGAGTTGCGCTGTTACTTCAAAAAAGAAGGCGGTTCCTATTTTATAATCTCAGACAATGGCCCTCATTTACTATTCTAAACCCAACCTCTTTTGTCGGGTTTTTTTGTCGCATCTTTGTCTGCGCCATGTCGCAGACATCGTGCGCCAGTCTGCGACACCATGCGACATTTTTTCCCGACGGACCCGATGTGGATTCTCCCAAACCCGAAAAAGGGGCGGAACCCGACATTTCTGAGCTTTCCCACGTATTTATAAAGGTTTCCAACCCGAATTTGTTGTATTGTTGTGGATTTTTTCCCGACAGCTCAGAGGAGTTGGAAACCAAAACCAACAAAACCCACATGCGACAAACAGGATGCGACATAATAATAAATACCAGGGGGAAAAAAGCAATCGGGTAAGAAAGCAACATAGACTTACAACCCGATTTTCTTAGTAAATGAGGGCCAATGCCTTTAAATTTAGGTTTCTTTTACAAGGGCAGACAACTGCTTGGCTATGTACAATAACGTTTTTTTTCTTTTTTTTTACACAGCCCAATTATTGGTAGTAGGGTTGCAACTAACAATTATTCATAGATTAGTAATCAATTAATTGTTTCAGCCCTGCAATACCTGTCTCTGATCCGTGGTTCGGTTGACCTGTTACTACTTCCGTTCGGGTGCTGGGCAGAGCTTCCTGACATTACCACTGGGCCTCACTATTAGCAGCCTTGGGGAAACACCAGCGGTGACGTCATGAAGCTCAGCCCGGCACCTGAATGGAGGAAGTAACAGATGAACTGGACAACGATTCGGAGACAGGTATCAGGGCTGAACTAACGAATCAACAAATTAATTACTAATCAATAAAATGAATCCTTAGTTTCAGCCCTAATTCGTAGTAAATGGCCAAATATTCACTGGATTATTGATACGACTGTTCAGTTTCAATCTATAGCACTTAATATAAAAGAACAGGTTTAAGTGTCTTTGTCTTGAAAAAACGTTTCACACACCGCAGAGGCATGTTAACAGTTTTGATTGGTCAGAGTCTGAGTGTTCAGACTCCCCACGATCTCTAAGGTGAGTAGTGAGAAGCATGCAGTTATGTGCCTTCATCTTGGTCCCACTGCACTAGAAGAGCTCCATTATAGGTTCATGGAAAAGGTAGCTAGCCAGGGAATACAATACCCTGCTCTTCCCCAGGTAGATCTAGAGATTGGTGGAGGTCTGAACACCGGACCGATGAAAATTTTTGACTTGTCTCTGCAACATGTCAAAAGTTTTTTTTATAATGATGTCCACATGTGCCATATTTTGCGGATTGTTTTCTGCAGATGATTTTGCTACCCATTTACTTCAGGGGGTAGGAAAATACACAGCAGCAAATACGCAGCAACATACGAGAATCCTTAAGGGGTATTTCACCCCTAAAATCTCCTTTACTCCAGTATCTCTGTTGCTTCTATAGACAGTGCATTGAGCATGTGCTGACCCACTGCTCCATGAAGGGAGGAGAGTTGGGGCCCAGTTCTTAAATGCAGCAATGTAGTAAGGGAATCTATGTCTTATTCATCCTGCTGCTGGTGGTAGTTTGGGCAGCATGGATCACCTGGGAGGTGCCCTATAAAGGGGTACTCCGCCCCAGACATATCTGATCGTGGGGATCCCGGATCTCTGCAGCGCCACACTGCCCTCATCACTACAGAGCACACTGGCTCTATGCGTGATGACGGGGCGATGCAGGCGACGGAGCATCGTGATGTCAAGCCCCCCCACTCAATACAAGTCTATGGGAGGGGGCGTGGCGATCATCACACCCCCTCCCCTAGACTTGTATTAAGGGGTGGGGCGTGATGTCACGTTCATGCTCCGTCCCCTGCATCGCCCCATCATCACGCAGAGAATGTGTGCTCTGTAGTGATGGTGGCGGTGCAGAGATCCGGGACCCCCGCGATCCCTTAACCTTTTGGATAGGGGATAAGATGTATGGGATGGAGTACCCCTTTAAGTTTTTGTTGGTTGTTGTGGAGGGAGAATATATTGGAATGATGCATTTTGTGGATCTGTTGTCATGTGATCAGTCTGTTAACTGTTAGAGATGTCAGCTTGGTTAGTATTTTTGTAGTACCTGGATTTCTGGAGTAGTTTCTTTGTTCTATAATCGGTTATTAGTAGCTGTATAAAGGTCCTTTTGTCCTGTAATGACATAATTCAGAGAGTATATGCGTATTCCCTGGTCTACGCTTCAGTAGATCACATGAAACATATCTGTTCTGTAGACATTGCCTATACTGAAGTCACTACACCAATGAGTTAAGGTAGTCCTGCTGTGTCCACTAGATGGAGAAACACTCTAACCTGTCAGGACCTTGGGTCACTTTTGTATCATGGGTCTCAATCATATTTTATTACTTAATATTATTATTACTATTTATTTTTAAAGCACCCTTGGTTCCATGGCGCTGTATATCATGTAAGGGGTTAGAATGCATATCAAAACACAAAAGCACAATGAACATGAAACAGAGTAAATGACAGACTGACAGAAGACCCTGCACACGATGGCTTACAATCTACAAGTTTTTGCTTCCTTTTGCTTTTTTTACTTAAACACTGTTAACACTGTTTACATTTTTACTTGCAGAAATGTTGCTAAAAATTATATAAAAGTTGAGGAAATACAATTTAAAAAGGCACAACTTAGCGGTTTCACTTCCTGTCTTCCTGAGTTGTCTTTGGTAAAGCCAGTCTTGTGTAATACAGTCTGTGATTTCGGAATTTTCAAAGATGCTACTTTTCCTCATTTTGTGTCACGCATCATGGATTATTGGGTGCTAGCATTACTGCCACACATAAAGTATTGGATTATTGTAGGTTGATAACCATTTTTGCTTGTCACTTATGTGAAATATTGAGTTTGTTATGTATTATTTATCTTTCTTTTTATCTTATTTCAGCCCAGATGATATTGGAAGCTGCTGGTATATCCTTCTTTCTGGTTCTGTGTTCATTAAAGAGTCTATGTTTCTCCCCAGGAGCAGGTAGGTGTATATACTTTTCACAGAACATCTTAAATTAACATCTATCTTTCTATTTACCTTATTTATTTATGTATTTATTTATTTATCTAATGTAGCTTATATATTGCTAAATATAAAGTCTGGGTTGATAGTGTTAGTGTTATTGAGTTCAGCATATTGTAAATCAGAATCAAATACATTAACATTCTTTTAAAGTGGATCATATCCCCTATTCATAGGATAGGGGACATCAAGCTAATTGGTGAGGATATGACTGCTGAGATCACCACTGATCTCAGGAACACTGACCTTCTCTTTGGGGCCACCAGACATTTCTGAAGGCTAAACTTTGCAATATTTGGCGAGCCCATAGAGAATGAATGGGGTGCTTGCCATACATGTTGGCACGCACTATTTATTCTGGGGCCAATTTTGTCCTCATACTCAGGGTAAGTTTGGGGCCCAGTGGTCAGACCCCCACCGATCAGCTTGTTTTCTTGTCCTGTGTATAAGGGATAATGCTTTAAGATGAGAATATCCCTGTAAATAGACTGTCACTAGGTTTAGAAATATCCCCGTAAATAGACTGTCACTAGGTTAGAAAGTTGCCGGCAGTCACCTCCACTCTGAGCGCGCTGCTGTCAGCCTGAAGTCGAATCTGTCCGAGATGCCATAGAAGTCGGTCTGCTGTTTCCTTGCGGTGAGTGCGGGTACCTTTTTGTCTTTCTATGTATGCTATTGAGTGACTTCGGGTTTCTTGGTTCCCAGCACCTCCGGACCCACAGGCATCAGGACTCTGCGTTGCCACAGTGACAGAACGCTAGCCTCCACAGTACATGCTGACATAATTGGTCTTTCTCCACAGCAGTGCCCTCTAGCTTGTGTTAGTTGCTATTGTTTCTGTGCCTGTGGACTGACGTGGTCCATGGCCAGGAGGGCTCAGCAGTGGAGGTGTCTGACTGTTGGGCCGCTCCTCCTGTGAATCCTGGTATAGCAGTACGGGTGGTTGCAGCCCAGCACTTTAGGTTAGGGACCCGCTTAGAAGAGGTGGGGTTATAAAATGTGAGTACAATGTATAATAGTAAATTTGTGATTTTTTTTTTGTGAATTTTGCTAAGAAACAGTAGGTCAATGTGTAAAGTGTAGCCATGTCTTTTTTTTTTTAAGCGTACCTGTCAGATCACCCCCCCCCCCCTCAGTACCCCACCCTGGACATGTACATCTAATTTTTGTGTCAATAATCTATATTTCTCTGAGAATTAGCTTTATTTACTTGCCCTCATTTGCTCAGTGAGGTTTTGTCCATGCAGAGGCATGGGGGGTGTCCCTCTATTCTCTTCACTTTGAATACTCCTCCCCCTCCCCTCCCTTACTCTGCTCTGACTCACAGAGGGCCCTGGACCTGCCTGCAGCCCTGTCAATGCCCTGTCAATCACTCATGGTGTCTGACATGTTGATGACCACTTGACACTGCAGGACTGGTATGTGTCCCAGGAGGCAGGGGGACCCCTAGTGACCAGTTTTTTTTTTTTTACTTGCTTTTTCATTATGAAATACTAAAAATGTTCTGATAAAAGCATTGGCAAAACATATTGTGGGGCATTTATCAACGGCTTTAGTCAATTTTTTTTCTTCTAATTTTGTCGCTTAATTGTCGCAGTTGCGCCTGCACGATTTTCTGTGCGACTTTTTGTTCTGACAGCGAGAAAATCTAATTTTTTTTCCCGCTTTTTTTTTAGTAGAAAAACTATTTTGACTTGTAGTGGTCAGAAATTTATGAAGTGCGACAGTCGCAAAAAAGTCGCAGGGCATAAAAAAAACCTACTAAATTTACTCCAGCTCAGACATGGAGCAGACAAAACCAATACCAAAGTAAAAAAAAAAAATTGCTTAAGTGAAAGAAATTTATCAACAGGCTGAAACCAGTTGATAAATATGTCGCACATAAGTAAAAAAATTGTAAGAAAAAAATAACTAAAAAAAGGAATACATAAGCAAACATTGATAAATGCCCCCCCCCCCCCCCCCATTGTTTTTGTGGTGAAAGATTACTGCATGGTGTTATTAAAGGGATCGGAGGATCACACAGTCAAGTCCAACAGCGGGAAAGAAGAAAAAAATGTATAAATATGTATAACATTTTAAATGAAGAAATAAATACTTATAAAATGTAAAGTAAAGAACAAAAAAACACAATCTTTGCAAATAGTTAAAATGGTATTTGTATGGTATGGCACAAAAAGTAAAACACAATAAATAAATAAATAAACATAACCTAACAGAGTATTATGGTACTAAGTAAAAAATGTACTTATGGCTTTATATTTGGATAAATTGGGAAGTGCGTCAGAATTGCACCTTGTACAACTTGCTTATACAGTTTCTAAGCAAATAGCTGGTATGACCTGATATTGTTTAACCCCCCCCCCCCCGCCACCACCACCACCCTCTTCATCTATAGGACGTGTGCTCTGCATATGAATGTGTTGTATGCTGCACTTGAGGTACCGTAATAATGAATATAGCGTAGAAACTCCCCCAAACCCAGCAGAGTCAAACAGGTGCTTGAGACCAGGATAAAATTGAAATTTTTCTTTATTCCCTGAAGGGGTTAAATGATTTTCCCTTTAAAATCCACACACCTTGTCCCAGCTCCTATGCCTGATGAAGCGGAACTTCCGCGAAACGCGTTGCATTGTGGGAACAAAGAAAAATTTCGATTTTTATCCTGGTCTGCTCTGCTGGGTTTGAAGGAGTTTCTACGCTATATATATTAGGGATGTAAGAAAAAATCGATTCTCGCGATAATCGCGATTTTTCATTTGCCGATACAGAATCGATTCAAAATATTTTTGAATCGATTCTTTTAGGAATGTGGAATTTTTAATAAAACGCACTTTTCTTACCTGCCAACGAGCCCGCGGAGCTCCGGTACAGGTGTTGGGTCCCCGGGCTGTATTCTTCTTACTTCCTGTTAGTCCGGCACGTCACATGGAGCTTCAGCCTATCACCAGCCGCAGCGATGTCCCGCCTCCGCAGGTGATAGGCTGAAGCTCCATGTGACGTGGGACTAACAGGAAGTAAGAAGAATACAGCCCGGGGACCCAACACCTGTACCGGAGCTCCGGGGGCTCGTTGGCAGGTAAGATAAAGTGTGTTTTATTTTATTTTGCAGCACCGGAGTACTAGATCGCCGCTGTCAAAGCTGACAGCGGCGTCTATTGGGATCTATGAATGCTTCCAGGTGGGCGATATATCGCGATGTATCGTCACCTAGACGGTATCGCGATATATCGCGATATATCGAATCGCCACACTGGTATCGCGATTCGAATCGAATCGCCAAATTCTTGGCGATTCACACCCCTAATATATATATATATATATATATATATATATATATATATATTTTGCATGAGGTGGAGCGGCTGCAGAGACCCCATTATATCACATCACACCTTTATCCATGGTTGTACTTGGACGGAGTACAACTATTTCTGGTAAGTGCATATTCACATGTTGCGTTACCATTGTATCCTGAGAGATCACACTACGGAGCGCATCCTGTTGTTTTTATGTTCTAGTAATAATGAATGTCCTTTTCTGTTAATTTTGGATAAAGCTTGGATGAGACGAGATGCATGGGTCTAGACCGTGTCGATAATACAAAACATACCTTTATGTCCTTTTCTTGTCCTTGTGAGTTTCACCCTTTGAGTACAGTAACTTGCATATGAAAGTAATTTCCTGCCAGTTTCTCAAGGATTATGGATTGTGAAATGCATTATTGATGGGAACCCATTTCCTTTACGGTGTGGAGGGGAGCCCTCTCTCTTGCTATTTTTGTTTGCTAGGAACAATGCTAATAATTGTCTCAAGTTCTCTTCCCTGTAAGGCAGTGTTTCTGAAACAGTGTGTCTCCAGCTGTTGCAAAACTACAACTCCCAGCATGCCCGGACAGCCTTTGGCTGTCCGGGCATGCTGAGAGTTGTAGTTTTGCAACAGCTGGAGGAACACTATTTGTAAAGCTCCGCTTTAGGGACCTGTTGCCTTCAAGTGTTTTAAATAACTTTGTTTGTGTGCCCTACTTCTTAGGCTGCTTTCACACTATAAAAATTCATCCGTTACAAACGTCCGTTAGAAAAGCCCTGGTAAACGGCCGTTAAACAATCCCATTAAAGTCTATGGGATTTTTTGATTATCCTTTATGACCCGTTATAGTCCGTCATGAATAACGGCTGTTAGTTGTGACGGAAGAAATAACGGCACATGCACCAATTTTTCTTCCGTCACAAGAAACGGGTAAATTAACGGCCGTTATTTTTAACATTGAAGTCTATGGCTGACGGATGCACACAGTTGCACACAGTTTATTATGTCCGTTATTACTTCTGAGCATGCTCAGAAGAGGTGACATCAGCAGACTCCTGCAGTGCTGAGGGTGGACTACTACTCCCATCATGGAACAGACTTGTTTCCATGATGGGAGTAGAAATTCCCTGGCTGTGGGAGTCTGCAGACAGCTGGGGAGGCTAGATTAGTGTTTGTACTACAACTCCCATCATGGAACAGAGTCTGTTCCATGATAGGGGTTGTAGTACAGGGGCTGAGGGATTGATCGCACCAGGTTTCACTTCTGAGATCCGATGCGATCAAAAGTTATTAAGCAGGGGAGCGGGCGGCATGCTCCGCAACCCTGCGATGTATAGTGTGTTTTAACTCTCATTTTTGAATCCCACGAGGGGAGCCCTGATTGGCTGGTACTGAGGAGCCAATCAGGGCTCTCAGCGAGAGATTGAAAAATGAACTTTGAGAGTAGCAGGGGCCAAAGAGCACTGTGGGGGGCAAGATATATAGCGCTGCAGAGGGGGGGGGGGGGGTGCAGACATATAGCCTATATATCTAGCCCCCCAGCAGCGCATTAGATATGACCCCCGCCTGTGCATTAAATATATACACGCTGGCGCATTAAATATATACCCCCGCAGCACATGTATATGTCTGCCCCCCCCCCCCAGCTCTTCTATATACATATACCCCTGCCGCCGTATGAATGAAAAGTATTTCTATTAGCAGC
Organism: Hyla sarda; assembly: GCF_029499605.1. Lineage (NCBI taxonomy): Eukaryota > Metazoa > Chordata > Amphibia > Anura > Hylidae > Hyla > Hyla sarda. Next base: position 134,397,758 of record NC_079189.1, on the reverse strand, counting down.
GCATAGAGCCGCCTCCCGGCACTATGCGCTGCTAATAGAAATACCTTCCATTCATATAGCAGCAGAGGTATATGTATGTAAAAGCATTGGGGGGACAGATAACCCTATATGTCTGCTCCCCACAGCACTTCTATATACACATGCCCCTGCCGCCGTATGAATGTAAAGTATTTCTATTAGCCGGCTCCCGGCTCTATGCACTGCTAATAGAAATACTTTTCATTCATACGGCGGCAGGGGTATATGTATATAGAAGAGCTGCGAGGGCACATATACATGCGCTGCGGGGGTATATATTTAATGCGCCAGCGTGTATATATTTAATGCGCAGGCGGGGGTCATATCTAATGCGCTGCTGTGGGGCTAGATATATAGGCTATATGTCTGCCCCCCCCCCCCCCCGCAGAGCTATATATCTTGCCCCCCACAGTGCTCTTTGGCCCCTGCTACTCTCAAAGTTCATTTTTCAATCTCTCGCTGAGAGCCCTGATTGGCTCCTCAGTACCGGCCATTCAGGGCCCCCCGCGGGGGATTCAAAAATGAAAGTTAAAACACACGGATACATCGCAGGGTTGCGGAGCATGCCACCCACTCCCCTGCTTAATAACTTTTGATCGCATCGGGTCTCAGAAGTGAAACCCGGTGCGATCAATCCCTCAGCCCCTGTACTACAACCCCCATCATGGAACAGACTCTGTTCCATGATGGGGGTAGTAGTACAAGCACTAATGTAGCCTCCCCAGCTGTCTGCAGACTCCCGCAGCCAGGGAATTACTACTCCCATCATGGATACAAGTCTGTTCCATGATGGGAGCAGTAGTAGTCCTGGCTGTGGGAGTCTGTAGGCAGAGGTATTTGCTCATACATGAGGGATAAGGGTAATGGATGAATATTTATTCAGCTGTTAGCACCCTTTATTTCATCCGTTATTAAACGTCCATTTTTACACAGAAAACGGACATTTAATAACGGATGAATGCTCATAGTGTGAAAGCAGCCTTACTGAAAGCCCTCTTTATTGAAGTCCTTTAGGGTGGGGTAAGTAGTGCCCCCTTCTTGTAGTTTTGTGAATCACCAGCAGTCTTACTTAAGTAATGTGACTCACTTTCCCAGTGGAGATTGATTCATTACAAGGAAATGTGAATCACTGAAGGTCAAACAGATGAAGCATTAAAAAACGTTGCTTTATCTAAGGTCTGTTTGCTGCTCGCGACAGCCTGCTGTCCCTTTATGTACCCAGCTTTTACAGATAACAATACTGCAGTTCAGAGCCACCAGGCAAATCTCCTGTGTCTGCTAGGAGGCCAGCTGACTGAAGGAAGAGCCTCACCACGCGAACGGTCTATGTGCGGGAGCCCTCTGTGTCAGTCCCACATACAGGAGATGCCGTGACGTAAATGGAGAGAGGCGTTGCAGCCCGGGCTTAGCAGTGCTTGGGACACACCTTTTCCACTGTCCTCGACTATAGAAAAATCCTTATATACATATATATATATATATATATATATATATATATATATATATAAAATATGAAATTATGCAAGGAAATCTTTTACGAAAGCTATGCCTATGGAATATAGATGTTAAAGGAGTACTTCGGTGCAGGCACACTTATCCCCTATCCGAACTCTATATCTTTGGCTCTCCCATAGAGATACATGAAAGGGGAGTGTCGTCTGCCTCTTCGTGGGAGGGGTTGACACGCTCAGTTCCTGGGGACTGCCGGGGTGTCGTGCAGGAGATAAGTGTCGGATCCGGGGAGGTCTGACCGCTGCGCAGCATGAAATACGCTGCGGATGCGCTACGTGTGACCCTACCCTTAGGGTGTATTCATTTGTACAGTATCTTCCGCACATTTGATTTGCAGGTTTAAAGCTGCAGCTTTCAGTGTAATCTAAATGACTGGACACAGCATAAATTCTGCAGCCTCAAATATGTGCAGGATACTGTACGTGTGAACAGGCCCTTTTAAAGGGGTACTCCGGTGCTTAAACATCTTATCCCCTATCCAAAGGATTGGGGATAAGATGCCTGATCGCAGGAGTCCCGTCACTGGGGACCCCCGGGATCATGCACGCGGCACCCCGTTTGTAATCAGTCCCCGGAGCGTGTTCGCTCCGGGTCTGATTATGGGCGACTACAGGGCGGGCGGCGTGTGACGTCATGCTCCGCCCCTCAATGCAAGCCTACGGGAGGGGGCGTGATAGCTATCACGCCCCCTCCCGTAGGCTTGCATTGCGGGGCGGAGCGTGACATCACACAATCACACAGGGGCGGGACGTCGCACACCGCCCGCCCTGTAGTCGCCGCTAATCAGTCCCGGAGCGAACACGCTCCGGGGACTGATTACAAACCGGGTGCCGCGTGCAAGATCACTGGGGTCCCCGGCGGTGGGACTCCCGCGATCAGGCATCTTATCCCCTATCCTTTGGATAGGGGATAAGATGTTTAAGCACCGGAGAACCCCTTTAAAGGCAATGTCAAGGCATACTTTGCACTGACTTAGCATCTGCACGCTGGGCATCAACCATCTTGGCACATATACTGCATGGTCCTTTTCTAATTAAAGGGCCTATGCATGATCCTTGCTGAGACAGCCGACAGGGATGCCCAGGGTGCAGTTACATCTCTCCTGATGGAACCTGACATGTTTTTTTTTCTGCTTAGTCTGTATGCCAGTTAAAGGGATAGTCTTTTGAAGCTAAATAAGTCTAAACTGAGGCATTATGTTAAAATTAATCATAGTTCAAATGTAGAAGTGTTTAAAAAAAAAAGTACTGTTACAGATATATGGTACGTTAAACCCCATGTGCTTGCTTTGTTTTAATAACCTGCTGCCCTTTGTTACGACCCACGAAGGTGGTCACACATGCTCAGTTTAACTGCAAAGTCCTGGTCTGCAGTGTCCAGGAAGTACTATATATGCAAGCAAGGGGGATTGTGGGAAAATAGATGTTCTGTTGCCTGGTAACAGCAGGGTCATGGTTCAGAGAGGAAACCAGGAAGTGGTCAGATCCATGGGGAGAAGGACTGTTCAGGGATGTAAGTTGTTTTACTAACAAACAGCACAATTGTCCTCCTATACATGTAGGTACTGTATGTGGTACCCATCTGGTCACAAAATGGGCACCCGTAAATATACTTTGCTCCATAAGAAGGTGGCTTGCTGTAGTTTCTTTATCTGACCAGTCAGTATGAAACATGGAGTCTGATGAAAATACATATTTAACATAGGGCTACATTTATAACCACACGTGGAGGCCTGTGAGACATCCACATACTTGTATAGTCTTGTATAATGGCTCATGTTTAGGCCTCTTCTGTAACAGATACGTTACATTTTTATTAGGCCCCTTTCACACTGCTGTTACTCCCCGTCAACAACGGACGTTAAAGTCCCTCTTTTTTTTTTTTTTTTTTTGGTGTGTGCGACTTTAACGGCGGTTCATGTGATGGGGAACAACGTCCTAACGGCAGTGTGAAAGAAGCCCTACATGTAGCGGTATAATACTTTATAGCTTACGCTTGTCGTACAGTATGTTAAAGAGGAACTGACAGCAGATTAGAAGACTGTGACCGGTTGATATCAGCTCATAGGGCAGGGGACACTGATTTGCATGGTACCTTTATTATCTCTCTCTGCTACTATTGAGGACATTTGGTGCAGGGTGGGCATTACTTTAACCCTAGGTGCACCAATCTTCCTACTGCTGTAACTGCACCTCCCCATGAATATTAATCTGGCCCTCTGCACTGACTTGTCTCCTTGAGTTACGTAGGTCAGTGCATAGAGTTGGATAATACCCATGGGGAGGCGCTGTTATAGCAGATCGGTGCACCCTCATTGCATCCAGTAACGTTATTTGATTGGACTGTGCATCTTGCGGGACAGGACACATCTGAGAATGTATGGTGGATACCACTCTGGGATTAATACTGTTACTGCTCCGGGGGTCCTATTTTGTAGCATTACGAGTGAGGGCAGTGCCGACTGCTGTATCTCCTCTGTATGAATTGTCAGTGCATCCAGTGCCCTCATTAGCATATTAATGCTACACAAAAAAAATGCAGAAGAAAAGGATAATGAAGGTACAATGTTGTTCAGTGTCCCCTGCCCTATAAGCCCATATCAGTCTTCTAATCCGCTGTTAGTTTCCATTCCAGTTATAAGCGTGTTTTGTTTTTCCCAATAGTGTTTCCCAACCATGGTGCCTCCAGCTGTTGTAAAATTACAACTCTCAGCATGCCCGGACAGCCTTTGGAACCCACATACTCATGGATTAGCTGTCAGCCATGCATTCAGCCAAGGCTATCTTTTCTGATCCCTTCATGTGTTCTAAATGGTAGAAGAGGAGGGGTAAGCCGCTGCCAGACTCTTCTGTTGGTGGCTTGTCTTTCTAAGGAAAAAGTTATTAGGCAGTGGAAATTCAGCATGCCTGGCCCTTTTTAATTGATATAATCTGTTGGTGTTGAGTTGGAAAGCCCCCATACACATTAAACTGACTTTCCAGAAAGGAAACCTAGTGCTGGGCAGTATACTGGTTCATACCGAATACTGGTGTTTTTTGTTTTTGTTTTAAATTATATGAATTTTTCATATACTGCAATACCGATGAGTGTATACCCTGTTGGGGACAGAGGTCGTACCTGTACGTGGTGCTGTGCCTTATTGACCCTTTAGACGCAGCATTCAAAGTTGATCGCCGGGTCTAAAGTGAAAGCTAATAAGTGCCAGTTAGCTCAGTGGGCTGCTCGAGACTGCCGCGGCAAAATCGCGGTGTCCCGAACAGCTGGAGGAGACGAGGAGGGTCCCCTACCTTCCTCCTGTGTGTCCGATCGCCGAATGACTGCTCTGTTCCTAAGATCCAGGTAGGAGCAGCTAAGTGGAAGAAACACTGCTCAATGCTATCCTATGGGATAACAATGATCAATGTAAAAGATCAGTGTGTGCAGTGTGGGGGCTATAACATTGCAAAAAAAAATTAAAATCATTTAACCCTTCCCCTAATAAAAGTCAGAATCACCCCCCTTTTCCCATTCTAAAAATGAAATTAAAATGAAATAAAATTAAAAATTCCCATAAAAAAAAAAATACTGTTAAATACCGTGAAACCGCCATAATTTAGAAAAATACTGTGATATTCATTTTTGGTCATACCACCCAGCACTGAGGAAACCTCATAGCCTGGTTATTTATTCTCACATTTAGCCTTACGAAATCTGTAGTAAAGCTCTAGCATCGGGAGAAATCAGTACCCCTAGCAACATCTGGACATGACAGCTTTATGATTTATTTGAGATTTTTGCTATTCACTATATGCAAACAGAGCTTAGTGTAAGGTTAGAAATTGAAGAAAGAAGTATAGAAGAATACTGCATACATGTTGACAATAGAATAGTTACTGGGGTTTTCTTGGACAGTATTCATTGTCTATCCTTAGAATAGATCCTCGGTATCAGATCAATAAGATCAGACTCCTTGCACTCCTATTGAAGGGGCTGCATTGTTTGTGGGGACAGCTTCTGCATCCTTGTCATTTATTTACCAGGGACAGCTCCTGACGCTCTGCAGCAGCTGGCACTGCAACATGGTTCCTGTATGAAGCTGCAATACCAGACACATCCACTACACAATGTAAGGAGCTGTGCCTGGCACTGCAACATGGTTCCTGTATGAAGCTGCAATACCAGGCACATCCACTACACAATGTAAGGAGCTGTGCCTGGCACTGCAACATGGTTCCTGTATGAAGCTGCAATACCAGGCACATCCACTACACAATGTAAGGAGCTGTACCTGGCACTGCAACATGGTTCCTGTATGAAGCTGCAATACCAGGCACATCCACTACACAATGTAAGGAGCTGTGCCTGGCACTGCAACATGGTTCCTGTATGAAGCTGCAATACCAGGCACATCCACTACACAATGTAAGGAGCTGTGCCTGGCACTGCAACATGGTTCCTGTATGAAGCTGCAATACCAGGCACATCCACTACACAATGTAAGGAGCTGTGCCTGGCACTGCAACATGGTTCCTGTATGAAGCTGCAATACCAGGCACATCCACTACACAATGTAAGGAGCTGTGCCTGGCACTGCAACATGGTTCCTGTATGAAGCTGCAATACCAGGCACATCCACTACACAATGTAAGGAGCTGTGCCTGGCACTGCAACATGGTTCCTGTATGAAGCTGCAATACCAGGCACATCCACTACACAATGTAAGGAGCTGTGCCTGGCACTGCAACATGGTTCCTGTATGAAGCTGCAATACCAGGCACATCCACTACACAATGTAAGGAGCTGTGCCTGGCAATGCAACATGGTTCCTGTATGAAGCTGCAATACCAGGCACATCCACTACACAATGTAAGGAGCTGTGCCTGGCACTGCAACATGGTTCCTGTATGAAGCTGCAATACCAGGCACATCCACTACACAATGTAAGGAGCTGTGCCTGGCACTGCAACATGGTTCCTGTATGAAGCTGCAATACCAGGCACATCCACTACACAATGTAAGGAGCTGTGCCTGGCACTGCAACATGGTTCCTGTATGAAGCTGCAATACCAGGCACATCCACTACACAATGTAAGGAGCTGTGCCTGGCACTGCAACATGGTTCCTGTATGAAGCTGCAATACCAGGCACATCCACTACACAATGTAAGGAGCTGTGCCTGGCACTGCAACATGGTTCCTGTATGAAGCTGCAATACCAGGCACATCCACTACACAATGTAAGGAGCTGTGCCTGGCACTGCAACATGGTTCCTGTATGAAGCTGCAATACCAGGCACATCCACTACACAATGTAAGGAGCTGTACCTGGCACTGCAACATGGTTCCTGTATGAAGCTGCAATACCAGGCACATCCACTACACAATGTAAGGAGCGGTGCCTGGCACTGCAACATGGTTACTGTATGAAGCTGCAATACCAGGCACATCCACTACACAATGTAAGGAGCTGTGCCTGGCACTGCAACATGGTTCCTGTATGAAGCTGCAATACCAGGCACATCCACTACACAATGTAAGGAGCTGTACCTGGCACTGCAACATGGTTCCTGTATGAAGCTGCAATACCAGGCACATCCACTACACAATGTAAGGAGCGGTGCCTGGCACTGCAACATGGTTACTGTATGAAGCTGCAATACCAGGCACATCCACTACACAATGTAAGGAGCTGTGCCTGGCACTGCAACATGGTTCCTGCATGAAGCTGCAATACCAGGCACATCCACTACACAATGTAAGGAGCTGTGCCTGGCACTGCAACATGGTTCCTGTATGAAGCTGCAATACCAGGCACATCCACTACACAATGTAAGGAGCTGTGCCTGGCACTGCAACATGGTTCCTGTATGAAGCTGCAATACCAGGCACATCCACTACACAATGTAAGGAGCTGTGCCTGGCACTGGAACATGGTTCCTGTATGAAGCTGCAATACCAGGCACATCCACTACACAATGTAAGGAGCTGTACCTGGCACTGCAACATGGTTCCTGTATGAAGCTGCAATACCAGGCACATCCACTACACAATGTAAGGCGCTGTGCCTGGCACTGCAACATGGTTCCTGTATGAAGCTGCAATACCAGGCACATCCACTACACAATGTAAGGAGCTGTGCCTGGCACTGCAACATGGTTCCTGTATGAAGCTGCAATACCAGGCACATCCACTACACAATGTAAGGAGCTGTGCCTGGCACTGCAACATGGTTCCTGTATGAAGCTGCAATACCAGGCACATCCACTACACAATGTAAGGAGCTGTGCCTGGCACTGCAACATGGTTCCTGTATGAAGCTGCAATACCAGGCACATCCACTACACAATGTAAGGAGCTGTGCCTGGCACTGCAACATGGTTCCTGTATGAAGCTGCAATACCAGGCACATCCACTACACAATGTAAGGAGCTGTGCCTGGCACTGCAACATGGTTCCTGTATGAAGCTGCAATACCAGGCACATCCACTACACAATGTAAGGAGCTGTGCCTGGTTAACAATAAGGGGTGAAGTGTGGTGACCCATTCGGTTGGCTGGAATGTGTGCCTGCTGGGAGTCAACCCCTTCTGATATTGAGGGCCAGTCTTAAGGGAAATCTTTATCTACATAAGCAAAGTATTTAAAGGATATTTGACAATTCACTTATTTCAATAGATCACCTGCTCATTTAAGGAGATGAGTGGAGAAGCGATGATACCTTTATTAATGCTTTAGTATATATCTCTACTCAGCAAAGATCACAAACACAGGAGGACACATGTATGGAATATTCTTTCTTATATACTTTATTTTTCAAGTTCTAAACTTAAACTTCCCCAGTCACTAGTTATAGAACAAGAAGAAAGCCACTGCGGGGCACCATGTATTGATTACAAAGGGGAGGGGTGCATGCTCCAAGATCAGAGGAGATAACATGCAGAGAATGGCAGCAGAGGGTAAAGGGGGATTTCACTGGATACTGTATAGCAGCCAGCAGGAGGACCTATGAGAAATGGACATGTCACTTAGCTATGAGGAGGTCACTGCGGACACATCCTTAGGGCAGACTCCTAAAGTGTGTCAGGGAACGAAGAACAGTTTAGGAAGTGTATCCTCACAAGGAAGATTCTAACTGGGACATATTATGACACAGCTAGTAAGTGCTAATAGACTGAAAACAAATCGATTTGAACATTGTATCTGATATTAGGCTGCTTTCACACTATGAAAAGTACCCGTTATATAACATCCGTTATAAAATAGCGGGTGATCGCGGGGTTAAACCGCCATTAGAAAATCCCATTATAGTCTATGGGATTTTTCTAATAGCCATTTTAACCTGTTATCCCCCGTTATTCATAACGGGCGTTCTTTTGGGACGGGCGATTGAACGGAAGAAATAGTGCATGCACTATTTCTTCCGTTACTATCTCCCCTCATAAAATAATGCCAGTTATGAATAACGGGTGATAACGGGTTAAAACGGCTATTAGAAAAATCCCATAGACTATAATGGGATTTTCTAATGGCGGTTAAACCTCGCGATTGCTCGCTATTTTATAACGGATGTTATATAACGGGTACTTTTCATAGTGTGAAAGAAGCCTTAGTCAAAGAAAATGCTGGTTCCTTTTTTTTCTTAAAGTGGAACTCCGTCAGCCCTTTTAGGGCACGTTCCCACTTGGCATGTATGCAGTGTATTTCACGCTGGGTAAAATCTGAGGAAGCAGCGGGAAATAGACTGTGTATCCCTTGCTCACCATTCACACAGGGATTTCCGACCGCGGCAGCCCTATGTGTGTAGTGAGTTTTGGAGGCGGAGATGACGTCACAGTCACGCCGACACACGGCCTCGCCTCTAAAAGTCACTGCACACATAGGGCTGGCGCTGGAAAGTCCTGTGTGAATGGTGAGCAAGGGATACGCAGTGTATTTCCCGCTGCTTCCTCAGATTTTACCCAGCGTGAAATATGCTGCATATATGCCAAGTGGGAGCGTGCCCTAAAGGTTCTAAGAAGCTATATACCTCTGTATAGAGAATAAAGCCTGACTCCCTTGACAGGGAGTGTATATATGTGTGTATATGTGAATACATATATATATATATATATATATATATATATATATATATATGTGTCATAATCAATATGATCCTATATGTGATGAAAACCTGAGCAGATAACCAGTCAAATTAACAGAACAACAGGATTGTAAATTATAAGATAGTGTTATTAGAAAAATGCTGTGTACCTGACACTTAGTTTTGGAGAAAATATATTAAATGAAATATAAAGAGAACTGTCAGCTGAAATCTCATTCCTGCGCTGTGCATGCACAAATGTGTGCAATATTTGGAAACTGGGCTCGGCTTTCACCTGACTGTCAATGAAGCTAGGACGAGAATGGGAGCTGGAGCGAGGAGGGGTTCTAGCCCTTAGCACTTTGACACTTTGCTGCATATGATTTCTATTTTATGGAAATACAGACAAATCTATAAGGAAGGTGCCATGTGTCTCCTTGTCCTAACAGTTATTTAACAGTGTCAGCAGTTTGGAACGTGAATTGCAACTGCAGTTTCTCTAAAACACTTGCTTACTTTTACTTCTACAGCCTCTACAGCAGTGGTCTACAACCTGCGGACCTCCACATGTTGCAAAACTATAACTCCCAGCATGCCCGGACAGCCAACGGCTGTCCGGGCATGCTGGGAGTTGTAGTTTTGCAACATCTGGAGGTCCGCAGGTTGAAGACCACTGCTCTACAGTGTGCCGAGTAACCTCTGTTTTCTTTCTATGTATTTTGTACGCAGCCTATATGAGTCTCTCTAGCAGACTGATTTGTATCTGCTCTCTTCTCTCTTTCCAGCTTTGGAAGCTTTTCTCGGTTTCTCCCCCTTGTTATCTCTAAGGCCCCATTTCTGGGTGAACATTACGCAAGCAGTAGGTGCTGGCAGAAAAAGTTGGCGCTAGGACTACTCGAAAATGTACTGCGAGCAGATTCCGCAGAAAAAACTTGATGTGTCACTTCCTTCTGCGGAGGCCAGAGTCAGAATTTCTGCAGCAGATTCTTCTGCCATGTGCACAGTGCAGCAGAATCCCTATGAAAACAATGGGAGCTGGTCTGCTGCAATGGAACTGGTGTGAAGTTGCAGAGCAAATTCTGCTGCAGATATTCAGAGTGGAATTCTGGTTCTTGCCTGGAAAAGTACTGCCCCATTTAGCCTATTTGTATACCAGACTAGGCATTGCCAACAAGAGAAAAGAGACCCAGAAAGAGAATAGACATGGCAGACGTTACAACAAAATGTATCTAGATTAATTTTACTTTATTTCTTTTTACTGTTTTATCATTTCATTCATATATGCTTGTTTTATGTACAAAAATGGCTGCAGTGTAAGAAATGGATTGAGAATGGGTGTTTTGTTGGCCAGTAAGAACTTTAGTGGGCTGTTTTAATAAATTCCATCCTGAAATTCCATAATGAGTTTCCGCTGTAATTCTGCCCCTATTCCGGTCACACAACTGATTTTGGATGGAAATTAAGGTCCCATTGACTTCTATGAGATTCTGCTGCTCGATTCAGCTCGAATAACGAACAGGTTCATTCTTTTACCGAATGTCCGTTCCGCCAATGAAATTGCGCTGGCTAAAATTCAGCAGTGTGGATGGATCCTAACGCTGAGAGAGCAAAAAGTTCTTTAATAGTCTGTCAGACTATGACTGATCCTTGTCTGAGTAGTAGACAAATGGTAGGACATTTCTAATAGAGACTATTTAAAAAGTTGCTTAAAGGGGTTATCCAGGAAAAAAACTTTTTTTTTCTTTCAGTATTTATGAGCTTCTGAAGTTGAGTTCTTTTCTGTCTGTGTTCTCTGATGACACCTGTCTCAGTAACCTCCCAGTTTAGAAGCAAATCCCCATAGCAAACCTCTTCTAAACTGGGCGGTTCCCGAGACACGTGTCATCAGAGAGCACTTAGACAGAATAGAACAACTCAACTTCAGAAGCTCATAAGTACTGAAAGGATTAAGATTTTTTTAATAGAAGCAATTTACAAATCTGTTTAACTTTCTGGAGCCAGTTGATATTTAAAAAAAAAAAGTTTTTTCCTGGATAACCCCTTTAATTCTGCATTCGGGAATCAACAATATAAATCTCTCCTTATACTGGACCCTAAGTCCTGTCTGTCTTATACTCATGGGGGAGATTTATCAAAACCTGACCATTGGAAAAATTGCTGAGTTGCCCATAGCAGATCGCTTCTATCATTTTTGAAAAGACCTCTGAAAAATGAAAGAAGCGACCTGATTGGTTGCTATGGGCAACTCGGCAACTTTTTGATAAATCTCTGCCAATGAGTGACAGGCTTAACTGTATAAGCATGTATATAGTGACCACTGTCAGTCAATGGTAAGTGCCACCCACTGGACAAGGAGCAGATGTCCCCACAAGACTATGGGGGAGATTTATTAAAGGGGTTATCCAGGAACTGGCTCCAGAAAGTTAAACAGATTTGTAAATTACTTCTATTAAAAAATCTTAATCCTTTCAGTACTTACAAGCTGCTGAAGTGGAGTTGTTCTTTTCTTTCTAAGTGCTCTCTGATGACACGTGTCTCGGGAAACGCCCAGTTTAGAAGCAAATCCCCATAGCAAACCTCTTCTACTCTGTGCAGTTCCCGAGACAAGCAGAGATGTCAGCAGAGAGCACTGTTGCCTGACAGAAAACAACAACTTAACTTCAGCAGCTGATAATTATTGAAAGGATTAAGATTTTTTAATTGAAGTAAATTACAAATCTGTTTTAAAGGGGTACTCCGTTGCTTAGACACCTTATCCCCTATCCAAAGGATAGGGGGATAAGATGCCTGATCGCGGGAGTCCGCTGGGGACCCCTGGGATCATGCACGCGGCACCCCGTTTGTAATCAGTCCCCGGAGTGTGTTCGCTCCAGGACTGAATACCGGCGACTACAGGGTGGGCGGCGTGTGATGTCACGCCCCCGTGTGATGTCATGCTCCGCCCCTCAATGCAAGCCTACGGGAGGGGGTGTGATAGCTGTCACGCCCCCTCCCGTAGGCTTGCATTGAGGGGCAGAGCGTGACATCACACAAGGGCGTGATGTCACACGCCGCCTGCCCTGTAGTCGCCGGAAATCAGTCCCGGAGCGAACACGCTTCGGGGACTGATTACAAACGGGGTGCCACGTGCAAGATCACGGGGGTCACCAGCAGCGGGACTCCCGCAATCAGGCATCTTATCCCCTATCCTTTGGATAGGGGAAAAGATGTGTAAGCACCGGAGTACCCCTTTAACTTTCTGGAGCCAGTTGATATAAAAAAAAGTGTTTTCCTGGAATACCTCTTTAAAATCTGTCCAGAGGAAAAGTTTCTGAGTTGCCCATAGCAATTAATCAGATTGCCTCTTTCATTTTTCATAGGCCTTTAAGTGATCTGATTGGTTGCTATGGGTAACTCAGCAACTTTTCCTCTGGATAGGTATTGATAAATCTCCCCCTATGTGGCAATCTATGCCAGTGGTCTACAACCTGTGGACCTCCAGATGTTGCAAAACTACAATTCCCAGCATGCCCGGACAGCCAACGGCTGTCCGGGCATGCTGGGAGTTGTAGTTTTGCAACATCTGGAGGTCCACAGGTTGAAGACCACTGAGCTATGCAGTTCCAGCTGTACAGCTTGTGAATGCTGTATGCTAGTTTTCTGGGTGTCATAGCATTGTGACAGTTTGACCCTGGCAGTAGATCCTGCCATGCTTTACCCTCTGTGCCCTTGAAGGGCTGCTACGTAGATGTGAATTGATGATGACCAGCTGTCAGACAGCAGTTGAGCTCACGAATCTGGTATGTGGTGGCCATGTAAGAAGCCTCTTTACTGCTGTGGCCGGAAATGAACAGCTCTGGAATGTGGATTGTAACATTTCGGAATGAATTAGGTAGCTCATGCTAAACTGTGACAAGCACATGTTACATAGATGACCACATTCATACATGGTTTTTACATGCTGGATTTCTGTAGATCCTATTCATATATCTGAATGGAGTTGGCAATGCAGCATGGGCATCTGCAAGCCCCATTCATATGTATAGGACAATTACCCCAAAATTTCTGCAACAAATCCGTGGTGTGTATATGCTTGACTGCTTTATTTGACATGAATAGGGTGTAGAAATCATGTTCGCTAGCAGAACATAGCGATGGCATGCTGTAAAATCCACAGTATGCTCTGTATTCCAACAAAGTTTGACACAGGCGTCACTTTATGGAAGTATGTGATCGAAAAACCACATCCTGCCTCTCTCCACTGCCGTAGGGATAGGTTCACATGGCTTTTGTTGCCGTTAGTGTCCATGTCTTGCCTTAGAATCTGGAATTGTTGCTTTCCTGTACAACCCAGATATAAAATAAGCATAAACAAAATGTAAGTCCCATCTCTCTGTAGTACATTTTATAAAAAAAATTTTCCCTGCCAGTTTTTTCATTCAAACAGCATTTTTAAAGGGGTTATCCAGGAAAAAAAACTGGTGCCAGAACTGGTGCCAGAAAGTTAAACAGATTTGTAAATTCTCTTAAAAAATCTTAATCCTTCCTGTACTTATTAGCTGCTGAATACTACAGCGGAAATTCTTTTCTTTTTGAAACACAGAGCTGTCTGCTGACATCACGAGCACAGTGTTCTCTGCTGACACCTCTGTCCATTTTAGGAACTGACCAGAACAGCATATGTTTGCTATGGGGATTTCCTTTTACTCTGGACAGTTCCTAAAATGGACAGAGATGTCAGCAGAGAGCACTGTGCTCATGATGTCAGCAGACAGCTCTGTGTTTCAAACGGAAAAGAATTTCCACTGTAGTATTCAGCAGCTAATAAGTACAGGAAGAATTAAGATTTTTTTAATAGAAGTAATTTACAAATCTGTTTAACTTTCTGGCACCAGTTGATTAAAAAAAAAAAAAAAAAAAAAAAAAGTTTTTCACCGGAGTACCCCTTTAAACAGATTTGTAAATTACTTCTATTAAAAAAATCTTAATCCTTTCAGTACTTATGAGCTTCTGAAGTTGAGTTGTTCTTTTCTGTCTAAGTGCTCTCTGATGACTCCTGTCTTGGGAACCGCCCAGTTTAAAAGCAAATCCCCATAGCAAACCTCTTCTACTCTGTGCAGTAGTTATCGACCGATTATCGGTTTGGCCGATATTATCGGCCGATAATCACGATTTTGGGCATTATCTGTATCGGCAATTACCTTGCCGATAAGCCGATAATGCCCCCCGCTCCGCGAACGACCCCCCCCCCCCCCCGACCCGCCGCACCGCGTCACACCCCCCACTGCACCGCCCCGGCCCCATTGCCTCCCCCATCCCCAGTTTTATAATTACCTGTTCCCGGGGTTTACGCTACTTCTGGCTCCTGCTGCGTCCTGCGTTACACGGTGCGCAATGACGAGTGACGTGACGTCACCATCAGTGCGCACAGTGACAGCTCAGGAGGACGCCACCGGAGCCAGATGTAGAGTGGACCTTGGGAACAGGTAATTAAAAAACCGGGGATGGGGGAGGCAATGGGGCCGGGGCGGTAGGGGGCGCGGAGCGGTGCGGTGGTGGGGGTGCGATCGTGGTGGCGGTGATAGGACTCAGGATCCCCGGACAGGCAGGGGGAGAGAAGCGGGTGGCGGCGGCGGTCTATGGCACTGCAAAAGCCACTGCAGTTCATTGATTTAAAGCGCCCGCTTTAAATCAATGATCTGCAGCGGTGTCGCGGGGGGATAAATAGCCGATAACTTATACCGGAATATCGGTATAAGTTATCGGCTATCGGCCCTAAAAAAAACTATATCGGTCGATCCCTACTGTGCAGTTCCCGAGACAACAGAGATGTCAGCAGAGAGCACTGTTGCCAGACAGAAAACAACAACAACTCAACTTCAGCAGCTGATAATTATTGAAAGGATTAAGATTTTTTAATAGAAAAAATTTATAAATCTGTTCAACTTTCTGGAGCCAGTTGATAGATAGATATATATATATAAGTTTTTTCCTGGAATACCCCTTTAACTTTTTCTATAAATTATTTAGGTTTCAGTGTTGCAAGATATCAAAAAGCAGCATTTTATTAATACATGCATTTTTGCAGGGTAGTTTTCAACAAAAGTTGCATGCTGCGATTTATGGGAAAAAAAAGTCAAGGTACCTTACTTGTATCCTCTGGACATTTGCATATTACAAGCTAAAAAATCACATAGGAAAGACTAACAAGACTGGCCTGTATGAGAACTGGCTTACAGTAGGTACACGCAGCAGTATTATTGCAATATGACACCTATGGAATTCTGTGGGCCAACACTGTACGTTTATTCATATGGAAATCATAGGCCGATACTGTACATCCATTCATGTGAAATCAATGTTTATTATGGAGAAGCATTTCTTATAGGGGAGAATATCACACCATCTTATCGGGACAAATAGAGTCCTATGTTTCTATAGTACAAATGATTACAATAGCTTTCTATTTCACGTCTGCTTTTCCTTAGGTAGAATACAGGCTTTTCCAGTTCATGAAGGTAAATATCTTGTAGACTATAAGCCCTTGCAGCAGGGCCCCCTCTCTATCAGACTGCCATTTACTCTGTATACATCTATTGTACTTGAGTTATGTACTTTAAAGGGGTACTCCGTATGAAACATCTTATCCCCTATCCCAGCAGCGGGACCCCTGCGATCTCCAGGCCGGCAGCGGTGGCGTCCAGAACACGGAAGCTTGCAGCTTCTTTGTTCGTGATGTCATGCTACGCCCCCTCCATTCATGTTAATGGAAGGGGGCGTGACGGCACTAACATAGCCGTCACGCCTCCTCCCATAGAAGTGAATGAAGGGGGCGTGGCCTGCATCGCTAGACATTGGGCACGAAGCGGAGTTCGCACCCTGCACCGAATGACAGGGGTGCCGTGACGGAGATTGGAGGTTCCCAGTGGCGGGATCCCTGCGATCTAGGGCTGCAGCTAACTATTATTTTAATAATCGATTCGTGTCTGTTATTTCACCAATAATCAGAAAAAATGTCGAAAAAAGGGTTTCAGCTGATTCTACTTGAAAAATTATGTACAATGGCCATATTAAAAGTTTCTAGCATGTGATGTGACCAAACAAGTTTACGCTGGTTGCTGTACAGGATCAATAGTGCAGCAACCAATAATACAGCCAGCGTAAATTTGATACTGCTGGGTAACTGTCTGAACTATTAAAATAAAATGTTAATAATTCACTAATATTTTAATAGTTCAGACAGTTAGCCATGCGGCAGTATCAAATATGTAAAAAAATAAAAATAAATAAATAATAATCATTTTACTTTTTTTGTATAGCAATAGGAAAAGGGGGAGCAAATTTTTATTGGGGGAGCAGTTCATTTACATTTTTTTTTTCTTTTTTTAAACTCTTTTTATATAGCACTCCTATACACATGGGGGTATGTGCAGACTGCAGAGCATTTCACCCAACCCATGTCTGTAGTATAGACTTTGTAGTACTACAATTACTAGGGTGCAAATGCTCTGCACACACCCCCATGTGTATAGCAGTGTATATGTACTACATACACACCGCTATACCCATGGGGGTATGTGCAGAGCATTGCACCCTTGTGTCTGTAGTACAGACATAAGGGTGCAATACTCTGCACATACCCCATAGGTAAAGCAGTGTGCACTGCACATTGTACTACAGACACAAGGGTGCAATGCTCTGCATATACTGCTATACACATAGGGGTATATACAGAAAATTGCACCTTTTGTGTCTGTAGTACAGACACAAGGATGCAATGCTCGGCACATACTACCATTTGTATAGCAGTGTGTATGTAGTACACACAAACACTGCTATACACATAGGGGTATATGCAGAGCATTGCACCCTTGTGTCTCTAGTACAGACACTAGGATACAATGCTCTGCACATACCCCCTATGCCGCCCCTATGAAAAGTGAAGAACCAGCCCTGCACATGTCATTGGTAAGCAGTGGGTCAGTGGAGGGTGGGACAGGGACTTGATGAACAGAGGCTGCGGCAGTGCGGCCCAGCTTCTGACCGCCCCGCCCGCAGCAGTCTTATGACCGCCGGTGCCAACGAATCAGCCGATTATTTGTTAACTGGATTCATCAACAACCAATCCAGTTATCGAATTTTATAGATTTTATTGAATAATCGTTGCAGCCCTACTGCGATCTAACATCTCATCCCCCTATCCTTTTGATAGGGGATTAGATTTTTCCAGCGGAGTACTCCTTAAACTCCTATCATATGTACAGTGCCCTGGAACCAAGGATGCTATAAAGATTATTAATAATAATAAATATCATGTTCTGTTATTAATTGGTGGCTATGAGAAAATAGTCACTTCATGTTTTTTTCCCCCAGACATTTGTGCACAAGAACAACGCTTTTCATCAGTGACCCATTATTCACATATAAGTGAAATAAGAAGAAAGTTGTTTGGCTTCCTCTTGTAACCCACCCCACCCAAATAACACGTATGCGCATATGTAGGCTAAGGCCTGATAGCCCAACACTTCATTGACTGAACACCCCCTAACATTTATTGTTGCCTGTGCAGGTGAACTGGGAATCCCATTTTGTCTTTATTTACATGCATACAAATGATCAGCTAGTGCACAACAGGCCCATTCTTCTGTGCTGAACAATACTTATGTGGAGAGCTCTGTCATGCAAGAAAACAGGTCTCTATGGATCAACTTGGCCTCTACATGTTCTAGATTTGTCTTAGCCTGTATAACATACCTATCAGGTGACTAATAAAGAGTATAAGGGAATAAGCATGCCAAAGTGCATGGCCATAAGGCTTACAATATTTACATTTAGTACATATGTTGCAGAAATTCTTGTGTCTGTCCACTCATATGTGCGTATCAATATGTGCAAACATTTTATTCTTCCCCTGCAACATATCCATCAATATTTTAACCCTCACGTTGCTAGATATATTGCTGTGGAAGAGTGAAGTCTTTGCAGTTTTTCGGTATACAAACCTTAGCCTCTGCGGTTACTTTTTTCTATAGACAATATATGGTCCTTGTAAATTTTTTAGCCAATTTCTTAGTGTGTGACAGTGGAGCAACCAATGTATTTCTGTAAGGCATCATATACATTTTTAGAGTTTGTTGGATGCCTCACTGCTGGGATCTACTTGACTCTGTAGCTGGAAAACACTGAGCCCACACTCACTCACCATGCATTCACTTTCTCATGAGTCTTCTGTACTGAGTCTTTTTATCCAATCCCTGCAGGCTGCTCTGTAACCCCCTCCTCTCTGTTTTCATGGTACAGTCTGATAGGACAGGAGTGAGCACAAAGGAGTTCTAGTCCTATCCTCACTTCCTGGACTTTGTCCCAGCCTGTGCTTCAGCTGGGACAAAGATGATAATGTTCTGCATGGTATGGGGACCCCTAGTGGTCTTTTTTTTTTTATTAATTTTTATTATATAAGAGCCATGATTTCTATAAAAGGAAATACATTTTTTCTGAAGTATATTAGAAAGGTTAATGTTTTGTCCCTTTTACTTACATAGTGAAACTACATAAAGTATAATTAAGGTTTACCTCAGGATCTAGAACAGATTCCCAGATTGTCTCTTACTCTCTGTAAGCATAATTTATTGTACCCCTGTGTCAGGCTTGGTTCATACCACATGTGCCAGAAATGCTTAAAGGGGTATTCCGGGTTTATTCCTCTTATCCCCAATCAAAGGCTAGGGAATAAGATGTATAATTGCAGGGGTCCCGCCGCTGATCTCTGTGCAGTCCCCGGCATTCTGTGCCAGGCGCTGCCTCCGAGACGGGGACGTGACGTCAAGGTCACGCCACACCCTCTCCATTCATGTCTATGGGAGGGGGCTTGATGTCACTAGGGGGCGTGGCCTTGACAATAGGGATAAGATGTATTAGCCCGAGGGGATAAGATGTATAAACTGGAATACCCCTTTAATGTAGTTATAGGCTCCTACTGAGGCAGTGGAGAGGAATATCGTGTCCTTTTGGCCCCTATTAAGTTGATGTGCATGTTTTTTTATCTGGTGATAAACTGTGTTTGTGTTTACTAGAAGTAGAATGTAAACAGAACTGTCTTCTATTACATAAGACCCAGTTACATGGAAATGAGATAGACACTGTACACAGAACAAGGATTCATTTATCTGTGCTTACAGTATCGGCATAAAACCACTTGTACATGGGACACAGAACTCCTATTATCTGAATGGCTGGAGAAGCCAGGGGTCAGACTCCCAACCAAACATTTATGATGAATCCTCAAGACAAACCAGAAACAAAAAGTATCCTAGTTAGGACTACCTATGGCCAATCCATTAGTGGAAATGTTTTCCACAGATAAAGGATTTCTGGCACATAAGTGAGCTGATCTTGTGAGAAGCAGCGTCCTGACCCCCTCATATGATTCTGCCAGAGAGGACGGGCTACATGTGACCATAAAGTAGTGTCATGCCTGATCCGAGCAGGTCTCAAAGATAACAGCAGTCATAGCCTACAGAGAACTAATGTTCACACATGGAGGTTTTATGCAGATCTAAAGTTGAAATCTTTCCCCCTTGTTTTCAATGGGAATATGCACCATAGTTCATCTTGTGCAGGTTTTTTTGCATGCAGACTTAGAGTCCATGTTGCAGACAAATAAAGAATTGCCATTTCTTGATGTGGAAACAACTTGGGATGTCATGTAGGGCTGGGCGGTATGACCAAATATGTGTATCACGGTATTTTTTTTAACTTACGGCGGTTCCACGGTATATAAGGGTATTTTCACCCCCCAAATCATGTGACCCGCCAGCACTGTTCCCCCCCCCCCCCCCCCCAAAATTAATGATCAGCACAGCGGGGTACTACTCACAGATGTCACCTTCAAAGCACTGCCCTCCTCCTCCTTGTTGGGGGCCGCCAGGCGCTGGAACTCACTGTACGCCAGTGGTCTCCAACCTGCGGACCTCCAGTTGTTGCAAAACTACAACTCCCAGCATGCCCGGGAGTTGTAGTTTTGCAACAGCTGGAGGTCCGCAGGTTGGAGACCACTGCTGTACGCTGTATCCCTATGCCCGGGCTGCAAAAGATAAAGAAAATAAACTTTAAACTCACCTACGTCGGGGCCTTACGCTGGGGACTGGAACGTCGGACAGCCGCCAGCCTATCACCGGCCAGAGCGATGTCCCTCCCCGGCCAGTGATACGGCCAGTGATAGGCTGAGCCCACTGTCATGTAAGAAGCCGGACAGAGCTTCTTACATGACAGTGGGCTCAGCCTATCACTGGCCGGGGCGGGACATCGCTCCGGCCAGTGATGGGCTGACGGCTGTCCGACGTTCCAGTCCCCAGCGTAAGGCCCCGACGTAGGTGAGTTTAAAGTTTATTTTCTTTATCTTTTGCAGCCCGGGCATAGGGATACAGCGAACAGTAGTGGTCTCCAGCTGTTGCAAAACTACAACTCCCAGCATGCCCAGACAGCCATTGGCTGTCCGGGCATGCTGGGAGTTGTAGTTTTGCAGCATCTGGAGGTCCACAGGTTGGAGACCACTGGCGTATAGTATAGAGTTCCAGCGCCCGGCGCCCCCCAACAAGGAGGAGGAGGGCAGTGCTTGAAGGTGACCTCTGTGAGTAGTACTCCGCTGGGCTGATCATTAATTGGGGGGGCAGAATAGCGCTGGTGGGTAACATAGGATTAGTTCCCCGATGTGGGGACAGCTCTGCGCTGGGCTAATAATACATTCCCGAGGGGGAGGGGCCCAACCGGTATTGCGGTATGGGGGAAAATTCATATCGTGCAGCCCAAAAAATTCGATATTCGGTATGAACCGGTATACCGCCCAGCCCTAATATCATGCATGGATTAGCTTCATTGAATAGGACTAATCCTAATCTTTGAAATGCGGTAGAAATCTGTTACAGATCTTTTTGTTGGTTATCCAAAGGTTACATTTATATGCCTAAAGATTTGACCTGTTTCAGAACCGACTCCTGATTTCGGTATCAAATATATAGAAATATTTTTTTTCCTTTTTTGGTACATACCGTACTTTCTTCTGATGATATCTTTTATTTTTGGCAGCAGATATACAGAACTAAGGGAATATTCACATTCAGCAGATTTGTTGCAAAAAATGTTTCTTTTAATGTTGTATGTAAATTCAATCTAAAGTGGGGGCTACATTGGGAATTTGGCCATTACATGGGTCACATGGCCAGATATCACTGTTTCGAACTGCAGGGATCATGCTGTATCACAGCTCAGGTAAGTGAACAGAGTCCTATTGTGACCCACAAGTGGTTGACACTGTAACCCAGCAGTCACAAGAAATCAATCTGTATAATAGACTGGATATAGATTTAAAATCCGTAACATGTCCAGTTGTGGTCCTGCTGAGGATTTACTGCAGACTTTCTTCAGTGACTTCAATGGGGAAGTCAAGTCAGGATTGTGCTGTGGTAACAGAAAACTCCTCACATATGGAATTTTAATTTATTTATTTTTAAAATTCTCAAAATTTTTCATATATGCAGTTATAGTGGCAGCAGCAGATGTGCCCCATTTGATGTGGATTTTCTCCTGTAGCTTTACATACAGGTACACTGCAGCAGACCCATCTGTGTCCGCTTCTATCCAAAGCATACAAAGGGAACATTATATGCAGCACCCGCACAGTGTGTGCCGTGTGTACAGATGCATTGAAAGGCACTGCAGGGAACTGTTCCTTGATCGGGAACTGTAAATACAGAAAACAATAGGTGTAAGTGCAGGCCATAGTGCGTATATATAGGTGTTTTGCACAGAGATTTTGGTGGAAAAATGCCTAATTGACGTTCTATAAGTGTGTTAGGGTACACAGTTGTGTCACACAGACAGTGGCGGGGGTTGTGGCTAGACTGGTCCCTTCATGATAATCTGGCTATCAGATTAAAGGGCAATGTAATGCATAGACAGTTCGGTGTCAGGATGGCTTATGTTCCATGTTATCTCTCCCCTCTATTACATGATGCTCCACCCTACCATTGGGCAAAACAAGGCAAGGAGTGTCACTCAAGTAGGCAAAGGTGGCAGAATGTGGTGTTGGGATTACTTTTCATTCATAGGTATAGGACATCTGGATTTCTGCTGTCAATTTATTTTTGTATTTGTGGTCTCTAAGAGACAGAGTGCAGTAAATCTATTACAAGTAACTAAAATCATAGAGTAATAAACATAGGAGTACAGCAGCTGCTGCGTGTCTATGGAGATTGCCATTATCTCCAGCACATATCAGTAACGCGCCTTCTCCCAGTGCGGATACATCGGCAGAAAATAAAGTAGTTTTCTATGACACCTGCGCTCCCACAAGTTCATATGTAGATGTAATGTACATACATGGAGGAGAGTTGGTGGACTCCCAACAACAAAGACTCTGGCAATTATGTTTCAAAAACTTCAGGGTACAGGGGGGTGGAGCGCTCATCTTTATCAAAGCAGCTGTACTGAAAAGAATAGCCTTCAGACTCAGCTCCATATTTTTTTTAGCAACGTTCTATATATATATATATATATATATATATAGATAGATAGATAGATAGATAGATAGATAGATAGATAGATATTTTTTTTTTACCATTCACATAAAAATTTGCCTGTGGTGCAATGTTCACATTCACAACATGTCATTCTGTGCTGTGGATAAACTGTGGATTTGTTGTGGATTTTTCCTAGTGATTTAAATGGGCCGGTCAAAATTTGCAACAGAATTGCAAAGCAGTTTTGTTTTAGATTTTGCTGCAGAAATATTGTAGATCTGCAGCAAAATCCGCAACTGGATTTTTAACATGTAAATTTTACTTGATAATTTAAATTGATATAATCTGCTCTAACCTTCCATAGGGCCATTTCTATACCAAATTGTGAAATATACAGCATCCTGCACACCATCCCATGTACAGGGACCCTAAGGGCCCATACACACTACAGAATTCTCTGGCCGGAGATCCCATGTGCAGCAGGCACCAGCAGAATTAAAGGGGTTATCCACCATAAGGTGATTTTAGTACGTACCTGGCAGACAGTAATGGACATGCTTAGGAAGGACATGTGCTGGTCTTGGGGCTAAATGCCTATGTTGTGAGATTACCATAATACTGTGGCAAGCTTTTTGTGAACTTGTATTTCCTGTTTGACTTTTCTTTTTTTTTTTTACTACAAATCCCACAATTCCATTTTTCTCCCTCCCACACATCAGCCACCCCACCCATTGAAACAAAAGACCTGTGGTTTTCAATCAGGGTGACTACAGCTGTTGCATTAGTTGCAGATTGATCCCTCTCCCACCAAGCGATCGCTCCACCCATTGAAGCAGACATGCTCCCTGTCATCAGCTGACTAGTGAGTCAGGTCTCGGACGCATTGCAAGCTTGGAAAAATCCGAGACGACAGTAATTTTGTATGCTGTTAAAAATAAATATTGGGGTGAAAATCACAGAAGAATTGTGAGAAAACAGTCACACACAGGTACAGACACTATATTATGAACTACACTAACTGAACAGCCCCTGTAGCATGGTCAAATAAAAAAATTCCTGGAATGCCCCTTTAAAGCTAATGTCCATGCAGATATTAAAGGAAAACTGTCACATATTTTCTCCCGCAATATCCACAGGTATTGGTGGATAGTGCGGGAGACGCTGATTAAAACGAGCCCTACCTTGGTCTGATCCGTGCCGCCGTTCGCCCGCAATTGTAGTTTTAATCTCTGTGTATATCCTGCTGTTACTGGCAAAGGTGGGGCTTCTGCGGGCTAGCTAACGGACACTGATGTCAGCGCCGCTCATGAATCCCTCCCTCTGGTTAGGAGCGGCGAAGAGAGGGAGAACAGGAGGGATGAATATTCATGAGCGGCGCTGACGTCAGTGTCCGTTAGCCCGCAGAAGCTCCGCCTTTGCCAGTTACAGCAGGATATATAAAGAGATTAAAACTACAATTGCGGGCGAACGGCGGCGCGGATCAGACCAAGGTAGGGCTCGTTTTAATCAGCGTCTCCCGCACTATCCACCAATACCTGTGGATAGTGCGGGAGAAAATATGTGACAGTTTTCCTTTAAAGGACAACTGTAGTGGTACACATTTATATATGCCTGTGCCTGGGCCTCAAAAATAAACAAAATAAACTCATACATACCTTTCTACGAGCCCCTGTTGGTTCGGCACAGGCCTCACAGTCCGGCAGTGCTGACGCCATTCCACTTCCTGGTGGCGGGGACGCCGCAGAGCCGTCGGCGTATCACCGGCCGTAGCGATGTTCCGCCCTGGTCGGTGATAGGCGTAGCCCACTGTCATGTAAGAAGCTCCGGCCAGCTTCTTACATCCCCGTCCCCAGGAAGTGGAATGACGTCTGCCGGACCAACGGGGGCTCGTTGGAAGGTATGTATGAGTTTATTTTTGTTTATTTTTGAGGCCCGGGCACAGGCATATATAAATGTGTACCACTACAGTTGTCCTTTAAGCGCCACGCCTATAGACTGCAATACATTTCCAGGTGCAATACTACCGAAAGAATGAACATGTCCATTCTGTTTTGGAAATCTGAACATTTGGCTGCAGAAATCACTCCACGGAAATTCTGCAGTGTGCACAGAGCAGCAGAATTCTATTGCTGCAAGCGAAATTCTGCTCAGAGCAATTCTGGTTCTACTGGTCGGGAGACAACATGGCTCATTCTCATTTCTGTGACCTCTGGAGCTTGTATGCTGCAGCACTATTGCTGTTCACACTGAGCATTTATGTTGCATGTTAATTTTTTTTTTCTTTAGTTTATATTTTTTTTTATCTGCCATAAGTTCACCATTTAAAACCAAAAAACTCCATAAGAACATACAGTGTTAAGTGAGCCATTCTGTAGTTCCTGGTTAAATCATAGCTGCAATACCTCTTTTTCTTTATCTTTAACCTTTTGCTAGCCCAGTAGTGTTGTGACATTCAGACAGGTGGGAGCCCAGACTACCTGGCAGGGTAGGGTTAACCACTTTCGCTGTATCTAGCAGCTCCAGTAACACTTCCTGCTACAGGTGTGTGAACAGCTCCGCCATCTCCCAGGTTCCACCCAGACAAGAAGTGCTAAGTAGATTTCTCCCCCTCCTCCTCTCCTTCCCATCATTCCTGTGAGGATGGAGCAAGCTGCGGGTGGGGGTTGGGGGGCACACAGATTCCATTAACACTGGTGATGAACAAGTTTACATTCCAGGCCTGAGAAGTGACATTCTGGACTTTAGATGACGTGCAAAAGAGGAATGTGAAATGGGAGGCCCTGGAGAAGGGAGCAGCGGTGACAGCACATCCAGTAGTAGCTTCTGAATTACACCACTGCTTCCTCCATGGGAGTCAGGACAGGCAGCCAGGATTGACTAGCTGCACAGCAACGCCCTGCTCTTGGGACGATTTGCATAGAGTGTGGGAATACAGAGACTTTTCGTTACCTCTATGGCTGCATTCCTGCAGAAAGTAAGGAGAAGCCAGTAACCACTTCCATGCTCCTGGATACGTCATCTATGGGAGACTTGGCTGCTTCTTCCGCTCCGTTCTCTGGGATCCAGCTTGGACAGCTATGAAGGAAGGGATTGGACTTTTCTTCCAGTTGATTTGGAGCCGGCTTCTGATATTTCCGCCTTGTAACTTTCCAGATGGAAAACATTTGATTGTTATGTTATCCAGATACTTTCAAGCCACACCACAACTACTCTGAGAACTTGTTGGGGTAGGACACCCACCAGCATCCTGGATTGAGAGATGTTTGCAGTCTTTTAGGACCTGATAATGTAGATAGCTGAGACCTCTCTGTGGATTTCACCTAAACTGGGATTAGGAAAAACCCTTTGTTCCCTGATTTAGCCAGTTATTTAGGGATTAATGAAATACCCCACATCTGTAGAGCATATACACGGGTACGTATGCCAGCACAATGCCTTTTTTTTAACCTTTTATGAATGATGTCAGTAACCAAAGCCCCAGTACCATGAATGTGATTGTGCAGATGTCTCTCTGATGGTCATTGCTTCAGTTACTAGTATATCATTATATTGTACTAATCAGCTTTTATATTTGACACTATATTTTGTCTTTTTATACTGGGATTGTTTTTAATACTATCTTTGCAAACTCATTTTCTTGGTGGAATGGGAAGCCTAGGCCTAATATACTGACTGAATGTAATGGGTTTGCCACCCTTGGGGCTTGGTTGCTCTGTTCACATGGAACAAATGTGCTGTATATTTCCCACATGGAAAACTACAGTGCATTGTAAGTGAATGGGATTTTTGAAACCTTATTCATAGTGCAGAAAAAAAGACATTTTGTTAGCTACAAGGTCTTTTTGCAGATTTTTTTTTAATCTACCGCATGGTTGTCTGTTACAGAATGTGGTGGATTTTGCTCCAGATTTCACCCTTTGACTTAAGGGTCAAAATCTAGTATGGGGCAGATTTTGTAACCAGATTTGGTGCTGAAGACTGCTCCCTAGGAACATAGCCTTAGAGCCACTCATTTTGAATTATCTCCCTAGAACCCACCAATTTTTGTCACAATCAGACAACCATCTCATGTGTTTGGCCCTGTCCTGAAAAATTTTCAGAATTTTTGTTTTTTGGGGGGAAAAGCTACTGACAGAGGTGTCTGGTAGTGGTCTCTCCCCTCTCCACAATCAGAACACATGCATGATCGCCTGGGCCGAGCGTGCATATGAGGAAGGCATGATAGCTATCTGAAATGTATGGCTGGCTATGAACTAAGCCGGGTCATTTGAGCATTTTAGTAAAAAACTAAACAAAAATAAAATAGTCCTTGTAGGTGATTCCTGTAGGGATTCCTCAGCTGGTGTCTTTTAGTAGCTGACTCCAGTCATATCCAGTCATAGCTTCATGTTAAGGACTCTTTTGCTTTCAAATCCCCTATATCAGTAGTCTCCAACCTGCAGACCTCCAGATGTTTCAAAACTACAACTCCCAGCATGCCCGGACAGCCGTTGGCTGTCCGGGCATGCTGGGAGTTGTAGTTTTGCAACATCTGGAGGTCCGCAGGTTGAAGACCACTGCCCTATATAAATAAATGGCTCCTTGACACAACAAGCGATGGCATCTAATATATATCTTATATGCTTCATTGTTACACCATAAAGTGTACACACGGCCTGACAGTAGTAAATTCAACTGCATTATTTAACCCAGAAACTAAGGTTTATAGTGCAGATAGGGGAATGTGTTTCTTAGGTAAAACGCTGTCATTCAATGTTTTTATCTTTAGTGGTCTTGGAATATTAGGTGATAGTGAAGCCCCCTCTCATTACTATTCATATGACGATACAGAGATGTGCAGCTACAATAAATGAGTGCCAGGGTCCTGCTAGTCTACATGGCTGCTTATTGAAGCCAAGCATGCTGGGAATGGATGTCAGCCCGCTCAAGCTTTTACGTCTCGAACAGTGTTTTCCCAACAGCGTGCCTCCAGCTGTTGCAAAACTACAACTCCCAGAATGCAGTTGGCTGTCCGGGCATACTGGGAGTTGTAGTTTTGCAACAGCTGGAGACACATTATTTGGGAAACCCTGGTCTAGAACATAGGCTCTTGACCCGACTGCATTGTTTCTAGTGTATATATGTATGGCTCCATATAAACACAGCATTACAGAATGCATCTGTATGTTTCAGCCCGGCGTATGAATTTAGTAAAGGTTTGACACTTGTTGAGAATATCTGAAGCAATCCGCAGAACGTATTCCTCAGATGTGTGCAACTCCTGTTTATACAGTTTCATACATCGCCCATTGACTGTCAATTAAAATCAGTTGCATATATCTACCATTGATGCCTATTAAGAAACATATACCTCACGGCTTCATTACTTTGTATTGATATGTGTAGTCTAAGGCTTTCCTGAATAGATATACAGTGATCCCTCAACTTACAATCGTTTCAACATACAATGGTCTTTTCTGGACCATTGTAACTTGAACCCAGACTCGACATACAATGCTTTGGAATCTGCGAAACGTGTCAATGGCTGGAAGAACTGACCAATCAAAATGGATATTTCACTGGTAAAACCCCTGTCCATGCGCTGTCTGGTAGCGCCCCCTACAGTACAGGGAGGTATTACATGTTCTTTACTCTTTACCTGTGTCAGGGTTAGCTTCTCCTTTGGGCATCAGGTAAGGGCGGCTCCATTTTCCTTTTTTTAGGACATTGCGTGTTCTGTACAGGACCCTGAAGAAGCTTCTGTCCCTACATAGACCAGTGTTTCCCAAAGAGGTTGCCTCCAGATGTTTCAAAACTACAACTCCCAGCATGCCCGGACAGCCTTTGGCTGTCCGGGCATGCTGGGAGTTGTAGTTTTACAACAGCTGGAGGCACCCCGGTTGGGAAATGCTGAAATAGACAGTGATTTACAGCTCCCAGCAGATCTTTATTACTTTTATATGTAAGGATTTGCTTTATCTATATTAGTTATCTACTTATTTATGTTTAATCCTCCTTTTTTCCTATTTTTGGATGACATTTTGGTGGCTTCAGAACCAATTACCAGGTTTCCATAGAGTTCTGGTCTCAACATACAATGGATTCAGCATACAATGGTCGTCCTGGAACCAATTAATATTGTAACCTGAGGGACCACTGTACTGGTGAAAGGGCATAGAACATATATATGAATGTTGCACTTGTTTGTGAAAGTGTGGCAGCTCAGTGAAAGGGTTTACTTTATGAATCACCCTTTATCGGCGCTCCAACCTTCCCTTAATCCCGCTGCTTGTTGTGTCTTGTTGCCTGGAAAGAGGGCAGGGCAGCTGCTGCAAGTCACCATCAAGTGTGTGGAAAGGAGGTTAGAATCTCTAATACACAGGGAGGTGCGCAAAATGAAAACCATATTCATTTTTCCAAGAGTGATTTTTTTTCTCTTAGCACCATTAAAGGAAAACGCTCATTCTGTTCATCCAATACACTGGGTTATATTGTGGGTGAACAGGAGACCGATGCGGGTCTCTAAGATACCTATCTTCAGTCTGGTGCGGTGTCCCTCTGAAGGTCTGCTTCTATCTTCAGTGAATTGTGCGCTGGAGGCGGGCCCCCCAGGTGAATTAGAATATTCATGGTCACCTCTGAGCTCTTGCGTCTATCATTAATATTTTTAACTGAACTTTACATAGGACATAGCCAGTAGACACTGTGGAATCCTGGCTAGCAAAGAGGTAACGTTTGGGTCGGAGTGGTAGATTGAAGTGTCATCACGGTAGAAGTGGGCTGGAAGCCATGCGGAAGACCAAAAGTATGATTGAATGGATTGAACTTTGTCTTGTTTAGGGATTATAGGAGTAAAGAGTTGTCCTCCCAAGCGGTGGGCCTTCTGTAACAGGTCGTGCATGTATAATCACTGCGATTATCTAAAGAAAAGCAGAGGATCTCCGCATTACCAAAATCTTCTTTTATTCAGCCATAATTCTTACACCAGTGCAACGTTTCAGCTCACGAAGAAGCCTTGTTCCAGCTTCAGAGGGCTTTAATGTCACAGCATGACAACAGGCCTCGCTGTTCTGCTGTGACAACTTGTATGCCACATCGGTAAAATGAGAATTGGCTGTATACTTGGGGGTGGAAAGTCAGCAGAACCCATCATTTTAGGTGGAACCAACTTCTGATCAGGCATGCGGATTAGGATTTTTCCATCTGAAGTGTCCTCTCCTGACGCAACTAAACATTCATGGTGACAGTGAGGACCAATAATAGAACCGCCAAGCTTGTAACACATGTGAATATCTGACTATTTTTGGGTTATTTTTGTCACACGGGTGATGCATTTGAAGTTATGATTTAAAAAAGCACTTCAATTCAATCTACATGATGTCGCATGCATTTAGACCCCCATGTGTGCTCAATGAATGCGCAGCCAGTTATGTAAAAAGGAATGTGTTGCCTCGAATGAATGTGGTGAATTATTTTCTTAGCAATGGAAAGAAACTTTACTGTACGGTTTGATTATGTAAGTACAGTCATCCCTCAACTTACAATGGCCTCAACATACAATAGTTTCAACATACAATGGTCTTTTCTGGACAATCGTAAGTTGAAACCAGACTCAACATACAATGCTACAGACAGTCCAGATCTGTGTCAATGGCTGGAAGAACTGACCAATCAGAATGGGCATTCACTGGTAAAACACCTGTATTACTGAAGTGCATGCACTGACTGGTGTCTGATAGCGCCCCCTACAGTACAGGGAGGTATTAGATGTTCTGTACCCTTTACCTGTACCAGGGTTAGCTGCTCCTTTGGACACCAGGTGAGGGTGACTCCATTACTTTTTTAGGACATTGTGTGTACCCCGAAGAAGCTCCTGTCCTCTACATAGACAGTGTTTCCCAAGCAGGGTGGCCCCAGCTGTTGCAAAACTACAATTCCCAGCATGCCCGGACAGCCTTTGGCTGTCCGGGCATGCTGGGAGTTGTAGTTTTGCAACAGCTAGAGGCTCCCTGCTTGGAAAACGCTAACATAGACCAGTGATTACAGCTCCCAGCAGATCTTTCTTACTTTTATATGTAAGGACTTTCTTTATATACATTAGTTATCTATATGAAAAAAACCTCTAAATAAATATAAGGTGTAAGGGAAGTGCTATTTAAGACATAACTTTTAATATATGCGTACTAAAACACACCAATATGTGCCAAGTGATTATACCCACATAAGAATAAGATCATGCGACACAGGATCTGTTAGGATCACCACCCATCTGGTGGATTTATCATGAATCTAATGTGTAGATACACATATTCAGATATGCATCTCTAATAGAAAATATAATTCTCAACGCGTTTCTACTCCAATCAAGAGTGTCCTCAGGAGAATATCAGAATAATAGAGATAATAGAAGTATCACATTTAAATAAACATGGTATTACTGAGTGACCCACGATACAGGGTATCACTCAGAGGGTGTGATCTTTCCCAGCTGTAACAGGAGAATGTCGGCACGACCTAAAAAGAAAACCAACAGTACAGTCAGCCCAATATACAGACTTGCACTAAATGTAGTTTTTGTAGGGCTGAAAGACTCACAGTCCTTGCCGTGGTTCCGGACACCTATAAATAAAATAATACATTCCTATCAATAAACAAGGTTCCGCTGTACCTGTAATATAAATCTAGCATATCGCCGCTAGTGTGCTGTACTCACTGTCAGCTGGTCTAGGTGCCGATCACAGGATCCCGGGAGGTGCGCAACCCGCAGTGGCGGGAGCCGGAATGATTCAAACCGGCTGCGATGCGCTCACCTTCCGGGTCCCTCGGCGTCTGGCGTCATATCCTGGCGCCTACGTGTGACGTCGGCAGTGCCCGCCCCGCTCTGACGCCCACAGGGGGCGGGCAGAATGCCGAACTCACTACTATAGTTCAGGGCCGGATTCAGGTATGTATGGGAGTGATTTATTGCTAGTAATAGAGTATACTAACTCTCGTGTGACTGGTTATATATTATTGAATGAACCAATGGGAATAGTAACAATAATTGGTGTAGAAACACTAAAATTGCAAAGAATTCCTAAGAAGGGGTATATAAACAATGATGATCGTGAGCATACCGCAGTGTAAACGTGCCATTTAGAAATGAAATAGGCACATGGTCCCTAAAGATAAGGGTACACATGCCGAATGATCACGACCGTATAAACCCCAAATTAAGGACCACATTATGCATGATTAAAATGCCCTAATTAGTCATATCTGATATAAATAAATTAATCCCAAAGGTTAGAATAGGATAACCCCCAACCAAGAGCAGCCCATATACTCCTATATTGTACTTCTTATTATATGTATTTACATGTATATGAAATCAGCAGACGGATGTAGGGGACAACGCCCGAGAGAGAATATATATATAAAAATATATAATTATTGGTCCCCCTTCCGACACAGGAGTGGTCCCCCTGGGATTCTAACAGAAAATACGGAGGGATAAGGGTAATGATAGGGGCCTAGGGATCCTAAACTTGCCCTGCACTAACTCAGGCCCTATGTCCTAGGCGGTGTTATCGCCCTAATAAGGGCGGCCCCGCTCACGTACCTCCTACTTGGCCTAGCTCTTACTAAGTAAGTATGGTGACACTAACTAGAAGACCCACTAGGGTCTCACCTAACTACCTATTCGTCACCAATGGGGGGGACCACATCACTTGCTGTAAGGGGACATCACAAAAAGGGAGCAAGACTTAATTGGTCATTGAGACCTCTAGGGTTCAATGTACCCATCTCAAAAATCCATCTACTCTCCCTTTGAAGGAGGAGTCTATCAAAGTTACCCCCTCTCGGGGACGGACGAATGAGCTCCAGTCCTAGGAACTTGAGTTGTGTGCAACAACCACTATGGACCAAATTCATGTGGCGGGCCAGGGTTATCCTATTCTAACCTTTGGGATTAATTTATTTATATCAGATATGACTAATTAGGGCATTTTAATCATGCATAATGTGGTCCTTAATTTGGGGTTTATACGGTCGTGATCATTCGGCATGTGTACCCTTATCTTTAGGGACCATGTGCCTATTTCATTTCTAAATGGCACGTTTACACTGCGGTATGCTCACGATCATCATTGTTTATATACCCCTTCTTAGGAATTCTTTGCAATTTTAGTGTTTCTACACCAATTATTGTTACTATTCCCATTGGTTCATTCAATAATATATAACCAGTCACACGAGAGTTAGTATACTCTATTACTAGCAATAAATCACTCCCATACATACCTGAATCCGGCCCTGAACTATAGTAGTGAGTTCGGCATTCTGCCCGCCCCCTGTGGGCGTCAGAGCGGGGCGGGCACTGCCGACGTCACACGTAGGCGCCAGGATATGACGCCAGACGCCGAGGGACCCGGAAGGTGAGCGCATCGCAGCCGGTTTGAATCATTCCGGCTCCCCACCACTGCGGGTTGCGCACCTCCCGGGATCCTGTGATCGGCACCTAGACCAGCTGACAGTGAGTACAGCACACTAGCGGCGATATGCTAGATTTATATTACAGGTACAGCGGAACCTTGTTTATTGATAGGAATGTATTATTTTATTTATAGGTGTCCGGAACCACGGCAAGGACTGTGAGTCTTTCAGCCCTACAAAAACTACATTTAGTGCAAGTCTGTATATTGGGCTGACTGTACTGTTGGTTTTCTTTTTAGGTCGTGCCGACATTCTCCTGTTACAGCTGGGAAAGATCACACCCTCTGAGTGATACCCCGTATCGTGGGTCACTCAGTAATACCATGTTTATTTAAATGTGATACTTCTATTATCTCTATTATTCTGATATTCTCCTGAGGACACTCTTGATTGGAGTAGAAACGCGTTGAGAATTATATTTTCTATTAGAGATGCATATCTGAATATGTGTATCTACACATTAGATTCATGATAAATCCACCAGATGGGTGGTGATCCTAACAGATCCTGTGTCGCATGATCTTATTCTTATGTGGGTATAATCACTTGGCACATATTGGTGTGTTTTAGTAAGCATATATTAAAAGTTATGTCTTAAATAGCACTTCCCTTACACCTTATATTTATTTAGAGGTTTTTTTCATATTGTTTATGCTGGGAGGCAAATTGACCCCTTGTAGGTCTATACAGTATTTTACATACTGCTTATAATACATTAGTTATCTACTTATTTTTCTTTAATTCTCACTTTTTCCTATTTTTGGATGACATTTTGGGGCCTTTAGAACCAATTACCAGGTTTCCATAGAGTTCTGGTCTCAACATACAATGGTTTCAACATACAATGGTCGTCCTGGAACCAATTAATATTGTAACTTGAGGGACCACTGTACTTAGAATGAGACGAGGTTTTCTGTATCCCTGTATGGGTGCAAGGATTTAGTTGTTGGCTGTTTATTTTTTTTATCTTGATGTCTACTTGTGTTCAGCATTATGCCTTGTGAGAAATGGATCTCTCCTCCCCTGTCAGAAAGGTCTTATCACCCCTGTTTTATGGCAAGAGCCACATATAAGCTGCTTCCTGATATGGACAGGTAATCGTGTAGCACAGTGTCAGGCTGGGTTCACATCACGTTTTTGCCTTACTGTTTTCAATCAGCTTTTCTAAAGAAAACCGTATGGCAAAAAAATGGATGGAACCGTAGGGGAAAAAGTAAACCGTATACTGTTTTTAAAAGTGCATAAGGATCCGTCTGTTTTTATAAAAAAAAAAAACTTTTTTGAAAATATTGTCCATTTTTAACCTCTTCAGGACATAGGGCGTATGGATACGCCCTGAATCCCGAGTCCTTAAGGACCGAGGGCGTATCCATACGCCCGTGGGAATTCCGGCCCCCACCGCTAGCCGGTTGGGGACCGGAGCCGGATGCCTGCTGAAATCGTTCAGCAGGCATCCTGGCATATCGCCCAGGGGGGTCATTATGCCCCCCCATGTCGGCGATCGCCGCAGATCGCT
Organism: Hyla sarda; assembly: GCF_029499605.1. Taxonomy (NCBI): domain Eukaryota; kingdom Metazoa; phylum Chordata; class Amphibia; order Anura; family Hylidae; genus Hyla; species Hyla sarda. The sequence continues at coordinate 134,362,704 of NC_079189.1, read as the reverse complement.
GGACAATTCAGTCCAGCGATCTGCGGCGATTCCGGGTCAATCGGGTCTCCGGTGACCCGGTGACCCGGAATTACTGGCTGTTCGGGGCCGTCTCTGACGGCCCCGAACAGCCAGAGCCTGCAGGGGTGAGGTGGCACTGGTGCCACCTCACGATCGCCCTGATTCGTCGGCCGGATTACCGGCCGACCAATCAGGGCGCCTGCTGCGGGTGTCACTCCCGCACCCGCTCCGCCCCTCTTCCGGAGGACGTGAGCGGGTGCGGGAAGACGACCCCCGGTGCTGGGGACCCCGATCCCCGGCGCCCCTGTTGGGATCGGGGCCCCAGGAGCAGCTGCGGCGGCGGAGACGACGAGGGACTGACCTGCAGCGTCTGGATCGTTGGAGGTGAGTGACAGCCTCCTTCTGTTGCTTAGCAACAGCTCCCAGCATGCAGAAAGGGCATGCTGGGAGCTGTAGTTATGCAACAGCAGGAGGCAGACCACCACAACTCCCAGCATGCCCTTATGGGCATGCTGGGACTTATGGTTTTGCAACAGCTGGAGGCACATTCTTTCTATGGAAAAGTGTACCTTCAGCTGTTGTATAACTACAACTCCCAGCTTGCACAAACAGCTAAAGTGCATGCTGGGAGTTGTAGTGGTGCATCTGCTGGTTGCATAACTACAACTCCCAGCATGCCCGTTGGCTGTCGGTGACTGCTGAGAGTTGTAGTTTTGCAACAGCTGAAGGCACACTGGTTGTGAAACTCAGAGTTTTTTTTTACCTAACTCAGTGTTTCACAACCGGTGTGCCTCCAGCTGTTGCAAACTACAACTCTCAGCAGTCACCGTACACCATGCACCGTACATGCTGGGAGTTGTAGTTTTGCAACAGCTGGAGGCACACTGGTTGTGAAACACTGAGTTAGGTCACAAACTCAGTGATACATAACCAGTGTGCCTACAGTTGTTGCAAAACTGCAACTCTCAGCAGTCACCGACAGCCAACGGGCATGCTGGGAGTTGTAGTTATTCAACAGCTGGATGTCCCCCCCCCCCCAATGTGAACGTACAGGGTACACTCACATGGGCGGAGGCTTACAGTAAGTATCGGGCTGCAAATTTGAGCTGCCGCAAACTTTCTGCTGCAGCTCAAATTGCCAGCGAGAAACTACTGTGAACCCCCGCCCGTGCGACTGTACCCTAAAAACACTACACTACACTAACACAAAAAATAAAATAAAAAGTAAAAAACACTACATATACATATACCCCTACACAGCCCCCCTCCCCTCCCCAATAAAAATGAAAAACGTCTGGTACGCCACTGTTTCCTGAACGGAGCCTCCAGCTGTTGCAAAACAACTCCCAGTATTGTCGGACAGCCGTTGACTGTCCAGGCATGCTGGGAGTTTTGCAACAGCTGGAGGCACCCTGTTTGGGAATCACTGGCGTAGAATACCCCTATGTCCACCCCTATGCAATCCCTAATTTAGGCCTCAAATGCGCATGGCGCTCTCACTTTGGAGCCCTGTCGTATTTCAAGGCAACAGTTTAGGGTCACATATGGGGTATCGCCGTACTCGGGAGAAATTGTGTTACAAATTTTGGGGGGTATTTTCTGCTTTTACCCTTTTTAAAAATGTAAAATTTTGGGGAAAACAAGCATTTTAGGTAAAAAAACTAAAATTTTTTTTACATATGCAAAAGTCGTGAAACACCTGTGGGGTATAAAGGTTCACTTAACCCCTTGTTACGTTCCCCGAGGGGTCTAGTTTCCAAAATGGTATGCCATGTGGTTTTTTTTTGCTATCCTGGCACCATAGGGGCTTCCTAAATGCGGCATGCCCCCAGAGCAAAATTTGCGTTCAAAAAGCCAAATGTGACTCCTTCTCTTCTGAGACCTGTAGTGCGCCAGCAGAGCACTTTTCACCCCCATATGGGGTGTTTTCTGAATTGGGAGAAATTGGGCTTCAAATTTTTAGGGGTATTTTCTGCTATTACCCTTTTTAAAAAAAAATTTTTTGGGGGAAAACAAGCATTTTAGGTAAAATTTTTTATTTATTTTTTACATTTGCAAAAGTCGTGAAACACCTGTGGGGTATTAAGGTTCACTTTATCCCATGTTACATTCCCCGAGGGGTCTAGTTTCCAAAATGGTATGCCATGTGTTTTTTTTTTTGCTGTTCTGGCACCATAGGGGCTTCCTAAAGGTAACATGCCCCCCAAAAACCATTTCAGAAAAACGTACTCTCCAAAATCCCCTTGTCGCTCCTTCCCTTCTGAGCCCTCTACTGCGCCCGCCGAACACTTTACATAGACATATGACGTATGTGCTTACTCGAGAGAAATTGGGCTACAAATACAAGTAAAAATTTTGTCCTTTTACCCCTTGTAAAAATTCAAAAATTGGGTCTACAAGAACATGTGAGTGTAAAAAATGAAGATTGTGAATTTTCTCCTTCACTTTGCTGCTATTCGTGTGAAACACCTAAAGGGTTAAAACGCTGACTGAATGTCATTTTGAATACTTTGGGGGGTGTAGTTTTTATAATGGGGTCATTTATGGGGTATTTCTAATATGAAGACCCTTCAAATCCACTTCAAACCTGAACTGGTCCCTGAAAAATACTGAGTTTGAAAATTTTGTGAAAAATCGGAAAATTGCAGCGGACCGTTGAAGCCCTCTAGTGTCTTCCAAAAGTAAAAACTCATCAATTTTATGATGCAAATATAAAGTAGACATATTGTATATGTGAACCAAAAAAAAATGTATTCGTAATATCCATTTTCCTTACAAGCAGAAAGCTTCAAAGTTAGAAAAATGCTAAATTTTCAAATTTTTCATCAAATTTACGGATTTTTCACCAAAAAAGGATGCAAGTATCGACAAAAATTTACCACTATGTTAAAGTAGAATATGTCACGAAAAAACAATCTCGGAATCAGAATGATAACTAAAAGCATTCCAGAGTTATTAATGTTTAAAGTGACAGTGGTCAGATGTGCAAAAAACGCTCCGGTCCTTAAGGCCAAAATGGGCTCCGTCCTGAAGGGGTTAATGGGAGGGGTGTTGGGTTTTGGACTTTAGGATGCAAATGCGCATGTGCAAAGTAAAAAACGTATATGGTTTCCCGTATGGAACCATATACATGTGTGTTTCCCATTGACGTCCATGTTAAAAAAAAAAAAAAAAAAAGTATGTGTTTGCAGTACGGTTTTTAAACCGGAGTCAAAACTGTGTGGGCAAAATAGACAAAATTTTCAAAAACGTATTGTTTTAAAATAAAAACTGACGGAACCGTATGCACTTTTAAAAACAGTATATGGTTTAAAAACGCATACGGTTCCATCCATTTTTTTTGCCATACAGTTTTCTTAAGAAAAAACTGATTGATTGAAAACAGTATGGTAAAAACATCAGTCTGAGGTCTTACATATGTAGAGCCTTTCTTCCCCAGTGGGAACAGCCCCCATTGTCCTATCACTTTCCTGTAATAGAAATCCGCTGAATTATTTTTTGAAAAAATCTATTTCACTTGGTTCTAGTAAATTTAGCCAAATGGAAATAAAAAAAAAATAGCTTCATTGTAGAGGAGTACTGAGTGTTTTTCTTTCTATTTTTTTGTCATTGTATATACTGTAGAATAATTATTGATTTCATGATAAAATATGATGTCCGAAAGTTTATTACAAATACCATGGACACGATAATAAATGCCATTAGACACAGTTGACCATTTGCGGTGATGTTGATAAATTCCTCATTCTCATGTTGTACATGGTGATGGGAATACGAGGCAGCGGAGAAGAACTCTATAGAAATGAAACACACATGATTGTAATTTTTGCCGACCTATTTGTCAAGCAGAAACAAACTCTCATTCACAATTCCTTCCATACCCACTAGCACACCCTGTTTAAATTATAAAGGTTCACATGAGGATATTATTAGATGATACAGTAACCCATCCATTGCCTTATTGCTTCCTTCTGACTAGGAATCGCAGGTATGAATGTGGAATATAATAATGGTAAATATTAGAGTGTTCTTTGTGCCTTTGCATGTCACATCAAAAAAACTGTTTCTAAAACTCCCCCAACTCAACCAAGGAAGCTGCTGGGTGATTACATTGTAGAAACCAGTCCAGGTACTTGTCCTCTGCTGTGCTGCTACTTTTCTTATAATTCCACTTTAAATGACAAAAAAACCTTGTTTTAAACCCCCTCCCCCAACTCAAAATAGCTATTGGGTGTTTCCACAAAACAAGTCCAGTTTCTGTCTATTTCTTATCATGCTATTATTATTTTTTATGAACCTTACATTCACATTATAAAATGTACACCCTTTTTATTTATTTTATTTTCTAGACTTTCATATAGACCCGCTAAATTCCTGCATTGTTAGACTATGTTCACATGCAGTGCTTTGCGATACAGCTAAAAAATAGCAAATGGCTTATGTAAAAGACAATTTAGCAAAAAAAAAAAAAAAAACCTCTGGGAACAAAGGGGGAGATTTATCAAATCCTGTCCAGAGTTGTCCATAGCAACCAATCGGGTCACTTCTTTCATTTTTCAGAGGCCTTTCCAAAAATGAAAGAAGCAATGTGATTGGTTGCAATGGGCAACTGGGCAACTTTTCCTCTGCACAGGTTTTGATAAATCTCTAACTGAGTTGGGAGAGAGAAGGATTGGACATGTTGGATTACAGCAAGCCTAAACCACCAGAGGTATCTCGCAGCAGCTTTCTCCCCTCTACTCATTCAGATTACATGCACGGTTGGCCAGACATTGAGGAAATTTAGGAGAAATAGCAATCAGGTCAATGACTGTATCCATAGTTCCAAAATCACCCTACGTAGTGTGTATTTGAGGCCTTCTTTGGGACAATATATGTCAGCAAAGTTTTGTTTTTTGTATACCCTCCAGCAGGTGCTTATTCAGTGGCTTCTCACTCCCCATATGCCACCTTAAAATGTACAGTGCAATGTGCTTTAGGGCCTTAGAGAATACAATTCTGTTGTATGCTGGAGGAACATTTTTCAGGTTTACCAGTGCTTGGCTGTATGAGGTCGTTCCTATTTAGTGGAGGCTGTTTTCTAAGTGAAAGCCACTAACTTAATGAATTGGTGCCAATGGCATTTCCCGTTGAAAGGAGATGAAGTATTTAAGACCTTTCTTTTTCACTGTGAGGTCAGATACTTGCCCTTTGCCCTTTCCATTTTAAGCTGTAGGGTCCACTACTGTTGAGCAGACTTTGGGCTCTCAGCTTTCTATAGATCATGAGGTGTTTAAATACCTTTGGATAGAAGGATCCGTTTTTTCTGTATTTTCATCTCTGGGCTGATATTTTCCTTTATTGCTGAACATGATAATACTTTGCTTGACTATGGACAAAGGACCTTATTGTTATAAGTTCCGTGTGTTTATGTAGCATGTATGTATTATTAGACTGGGTTAACATTACGATTGGGCCTCCAAGTGAAGGACACATCTGCAAAATGATCTGCTGTTGACCCCATTCATTTTTGGGACCCAAACTATATGATTTAGCGGTTACATTAAGGTTATAACTCTGATACATTCAGAAAATAATGCTTTGCGTCTTGAATTAAATGGGGCCCAGTGCCAATCCAAGCACAGATATGTCGGCTGCCAATTTTGACATTTTGTCAATATATCCATGCCTCGAAGGCACAAATCATGACGTGAAGCCTGCCATCACGGAGATAATGAATGGCATCATCCAAGCTGCAAGAGATAGGTGTATCTATTGTGCAAAAGGCAATGACCTATTTATTGGATTTTGTCACTGCTTCTCTATAGTGTAATCGTTCTCCACACATTTAATTAATAACTAGCTGAAGCGTCAAACTGGTGGCAATAAGCTGCAAAAGATAAGAATTATAAAATGACAAACAAATAATAGCTCAGATTTTATATCTTAACAAGCTCTGGCAAAATGAAAGCTGATCTTTTAGACATATTGATAAATCTGGACCTATAATGTACCTGATCTCAATAATCCTTTTTATTGTTCTTTTAGAAGCCTGCATTGTTAGGCACTGCCATGGGTTCCAAGCTGGTGCTCTTGATAAAGGAGGAAGTTTCACTGTAGTAGCTAAAATGCAGCTACTTTAGATACCTGTGGAAGCATAAGCATTTTATTTCAGTGAAGAGCTATGAAAGTTTTCTAGACCCAGGGGGAGCTCCAGTTGAGTAAGCACCAGAAAAGTTAAAAGTATGTATTGATGAGGGAAGCGCTGTCGTTTTGTCAGAATGAGGTCAAGGACAATGCGTTGCACTAAGAAGCAGAACTCATGCATTTTTTAATGTTAGCTCGCCAGTCATGTCTGTAAAAAATCAAGACCCAAATCTTTCAGCTAAAGCATCAGAAATGAGAGCCGACGTCACCTCAGCGTTTCTGTCAAGGGTAATTGTAGATCACATGAGAGTTGTTTGTCTAGGAAATTATTTTTAACAACTAGGCAATAAGTGACAAGTATGGTACTACTAGGAGCAGAATATTCAGAAAGGCTCTGTATGGACAGTAAAGAATCTGCTTAGGTAGTGGCGGTGCTCTGACTTGGTATAGTTCATAGAATATGCGTACATGTAGGAAGGAAAGAGTCGGCAACTCACCACGATTTTCTTTGCTCTTTTTTTCTTATTCAGAAAACATACTCGCATACATCTGTAACGGAGAGGTACAAGTGCGGGTTGGGGGTGGGGGGATAGGGTAACAGCAAGGCGCTGGGACCGTTTTGCACTATTCAGTGCTTCATATGGCCTCTAGAATAGTGCAAAACGGTCCCGTCGCCTTGTTGTTTCCCCCCACCAGCACTTGTCCCTCTCTGTTACAGATGTATGTGAGTATGTTTTCTGAACGAAGAAAAATGTGGTGAGTTGCCAACTCCTTTCCTTTCTACATGTACGCAATGATTTTTTTTAGCTAACAAATACCTGCTTTGTTTCATTGCATGTGCCGCCCTGCCCCACCCTCACACCGTTTTGTAAGTATAGCTCTGTTTTTTACATATATATATATATATATATATGTATATATATAGTAACTTAGTATGGAAAGCATCCATACAGTTTTATTTTAGCTAAATTATGTAGGGGATCTATATGTACAATGTGGTGGGAGGTAACGGGTGGAATTTTCCTTTGCATTTCTATTTCAGCTATTACATCCAGATACAGCGGCAGTCGTACTTTCAGCTTTGTAATCCTTTTTCTCCCCCTGAACGCCCTCTTACTTTCTGAATAGCATTCTTTGTGCCCTGTCTGGGCTGCCTTTATTTTGCATGTATATAAAAGGCAAAGCATCCCACCCAGAAAAGTTTTGTGTTTTTTCAGGTTAAAATGTTCCTTCTGAAGCACTGACCATGTAGAGTAAGAGGGACATTTCCTGGTTGATCTTGTCAGAGTAGTGTCCTCATATAAGGATCACGCTGTGTTAATCTGAAATATCTGTTCAATTTTTTATGTGCTTTTTATGTAGACCAGACTTTTTAATGCAATTAAAATTTTTCTTCTAATTGGTGTTATTTCCAGTCATTGATGGGTTAATACAATCCATTTATTAGGTAGTCTGGTGAGGTTGAAATGCCATTATGTGTACTGGGCATTAAAAGAAGTCATAAAGGCTAGCATAAAGTACTTCTCTACAGTCCATAGACTGGGTGAAAAATCTTGTGACATTTGGCTCCTGTCGTCATGCGTGCCAGGTACTTGATCTACTGGAGAGAATTATTGACACTACTGTGACGTCCTATAAGTGATATCTATCATGCGTCTTGCTCGGTGGATAGCTCTGACCTAATTTATCATGCTAAATATGTTTTTCATCCAGTAATCAGCTTTCCCCGCTAATCTGGACCTGTGATGTGTCCAGCATAATGGGCGGCCTGCAGTAAGTCACATGCCTGGTGCCCGCTTCGGGGAATCACACTTTCCTGATTACAGGAGCCATTTGTTTCAATAACGCTAAATTTAATCCTGTGTGCGGAGCAGCATAAGCTATGAGAGTCATCAATCAATCAAAGTGGAAGTGGAGGGCTATTCTTAGGACTGTGCTTTTTTTATCAGGACAATTGGGGGCATTTATCATTGTCTAGAGCTGTTTTTGTGTGTAGATTTGTCTCTATTTAGGCGCAGCGCTGCGCCTAAGGCTATTTTTTGCGCCTTTTCACTTTATTTTTAAAGAGCGAACAGGCCAGATGTTAAGGGTTAGTCTTGTGCAGTGGTAATAAATTTATCAACTGCGACTTTCGCAAAAAAAGTCGCAAAACCCACTAAAGACTCAATTCTACACCAGCCCAGAGTTAGCGTAGCTTTTTGGTGTATGTGAAGAGTGAAATTTCAGAAAATGTATATCCTCCACAAAATTTATCGCATGCCCTGCAACCAATTAATACATTTGGCGGAGTCACACAAAAAAAAAAAAAAAAAAAAATTAACTAAATAACACAAAACTTAGTAAATGCCCCCAATATACCGGAGTGCGTGTGGGTGTACTTTATAGAGAACTCGCAGACATGCCAACGGTAATATGGCAGACGCAGCTTGCTTGCTCTGGTTATCTTTGAGACATCCAAGTAGGACCTCCCAAAATATTTTTATTGGTTGCAGCAGATACATACATATTCAGCAATGTTTTTAAGGGGCAAACAGGTGTTCAATTTATAGCAATATATAATTTATTTGTGGACTACAATATTCTACCGATGGTACCGGCCTGCTGAGCTTTAGAATCTTTCAATGGCTTGATCTGGTCATCTAATCCTCAGCATGTATCCAGCTCTAGACAATTATGACAGTGATACAGTATGAACAATGAAGACCATATATACATGTGTTCGGATAAAGTGTTTCCAATAATTCTTTGTGTATTCTTCATAGCATGAATGACCTAAAAATGTATGACATCTGCTTTTCTGTACTTATGTTGCTCCCACTTGTGGTTGCAACCACACAACTTGGTAATGATTCTTTGTGAGGCCTGGGTGGCATCTTTGCATTAGAAAGCTTCCCCAGGCTGCTCATTGCTTGATCTCCTCTGTCATTTTGACTTTCTGGTTTCCTTTTGGAAGACCCCAAGATCCATTATTGTTAAAATAGTCATAAAGATGTCACTGGAAGAATGCATGGGGTATAAATTCCTATTAAGTTCACATGCATACAACATCTTGAGATTAGCTATAGCCTAAGGTGCGACTAATAACCTTTTAAAGCTATCAAGTTTTCATCTACATTGAACATCTTCAATAGACCTGAACGTCATTTCATTGTTTGACAATCCAGCTTTATTTCATGAGTAGACCTAGAAGATTATCCACTTTCCCTGCATCATTCTCTTCATCTGCTTTTATCTTTAAAGTACTCACACACTACGTAAATTGTGTAATATTATTAGTATTTATGATATATATTGTGTGTATATATAATATTTTTTATTTTTTTTTCCAAGTGGTAATATCCACCCCAATTTCTTGTTTTACCTACTTGGCAGTGTGCAGTTATGGTGTCTCGGGAGCTCTGTCGTATCAATGGTACAATGATGACCTACCTAAGTTATGCCATTTTAGGCATAGCTTGTAAAGCCTATAGGTCCATGTTGTTAGTCACGTAGTTTTCAGTAATCTGTGCTAAATTTCCACCCATAGCACATGACTAAAGGTTGCGTTTTTATGCTTTTTATTGTATGGAGCAAGAATGCGTGTTTGACATTCATGGAATAAATAGCTGTTTAGTGGATTACATCTGAACTAATTAGAGATGAAAAAATAGCCCTTGAGGTAATGGGAGATGGTATTCTTTTCCTACGTTTTCCATCTAGATTTAAATCATGTTGTTTGGCTGAAAAATAATCCAAATCTGATTTTTTTTTTTTTTTTAAATCTTTTTGTAACGTACATTTCAAAATTGGATGTAAATCAAAATTCACTTGGATAGTGACACTGATTTTTAAGCTCTCATTGACTTAAATGGGGAAAAAAATTCATAGAAACATGTCCACAAGTGTTCAGCTTTTTATTGTCTGAAAACAGACAGGAAAACTCAGTGGCCTGTGTGCTCAAGCCATCTCCTGGTGGTTTGGTGGCAGAAAAGACACTGACTCGGACACAGATTCTGTATCCAAATTAGCAGCAACTTTTTCTGTGTGAAATTGGCCTAAACCATTGGCCAGTTGGGAGCTCTGTATAGGCTCAAGACTCGTGACAAGTGGGGCAAATTGTCTTTTCCTTAATTTCTTTGGGTAGAACTAACGTCTTAATTATTGAAAATTTCTCTGACGCATAGTTTTATAGCCAGGTTTAGGAACTAGAATTTCCAGGAGTGCAAATTTTGGCTACTAGTAATTGTTTGTTCCTTCCAAGTAGTATACATGATGGCCACCACCGAGATAGGTGTGCAAATTGTTACTATGGGAGTGTGAGGGAAAAGTGACTTTTGGGTTAGGCAGACTCCTTAAGGCTAGAAGTTCCTTTGTTGCACCGCTCTCAATTTGCATGCTACCTAATATATTGAGATTTGTTATGTGGACTTTGCAGTGTATGAAGAATATTTGCTTTTTTTATTCTCTTTTCATTGTTGATTGTCTTTACGGAGAAGTTTTCTTGACCTTTGGTTGGAGCGGCCTGGCAATATGCCATTAAGATCCAGTGTGTAAGGAACAAACATCTGTCCATGAAATCTTCCTCTGGAAATGAATTCTTGAGTCACCAGGATATGTACAGAGCAGTGGTTGCAGAGCATGTGAACAGGGGCCGTAATTGCCACTATGACTTTGGTATCTGGAGACCTTGCAGTTTCTCACGAGTGTTGTGCTTATATTTATTACTGATCCATGTGCCCTTAATTGTCCAGAAATAGACTGTTCACATTTAACAAATCCGGAAGAAATGATCTTTACTCCGCGCTAATGTAGTTCTTTGTTTGATGTATCTACAGCTTTGGCAAGAGATCTGCTGGAAGCTTCAGGCGTGGCTGTGAATGCATTGTCTTGGAACCCTCCGAAATGATTGTGGTAAGTCAGCTCTGGATATTTCTTGTACTCTGCTCAGTTTTTACTCACAGGATTGTTTATTTTCTTTCTCATCTATCCATTTTCCTGGGATATAAGTGCAGTATTAGCCAATAAATGGAGGGGATGGGTGTGGACTGCGGCCTAGTGTGAGAACGTTGGCATTCCAGAAGGCGGAATCAGACCACTTCCTTCCTCGGGGCAAAACCTTCACAATACCCCTTGTTCTATTCATCGCAGACTTGTTCACATTAGTGCTGTATACATATTAACTCATTCAGCGTCACTAGCAGGAATAACCAGAGTACTGCCAGTACAATAGAAATTAAGTTTTATGTAACATACAAACAATTGTCAGAAGCATTCAAATATTGTACTGCATTTTTCTTTAAATAAAAATATAATATGTTTTGTTGAGGAGGTATAATAATTCTGCTGTATGCTTCTTTGTCACTTAAAATAATTGCATAGGGAACAAGGCTAGGTTCACACTGAAGCATTTCCAGCCAGATTAAATTGGACGGACATTCTGAGTGTGCCCCTCACCAACTGAATCAGTCGATGCTAGGACTACACAGACATTCCCATCCCCATAGGCGGTAATGTCTTTGGTGTGGATTCTGCCTAAAGAATGAGCAAGTACCGTATATACTCGAGTATAAGCCAAGTTTTTCAGCACGTTTTCACCAAGTTTTTCGTGCTGAAAACGCCCCCCTCGGCTTATACTCGAGTGAACTCTCCTCCTGTCAATCCCTTTCAGTAGTCTTCAACCTGCGGACCTCAAGATGTTGCAAAACTACAACTCCAGAAACATCTGGAGGTCCGCAGGTTGAAGACCACTGCGGCCTTCGTCATCATCCAGATCCCCCTTTAGTTTTCTACTCGCCTCCCCTCGGTGGGAAGGAAGGGTGAGTTGGTCCGGGCCATCTATGCTGCAGGGACCGTCCGGTGGGGAGGGTTAGTCGTTCCAGGCTGTCCATCTTCACCGGG